>NC_045146.1:9788666-10140677 GCF_008831285.2 Nymphaea colorata | reverse complement strand
AACTTCAATGTGCTTTGTGCGAGTATGAAAGACAGGGTTTGCTGAAAAGTATAATGCCCCAATATTGTTGCACCACAAGGTTGGGGATCTAGTGCATGAGATTCCCAATTTTATCAATAGAGATTTTAGCCACAAAAGTTCAGCAGCAGCACATGCGAGAGATTTATATGCAGCTTCTGTACTCGACCGGGCCATGGTTCATTGGTTTTTAGATGCCCAAGATATAATATTATCACCCAAGAACATCACACATCCACATGTTGATTTTCTGTCTTCAATACTTCCAGCCCAATCTGCATCGCCAAACGTGCTCAAATGAAGATGATCTAATCTTCAAATATACAAGGCAAACTGACTCATACCCTTTAAATATATGAGAATTTGCTTTATAAAGATCCAATGGCGGTCCAACGGTTGATGCATGTATTGACATGCTCGATTTACTACAAACGCTACATGTGGACACGTGAGAGTGATATATCGTAATGCTCCCACCACACTCCGATAGAGGATTCGAGAACGGAGCAGTAGATCCTGAAACATGGCCAACAGGCATAGGAGTTTGGATGGGGCTTGGCATTGGTCATTTTAGCTCTTTGTAAAATGTTTTGGAGATATGATTGTTGTCGAAGGACCAAATAGTTAGATTGCAGCATCACCTTTATGCCGAGAAAGTATGATAAATCTCCCAGTCTTTGACTAAAAAGGATGTTCAAAGTTTGGCGAGAGTTTGATTTATGAACTCAATGGATGATCCGGTGACGACAACATCATCAACATAAACTAAGATGTATATCTTTTCACATCGTTTGCTGAAAATAAAAAGAGATACATATGGTTGAGATACCTGAAATCCATTGGTGCTGAGAAAGGTGCTAAGACGATGATACCATGCGCGAGGGGCCTGCTTTAACCCATAAAGTGCCTTACTTAGTTTGCATACATGAGATGGAAACTTTGGATCCTCAAACCCTTCTGGTTGAGCGATATAAACATCTTCATTGAGAAAGCCGTTTAGAAATGCATTATCAAAATTGAGCTAGTGAAGAGGCCATGCGTGTTGCACAACAATGGGCTTAACAGTGGGACTGAAAGTCTCCAAATAATCCACCCCGGCTTCTTGTAAAAATCCTTGAGCAACCAGACATGCCTTGTTCCTAGAAATGGAACCATTAGCATTTCGTTTAATTTTGTATATCTATTTAGTATCAATGATATTATTCTCTGGCCGTCGTGGCACTAGAATCCAAATTTGATTCTTATGCAGCGCATGTATTTCTTGTTGCATAGCTTTAATCTAATGAGTGGCGGTGCTGGCCTCCTCGAATGTGACTAGTTCATGTTCTAAATCCATCTTTATTTGAGCAGAACATGTCTTGGGTTTGGGAGAACCCATCATGGAGTGGGTGATCATTTGATGCGAGTGAGTTGATGGCCAACTAGTAGCTATGGTGGTGTCTTGACTTTGTAGTTCACTTGTGGTTGGCATTTGAAGATCTGGATCAACAGTATTATGAGGCTCAAATGGAGGAAGTTGTGACACTGGATCATTTTCTGACTGAGCCTAGATGGCCTTAGGCTAAACAACACTCGATGAAGTTTGCCACTCTATATTATTGAATGGTGGAATAATGATGGTCCAAAGATTTGAGTCTTTTATTGCATATGTTCCTACAAGAGTTGGATCTACATGTATTACATGCATTAATAGTAGGGAAATGAAATTGATGTACCCATTGTTGTAAGTTAGCCTCTTGGAAGGAGACGTCATGAGAGTTATTGGAGTCTCTATAATGCTCATAAAAAATGACGTGACGACAAATCAACACTCGCCTTGATTTGAAATCTAGACACATATATCCCTTGTGTCGACTCCCATATCCAATAAAAATACAAGGAGTGGTCTTTGGTTGAAACTTGGCATCATTTCTCAACGTCAATAATGGATAGCATTTGGATAAAAAAACCCAAAGAAATCCATAGTCAAGAACTTGATTGAACATCATTTGAAAAGGTGATTTAAGATATAGTTTGAGAGTGGGCAGTTGATTAATTATATAGACAGCCGTTCGAAAAGCCTCAACCCAATATCGATGGTGAAGTTGAGCATCATGAAGCATACTTAATGGGTTCCGACGACATGCTGATTCTTTCTTTCTACAATTCCCTTTTGTTTAGGTGTATATGGGCATGAAAAAACGGTGCATAATTCCTTGAAATTTCCAATTCATTCTCAAAATTTTTATTGCAAAATTTTCCTCCATTGTTTGATTGAACAGATTTGATGGTGATTTCCAACTGTTTTTCCACAATAAATTGAAATTAACAAAACACTAATATACTTCTCCTTTACTTTTCAATGGAAATAGCCAAGTGAAGTGGGAATAATTATCAATAATTAATAAAAAATACTTAAAACCATATTTAGACTCCATAGAGGCTGGTCCCCAAACATCCATGTGAAGGAGATCTAGATTTCTAGCAGCTTGAAAAGAAGACAAAGGAAAAGGCAATTTATGTGTCTTTTCGATTAAACAATGTTCACACACCGTTTTCTGAATAGGGCTATTTATTGAAATATGATTGAGAGAATTAAGCAAAGATACTATGTTCCTATTAGCATGCCCGATTCGTCGATGCCATTACTCATATGACCCTTGAACTTTCTTTATTTGTTAAGCCATATACACCTTCTTAATGTCACCATCAGTTCTAGTCCTTACTTGAACTGGGTAAGGGCCATCACTAGTTTTCGGTCTTCGAAGAAGCACTGAGCCTGCCTTGTGGTCCTTGATCACAAATTCAGATGGAGTAAATTCAAAAATGCAATTATTGTTAGATGTAAACCGACCCACAAAAATCAAATTATGTGCAATTTTAGGGACATGTAAACTATTTTTCAAAACAGAAGAAGTCCCTTGAATATCCCCTATGTGAGAAAGAGGTAGGAACATACCATTTTCATTACGGATTCCAAACCCAATTAAGTTTGCTTGTTTTCCAAATGTTCATCACTAGTGACAATATTATTGGTTTCCCCTGCATCTGGAGACCAATATTCATCAGCAGATTCTTGCAATGTCATGGATGAAAAAGCACGGGGATTAATATCCCAGCATGTCTTGGCTGTGTGAACCACAATATTGACACTCAATGGATTTCTTAGATGGCTGATTTCAAAACATTGATAAAAAAAGTGCTCCAGCTTGAATGCTGGGGCAACATTGTGGAAAGTGTTTGTTCTAAAAATACTTGTTCAAAACCTTGTTCACAATAACAAATGGCCTATTGTGAATACTAGTGCGACAGTGTGGAGATACATGTTTGGATCAAAACATGATTTGAAATATGCTTGTTTTGAAATTCTTGTGAATGCTACTTGTTCGTGATGATCGACCAAAACAATGCTTGTAGAAAGTCATGTTCAAAAGCTTGCTTTGACATCAAAGATGTCTGAGTCTATGGATGAATTTGATATTGTGAAAGATCCTTGTTTCAAAATACTAACCAAAACATGGTTCAAAAATGGAGATGCCTCAGTTATGAGGAAAAAGCATATAACTTTGAAAAGTATTTTCAAGAAATGTGTCAATAGCTAAGTGAATATGGAAAGCCCCTCTCAATTCTATGTTCTACTGCACACCAGAGGTATACATATATATCAAATGAGGGTACCTAGATGGCTTCAAGGATGGGGCGACATTTGGAACATAGAAAATTGAACATTTTGCTTAGCCCAACATTGATAGATCCTACCACACTCGCCACTTTTGTTTACATATAAAAATTTTCAATCTTACACGTAGACCATACATAATAAATGAGATATCATTACATGTACTCGCTTTTATTTCCTTGTGTGGGACTCCGAGAGATGGGACCCAACCTATCCATACAAGGTTTGACCGTTCTTGGCATCCTTACCAGAAGTAATCAGACCAAGGACTAGACCAAATGTTCCAATTCCTAATTTCAAATGTCATCCTAAACCTGAGAAAGCAAACACATCATAATTTTGAAATCATGCGTGCTCTAAAATCTAAATAGAACTCAAATGGACTGATGAACAAAAAAGAATATTTAAAGTTTTTTCATGTTCGGATCATCATAGATCAATACAAATTGATGTCCTAAATCTAATACAATGCATGTAGAAACTAGATCATGTAGACTTGGAGTCTGGTCTCCACTAGGATTGGAGCGTAGGACATGGACCTAGAAGGAAAATATGGATGCAAATCTGAAAATTGAGATAATAATCTAAGAGATTTCTAAAATTCTTATGCTAAATTAAAATGGGAGAAATTATAGAAATCCAAGATGTCATATCATGTCATTGGGATTCATGATCCAAAATCTAAGGTTTGAGACCAAAATTCAATATCTAGGATGCAAGATTCGATATAAAAAATATAAGATAAGAAATTTGTAATCTACTGCTTGAGATCTGAAATCTGGTACCTCAATCTGAAAACCAAATCTAAAATCCAAAGTCCAAGGCCTAAGGCCTATAATTGGAGATCTAAAATCCAAAACATAGGATCCAAAATAAAAAAATCTAAAGTTTGAGAACCAAAATCCAATGTCCTTGATATAAAATCTATAATCTGATATTCATAATCCGAGATTTATGATTCAAGACTCATTATGTGAGATCTAATCCAAAATCTGAAATCTAGAATCCGAAATCTATAATATGAAATTTGTGATCCAAATTCCATGATCGCATATTCAGAATCTGAGATCCGAAATCTAATACTTGAGATTCAAAATTCAAGATCCACAATTAGAGATCTGAAATCTGAAATTCAAGTTCTTATGATGATTCTTGAGATCTTAGTCCAAATTCATGATCGTGTCATGTTTAAGATCAAATCTGACTGAAATCAAATATTTTGATGACTAAGGGTAGATCAGTCCAAGACCCATGTTTGTGTTAGGAAATAAGATATCAGATATCTTGTTGATATCATAGCTAGGTTAGGTTTTACATTTTTTAAATTTTATTTTTCTTTTTGTGTATTTTATTTTTTCTTTTATTTTCATTTTCATTTTCTTTTCTTTTATTTTTCCTTTTCTTTTTCTTTTTTGTTTCCCCTTTGTTCTAGCCGTTGGGAGTTCCAACAGCTCCTTTATGAGCCGTTGGAACCTCCAACGGCTGGAACAGCCCTCTCTTCCTTCTCTCCTTTACTCTTATTGCTTGTATAAATTCTTGGGCTGCCTCTTGTACAAAGTATGCTGTTTTACACAGCCATTTGGCATTCATTCAATAAGATTGATATATTTTCAAGTGGCCTTAGTGCCTTTTTCTAGCATATTCTTCTTTAGTGACTATTATAGTCACATTTATATGGTATCAGAGCCATTGGGTTGCATGTTGGAGAGCTTTTAGAAGCTGTTTTTTGCTGTTTATGCTACTGGACTGTTGAAGAAAATTTTCAGACGAGTCCATTGTTGCTTATCGACATTTCTTGAAGACCTTCTTATTGCTGCTCACCAACTGTTTGGTGACATTTCTAGAAGGACTTCCTCTTTGTTTCTCTTGGAGATTGTTACTTAAAATCTTGCTCTTATGGAGGACTCCAAAGTCTCGATCAAAGGAGGAAGTTATCATGCTCCGTACAAGCTTGCTAGAACCAACTAAACTCTATAGGCAAAATGCTTGGAGATGCATATCAAAGGGAAATATTTATGGGGTTTCATAAGAGGTACGTCTATCCCTCCTTCTCTCAAGTTGACCAAAATTGAAAATGGAGTTGAGAAAGACCTGAATGAAGACGAGAAAAAAAATGCCATGGATGAATACTATAAAAAATTAAATGATTGGGAGGCCAAAAACTCTAGAATTAAAGAATGGATTTACGGAAGTATAGAACCTAGAATTACCCAAAATCTCATGTATTATGAAAGAGCAAGTGAAGTTTGAGAATATCTCAAAGGAATATTCACCCAAAAAGATATGGCCCGTAAATATCTCTTGATTCAAAAAGCCCAAAGTATCAAGCAAGGTGAGAATAATGTTAGAGATTATTTTATGGAAATCTCTAGTGTATAGAATGAGTGTCATGAGATTAGAAGAGAAGAAGACAATGAATTTAGGTTTTTTCAGTTTCTTCAAGGTCTACGACCCGAATTTGAACAAATTAGGTCAGCCCTACTTTCTTTAGCCTCTCCTCCACCCATTCATGAACTTCTTACGAAGTTAAGCGGTGAAGAAACTAGAATGAAATTATCCAAAGAATTAGATAGTGTTCTTATTTCCAAACAAGAAGAAGAAAAAGTTTTAGCCGCCTCTAGACCCAGGAACAACATCAAATCTTTTAGATCTCCTCACTTTAAAAACCAAAATAGAGGGGAATTTAAGATTGTTTACCACTTTTGTCATGAACCGGGTCACATTAGGCCTAGTTGTCCAAAGTTGAATAACAATGAAGGACAACCACGAAACTATGGAGGAAATCTTTTCAAAGGAGGAGCTTCATATCCTCAAGGAGGTCAACACAACCGTGGAAGTGGAACTTCATATTCACAACCAATAGACAATTTGACCAAAGGAAGGTTGCAAATGTTGCAAATGAAGGATGTGATCTTTCTTCGATCTCCACAACGTTGAATCAAATCATGTCGGTGCTTCAACCTATGATCAAGGAATCAAATCCCGGAGCACTAGCAACAACGACATCTACCTCCAACACTCCCGGTATGATTTCTTGGCTTTTAAATTCCGGTGCATCTTTTGATATGACAACAAATATATCATCTTTGAGAAATTTTGAACAAGCAAGAAAAGAGTCTAAAGTAGTTACTGCCGATAGAACATCTTTGAATGTTAAGGGGATCAGAGATTTTGAAAAAGAATTTAGAAAACAAAAGTTCTTTGTTCCAAAAGTTAGTTATGCCCCTAGACTTAATCTTAACTTACTTTCTGTATCTCAAATTTCAGATCTTGGTTTTGACATCATTTTCTCATCAAATAAATGTTTGGTGCAAAAGGGGACCTTTACTACATGGACAATTTATGCATCCCTAAGGAAATGTTTTGTCACTATGTGAAAAATATGGACATGAATGTTTGGCATCAAAGATTAGGTCATCCAAACGTTAGAAAATTGTCTCATGATGAGTCCTACCAAGGACGTTTGTATTGAGAATTTCAAATGTAATGATTGTATACATGAAAAAATGAAATCCTTATCTTTTGAACAAAGAATTTTCTTTTCCTCTTTCCCCTTTGAACTTGTTCATTCCGAAGTGTGGGGACCCTCTCCTATCATGTCAAAAGGAGGGCTATCGTATTATGTGATATTTGTTGATGATTTCACTAGATATTCTTGGATATATTTTCTAAGATACAAACATGAGGTTTTTGACATGTTCAAAAATTTTCACAACTTAGTACAAACACAGTTTAATGCTAAAATAAAATCCCAAGGACTGATTCTGGAGGCGAATACATTTCAAATGAGTTCAAAAGATATTTAGAAAACTATGGAATAGTCCATAAAAAATCTTGTCCAAGAACACCTCAACAAAATGGACTTTTAGAAAGAAAACATAGACACATAATTGAAACAACTAGAACTCTTCTTATTGCCAAAAATGTGCCTAAAAACTTTTGGGCTGAAACAGCCCTAGCCTCTGTATATCTCATAAATAGAATGCCTTCAAAAGCTTTAAATAATACAACCTCTTTTGAAAAATTATTCAAATATGAACCTGATTTCAAAAGGCTTCGTGTTTTTGGTTGCAAATGTTTTGTTCTTAATGACAAGGCTGATAAACTAAGTTCAAAGGTTATTGAGTGTGTTTTCATTGGTTATTCTGAAACACAAAAAAACTATAAATGTTATGATCCAGTCAAAGACAAGATCATAGTTTCAAAAAATGTAAAGTTTTGTGAAGACGAAAATGGATTCAAAACTTGTGGAGAATCACAACACAACAATGATTATTCATTTTTATTTATCTCTCTCAATGTGATGATGAAATGCATGATGTTGATGATAGTAATACTGATGGTAATGATAATGGAGTAGCCAAGGATATAATCACATATCATAGAAGAAACCGGCAACAAGATGTTGATGAAGGAGAACATCATGAGACTATTGATCTCCAACCAACTCCACAAAGTGAAGAAAACCTTAGAAGATCTACTAGAAATGTAAGACAACCCAATAGGTTTGTGTCATATGAAACTTTCACCCCAACTCATAGAGCTAGAATTAATGTCATTCACTCTCACTTTGAACCTTCTACTTTTAATGAAGCCTTCAAATATATTGAGTGGAAGAATGCCATGTTAGAAGAATTAAATGCCTTAAAAAAAACCCAAACTTGAGAAATACAAGACTTACCTATAGGAAAAAAGACTATTGGATGCAAGTGGGTTTACAAGGTGAAGACTAGAAATGATGGATCTCTAGAAAGACATAAAGCAAGGCTTGTTACCAAAGGTTATAATCAAGAATATGGTATTGACTATGAGGAAACCTTTGCTCCTGTAGCTAGAATGACTACTGTTAGAACCCTTATTGCTTTAACATCTATTAAAAACTGTAATATCTATCAAATGGACGTTAAAAATACCTTTTCAAATGGAGATCTTATGGAAGAAGTTTATATGGAAGTACCACCAGGGTTGTCAGTTCCTCAAGAAAAGGTTCTTAGACTTAAGAAGGCTCTTTATGGCCTCAAACAAACTCCTAAAGCTTAGTTTGACCGTTTTTACTCTGTTATTTCTGATTATGGAGTGCATTCATGTTTAACTGACACTGTCTTGTTTGTTAAGAATACTAATGCATGTATCATAATTCTCATATTGTATATTGATGACATGATCATTACAGGTAGTGATAAGGAAGGTATTAGAGAATGTAAGAAATTGTTACAAAAAACTTTTGAAATGAAAGATTTAGGTTTTCTAACGTATTTCTTGGGTATTGAGGTTGCATATTCCACTAGAGGATATTTTTTGTCACAAACTAAGTTTGCTGCAAAGATCATTGCTAAATCAGGCATAACAGATGATAAAGTCATAGAAACTCCTGAAGCAGTAGGAAACAAAATGAAGATTGATGATGGAGTTCCACTTACCAATCCCACTCCTTACCGACAGCTTGTGGGTTCCTTAACGTAACTTAGCATCACTCAGCCTGACATTGCTCATGTAGTTCATACTGTGAGTCAATTTCAACATGCTCCATGAACCGTTCATATGAGAGCTGTTCTTCATATCATTAGATACATTAAGGGAACAATAAATAAGGGAGTATTTATGTCTTCCTCTTCCCCCTTAAACTCAATTGCTTATACTAATGATGATTGGGGAGGAGATCCAAATGATAGATACTCAACTACTGGTTTTTGTGTTTTTTTAGGGAAATCACTCATCTCATGGAAGTGCAAGAAACAACAGAAAGTCTCTCTATCCTCTATTGAAGCTGAATATCGAGCCATGGCTTCTACAACTATGGAAATTGTGTGGCTTCATCAAATGCTTCTTGATATGGAAACAAAAATAGAAGAACCTATTGATTTGTGTTGCGACAACAAAAGTTCTATTTACATTGCCAATAATCAAACATTTCATGAATGAACAAAGCATATAGAGATGGGTTGTCACTATGTTCGTGAAGAATTTTTGAAGAAGACCATCAAGCTTCCATATGTCAACTCCGAGTTCCAGCTGGCTGATTATGGATTTCATTCATGTTTAACTGACACTGTCTTGTTTGTTAAGAATACTAATGTAGGTACCGTAATCCTCCTACTATATGTTGACGACATGATAATTAAAAGTAGTGATAAGGAAGGTATTAGAGAATGTAAGAAATTGTTACAAAAAACTTTTGAAATGAAAGATTTAGGTTTTCTAACGTATTTCTTGGGTATTGAGGTTGCATATTCCACTAGAGGATATTTTTTGTCACTAACTAAGTTTGCTACAGAGATCATTGCTAAATCAGGCATAACAGATGATAAGGTCACAGAAACTCCTGAAGCAATAGAAAACAAAATGGAGATTGATGATGGAGTTCCACTTATGAATCCCACTCCTTACCGACAGCATGTGGGTTCCTTAATGTATCTTAGCATCACTCGGACATTGCTCATGCAGTTCATACTGTGAGTCAATTTCAACATGCTCCATCAACCGTTCTTATGGGAGCTGTTCTTTGTATCATTAGATACATTAAGGGAACAATAAATAAGAGAGTATTTATGTCTTCCTTTTCCCCCTTAAACTCGACTACTTATACTAATGCTGATTGGGGAGGAGATCCAAATGATAGACACTCAACTACTGGTTTTTGTGTTTTTTTAGGAGAATCACTCATCTCATGGAAGTGCAAGAAACAACAGAAAGTCTCTCTATCCTCTATTGAAGCTGAATATCGAGCCATGGCTTCTGCAACTATGAAAATTGTGTGGCTTCGTCAAATGCTTCTTGATATGGGAAAAAAAATAGAAGAACCTACTTATTTGTGCTGCGACAACAAAAGTTCTATTTACATTGCCAAGAATCAAACATTTCATGAACGAACAAAGCATATAGAGATGGATTGTCACTATGTTCGTGAAGAATTTTTGAAAAAGACCATCAAGCTTCCATATGTCTCCTCTGAGTTCCAGCTGGCTGATTTCTTCACGAAGCCTCTATGTTCTTCCAGATTCAACTTTCTTTTAGATAAACTTTCAGCGTTAGCACCGTAAGTTTAAGGGGGGGGGGGTGTTAGGAAATAAGATATCAGACATCTTGTTGATATCATAGCTAGGTTAGGTTTTACATTTTTTACATTTTATTTTTTTTTATGTATTTTATTTTTTCTTTTATTTTTCCTTTTCTTTTTCTTTTCTTTTATTTTTCCTTTTCTTTTATTTTTCCTTTTCTTTTTCTTTTTTGTTTCCCCTTTGTTCTAGCCGTTGGGAGTTCCAACGACTCCTTTATGAGCCGCTGGAACCTCCAACGGTTGGAACAACCCTCTCTTCCTTCTCTCCTTTACTCTTATTGCTTGTATAAATTCTTGGGCTGCCTCTTGTACAAAGTATGTTGTTTTACACAGCCAGCGGCCCCGGCGTGGGCGGCCCCGCCCTTGGGGGTGCGGAAATGCCAAACGGGCCATCTGCGGAGCTGCATCCCCACTCACCTGGTCCTGCTCCTCTTCTCGAGAACGAGGAGGAGGGTCAGGGCAGTAGCGCCCTTCCTGGAGGGGAGGGCACATCAAATCCCGGCAGAGGCCGGGGAACCTGAAGCCCTAGCCCCAGTCTCCATGGATGCATCCTCATCAGAAGATGCGAGCTCTAGCTCTTCCTCTGATGAGGTTTCTGTATCCGAGGATGAGCCAGAGGGCGAGGTTTCCTCGAAAGTGGAAGAATCGACTCCGTTGGGGCAACTGGGGGGAACGAGAGAAGGATCTCTTGGATCGGGCCCAATCCCTAACGGGAAGACAGAGACTGGGATTCCTCGCAATCTGCCCACGGTGAGCGAGCATACCAATCTTGTCTCGACTTTGAAGAGGGGGATAGTGACTATTATAGTCACATTTATAGTTTGGTCTTGCCGAAACTGAGTTTGAACCTACCTAGCGACATGCTCGATAAGAGCATATGAGTTTGATCTTATTCAAACCACATGATTCTTGATATGTTCTTTATTCATCTCAGGTAGATGTTAAGGAAGTTCACTAGATCTAGGCTACAGGCTTGAGTTCACAAATAGTGGACTCACAGATAGTGGGCTCTAAGAGTGATTTGAGCTATGTCTCAGAGGATTGAACTGAGATTGGACTCTGTGCATACATGACCTATGGTTTTTGAAATCATTAAAGAAAATGATTTTGAAAATGTTTTACAAATCTATGATTTGAAACGGTTCTTGCGTGAAGACTAAACCAAATTTAGGTTTTCACATACCTGGACTAATGCATCAGGGTATGGATTGGTAAAACCCGGTTTATTCAATCTAGATATGGCTCGGTAAAATGCATGAAGTCCAATTTAATTTGAGAATCATATATTGAAATTTGGAAATTTATTGAAAATGAGTCCCTTTTAACATGGACTAAGGAAATGGACTTATGCCATGGATTTGGAATTGAATATAACTTTGAAAGCTAAATTTGGATTTAGAAATTGAGATCTTGGATTTGAAATTCATTATTAATCTGGCCTCTAGTCCAGCTTGAATCTATTGAAAGAGTGGGCCTTGAAATAAAGAGGCAATGCGAGAGGAGAACTTGACAACATATTTATCTCAATCCTTGCAACACCAGCCCAAGAGTTCTCTCAACCTAGGGACAAAAAGATCAACACTCAATGCTCACCTAGGTCGGCTTTGGGTGGTATATCAAATTCCAACATGGAAAATCCCCAAATTGCCCCTAAATTTTATTCAAACATGTATGTACCCCTCCCGAATCAAATCACATACACTATTTGAATTGACAAAATGACGACATGCATTGGCCATTTATTGTTATAACAATTTATTAAATTATTTGATGAGAACACTCATAAGGAGGGAGATTGGGGCCAAATAGGTGCAACCATTAACGAACTATCAGTCAAAGTATAACAAGCATTTAATCATCAGTTCATACGTAATTTTGGACAAAATTGAATCATGTTATGTGATTAAAAGCATCTCTTGCTGATTGATATAAACAATTGTTGCACTTGATACAAGGATACCTTATTTTACCATAGACTACCACACTATTTGTCATGGCAAAATGGATGAAATCTTCAACTCCTTTCACATATTCAAGGCTTGTTCTGAAAGCCCCTATAATGCAAGGTAGTTTGCTCACTCTTTGTCTAGTGTGCATTGAAATTTGCTCGTGACGTGAACGGTTCACTTTGCGAGTGCTTTGTGTCACGATGGAAAGGTCCCCTTTTTCATCTTCACACCTGGAACTTGGAAGTGAAGGGTGAACCTTTGCTTTTTGGATCGTCTTCCCTCATCAGACAGGGCATGAGGGATTGCACCCGCATATGTGACACACCTACATAGGGGACTACTAGACTCGATACACCTGTGTGTCCCAGGGCACTTGGTCTGTAGAATTACCACTGCTTAGCTTTCAATTTGCCTCAATTCCACTTCGACTGCAGTTGCTACTGAACCGACCAGCCAAGCTACCAATGATGATAACTCTTAGACTCAATTACAAATTCACATATTGTAGTAAAATAAAAGAATATGTCACCTATCTTTCTATGTGCAATTTTGATCTTCCATTTTCAACAATCACTTTTTTTTATTAGATACTATACTACTAATAAAAATAAACATATTATATAATTGAGTGTAATGCACAAATAATAAGAAAATGTATATTTCTAAGTGAGAGAGAGAAAATTTGAAATTCAAGACCATTTTTATGACAGCAGTAAGGGTCTTTGCTACTAACTGTGGGGTTTACTATGTCTTTAACAACAAGCGGCAAGATGGAAAAATCTTGTTATATGGTACTCTCCCTAATCATGATAAGCTAGTAGATCTAGAATAGGGAGTAGAAACTGCTACTTGTTCTTCAATTCCCAAAAATTATGTCCTATGAGCCCTTTAGTAAAAAAAGTCAGCTACTTGTTGAGAGGTGGCTATATAAATGGGAACAATTTCGTTTTCCCCAACTTTTTGATGAATTGATCAATCTTTATATGCTTAGTATGATTATGTAGAACAGAATTGAAAGCAATCTTGATTGCACTTTGATTGTCACAATATAGAGATGATTGGGCAATGGGAAGGGAGAGTTCTCCAAGCAGATGACGTAACCATGAAGCTTCAGCTGTGCCTGCAACCATTGCCGTGTATTCTGCCTCAGTGCTAGATCTGGCAACTGTACGCTATTTCTTGCTACTCCAACCAATAAGATTGGAATCAAGAAATAGACAATAGCCAGAAACTGATCGTCTATCGTCTAGATCATCTGCCCAATTTGCATCAGTATAGGTGGAAATATTGTGTCCTTGCAAAACAGATGACTGTCATGTGTAGACAAGTCTATCCCCAAGAGTAGCCTTAAGGTAACGCAAAATGCATTTGGTAACATCCATATGCCATTCTGTGGGTGCGTGCATAAACTGAGATACTTGATTCATTACATATACTATGTCTGGGCATGTAAAAGTGAGATATTGCAACATGCCAACTATAGTCCGATAGAAACTAGGATTTGAGTATGCATCACTCCCATTGGAGGCATTCAATTTTGTGTTGAGAACACTAGATGCATTTATGGGCTTGCAATTTGTCATACCTGCTCTGTCCAAAATATCAAGAGTATATTCATACTATGTATGAGTTAATGTGTCATCGTTTCACGCCCAAGAAATACCGTAATTCACCAAGGTCTTTCATCTTTAATTCTTGTTTCAATACCTCATTTACATGTGATATATGAGATGAAGAATTTTCAGTAAGAACTATGTCATCCACATATATGAGCAGCCATGTGGTAACTTCACATGAATAATATACGAATAAAGAGTGATCAAGTGAACTTCTGCGAAAACCAACCTGCTGTAAATGAAGGGAAAATCTATCAGACCATGAACGAGATGCTTGCTTAAGTCCATACAACGATTTTTGTTACTTGCACACCCATTTGGCGGGATCATTTGTAGCATAACCTAGGGGTTGTTCCATGTATACCTCTTCTTTAAGAAAGCCATGAAGAAAAACATTTTTAACATCCAATTGATACAAAGTCCATCCATATGAGACTACAAGAGATATGATAACCCAGATTGTTCCCATCTTGATGACTGGACTGTCTCATCATAATCTTCCCCGTATTGCTGAATGAAGCCTCTAGCCACAAGTCTAGCCTTATATCTATCAATGCTTCCATTGGGTTTATACTTTAGTTTGTAAACCCATTTTGAGCCTACTACACTTTTACCATCTAGACGATGAACAATCTCCCAAATTTAACATTCACTTAAGGCAGCCATTTCTTCATTCATAGCCTTGACCCAATATTTACTTTTGCACGCATGCTCATAGCATTTTTGCTCCACTTTTTTGTTCAATTTTGTCATGAAAAGCTGAAAATCCAAAGAGAAATTATCATAACTTACCCATCTATCAATGAGGTGTCGCACACGTTCTGATCTATGTGGACAAGTAGTGGCAGTTTCTGGAGCAGTTGCTGGAACTAATCGTCGAGTATATACTACTCTTGAAAAACGATTACGTGAAGTCATGCTGTTAGACTGAGTAGATGAAGATGTGTCTTCCATCTGAGTGTGTGGTTGTCTCAAACTCATCAAGAATCCTCTCACCTTGTGTGTGGTGTGTGTCAGCTCCTTGGCCTAATATTTCAGCATTCAGCCATGTATCATATACATCATATCTTGCATTGGGTGTTGCCTGTGTCTCCTTTAAATCCTTCAACCTGACCTCATAAAAAACAACATGCCGTGAAATATGCACACGTTCAGTCTTTTGATTGTAGCAGTGATAGCCTTTATAATTTTTTGCATAACCCACAAATCTACACATGACAGCTCGATCTTAGAATTTATTTTCAAAGAAACATCAACATGAACATAACAAATGCATCCAAAAACACGTAGTTCATCATAATTTGGTTGTTCTTGATGTAGAACAAAGAAATGAGATTTTCCCTCAAGTAGAGATAATGTTAGTCGATTAATGACATGAACAACAATATGAAAAGCTTCAATCCATAAATTCATGGACACATCTGTGTTATACATCATACTTAGTGCACTTTCAATTATATGTCTATGCTTTCTTTCAGCAATGCCATTCTGTTGTGGTGTGTGGACAGGAAATCTGTCTAGTGATCCCATGATTTAGTAAATACTCCGTCTTCTTGGTTCGAGCATCCTAGACATAAACAAAAGGAGTAAACTTAATAGACGAATGAGTATCATCGATAAACTTTGACACAAAGCTAATATTTTTCTTGACATTTAGAACAACAAGAACATTCTTTAAAGGTATGGAGGAATGATCCATGGATATGTGTGCATTTCCAATGTATGATATTTTGTGATGGGAATCATCTCCTGTAACAATTGAACCTTTAGCTAAATAAGGGAGAGCACTAGAAAGTTTACATGTATCACCAGTCACATGGGTTGTAGCACTAGAATCCACATACCATTGTCCTTCCTCATTTTGCCTAAGATTGACTTTAGACAAAGTTGTCATTAAAATCTGCTGCACATCAGGAGACATGTTCAACGTTGTAATCGTGTTCGATATAGTCGACCCTGCTGCCTTATTGTCACGCCTGACCTGTTTTCCCTTGTTTTGAGGATTATGCCAACATTCTGACTTCCCATGTCCTTTCTTATTGCAATAGAAACAAGTAGGTATTCTTTATGGTACATTTGTTTGTGCATTTGTGTTAGGTGTAGAAAGAATACCTTTCCTCATCCCTACCTGTGAGTTCCAAACTCTTGGACAATTATCATGCAAAGCATGGGCTCCAGGGACCAACACATTGTGACTGCCAGAATGCACTAATTCTTGCCGTTGTACATGACTCGCTTCATGTTAAATCAATTTCACTTTCAGATCTTCAAAAGAGGGAAGAACAGACAATACTTCTAAAGTAGTGCAGGAAACATCAAATTCGGAACCCAATCCACTCAAATCTTGTTGTACCTTATCCTTTTCACTGCCTGGGTGCCCTATGATTGTAAGCTGGTCGCTAACATTTTTTATTTCATGTATGTACTCCAAGACTGAACGTGTTCCGTGCTTGATATCATGAAATTGCCTCTTGAGTTGTAGAAAACTAGCTTCTTATACTTGAGAATACATGGAAGCGAGAACATTCCACAACTCAAGTGCTGAAAGATCATCATCAACGCCCACCAGAACTTCCTTTGATAGTGTGGCGGTGACCCACTCAGGCGACGCAAGTGTAGTGTCATTGAGATGTTCATAGAGACGATGACTCTTGATGAACAGGACTATTTGACATTTCCATGTCAAGTAGTTGGTATGGTTTAGCTTTTGTGAGTTAAGAGATGAAATTGGACGACAAGATGCTGGAATTTCGGTTGTGATCCATACTTGCAGCAATCAGAAAGTTGGAGATTAGGGCACACGACAGAGATTAGGGTAGAAATTTGAGAACTAGAGCAAAAAGTTGGGGATGAAATTTGGGGTTTAAGGTAAAAAGTTGGAGATTAGGGCACACGGCAGAGAGTAGGGCAGAAATTTGGGGATTAGGGCAGACGCCAAGGATTAGGGCAGAAATTTGGGATTAGGGCAGATGGCAGAAATTAGGGTTAGAGCAGAAATTTGGGGATTAATGTAGGAAACAAAGATTAGAGTAGAAATTAGAGATTCTTACCAAACATTCTCAATGGCAAAACCTGCTCTGATACCGTGTAAGATTTTGATATCTAATGTCAAACCACCGGATGAACTTAGATACAAAAGGAGAAGAAGAGAAACGGGCTGCACGTACAAGAGAGAGAGAGAGAAGAAAGAGAGCAGCAACTCTAATGTCTGCCTCTTGAGATCATTATATATTGATTTGGTATACAACAAAGTACACAAAACAATGTTAAAAAATACAAGTATACCACCGCCCATTATGATTGGGCATGTGAAGAAGATGGGTTGGGTTTGGTTGACCCGATCCAAATCGTACAATCTTAACACTCATGACCTCCATTTCCAAGACCAACATTAGTTTCAGCAACATCATTTTCAGCAATATCATCAAATTGATCATCGTCATCAAATGTCATAAGATACTTAACTTTTTCGTCATATCGAAATTCGTTGCATTTCTCAAATTCATTCATCCACGTTAAATTTTACCTTTTTTGAAATTGCTATGGATAAAGACTGCTAAGGATTTCTGGTTGCCTAGGCTTAGGATCCACCAAACCACCACTTAATCGAGCAGGCTTAAATATCTAGTTTCAATTAGACATTGATGTGAGGTTCAAATAGGGTCGATTAGCAGCCCACAGTCTTAGAGTTATGGGAGTCAAGTAGAGGGTTTTAACTTTTAAGGTCGGTCTAAGTTAGTCCTTGGAAGACACAGACATATGTTGAACCTAGACTACACTCCCATTGTATATGGGGCTAGGGATTTTGATTTTTTTTTTTGAAAGAGGATTTAATTAAAAAAAAAAACATTTAGAAATTATCATCTATAAAGTGATCACTTATAAGAAGAATGAACTACATTTATTCTAACTCCATATTCAGAAGCAAAGGGTTCGTAAGATACAAATCCATCATGCTTCCAAAAGGTTCTAGTCGATCTCCTTAGAGTTATCTCTCTTAGATTTAATTCTTCAAGAGGCAGAGGACAAATTTCAGTTTGCATTTCTCCACTACAAGTAGGTTGTCTATGCCCTGTATGATATGTTATTGGTTATTTGGTTCTTTGGATTTCAGTTAGGCCTTAGGACCACTTGAGTTTAAACTTAAAGGGGATATTGGTGCATCCAGTTGTCAAGCCAATAAGAATCCTGGACTATCTAAGGCAATAAAAGAGAAGATAATGACCATATCTTTCTGATGAAGAAAAGAGGTGATCAAGGTAACCGAATTGATTTGGATAATAATATATGTAACTGTCATGTTGAAATCAAGGAAGGGGGATATGTGCCTTGCCTTGTCTCATGGAACATGACTTTATGATGAATGGAAACTCACCACCGCATAGAGTCAAGTGTGGTGTGGAAAAATCATGGTGCACGTGACTTGTTCCTGAACCACATTACAAACCTTGCCTCTCTTTTTCTTTGATGGTGTGTGGTTATACTTCAATATTCATTTTGATTTGGGTGAAAACTTTAAGAAAAGAAGCAGAGGATAATTCACGAAAGCATAAGTCACTTTTTTTCAAACCAACAAGATGGCTGGTAAGATGAGAAATATACTCCCAAGAAATGTTAACACATGAAGAAGTACCTAGAATTGGCAATTGTGCCCCCTAATTGTGACATGATAGAAGAAAGAAGCCTCAGATTATACATAAAAGAAACAAGCAACTACAAAATGCAGTGTCTAAAAAATAACATAAAGATAGACAAAAAAACAACGGAAGAGTAACAAAAATTAGCCAGCACATGTGTAAAGTGAATGACAATGTAAAATACCACTAAATTGTAGAAAATAATTACACAATGGTCCATTACCAACCAGGAAAATGATAAAAGCAAAAACCAAGAAACAACCTTTCAAAAAGAGTTACCTTTTTTGCATATTATCAGATTCCAAAATCTAATCTAGACTGATGAACATGTCAGTAATTTCATCAACCTCATACCTGAACAGGTCATTGATGTTCAGAATCTGAAAAGGCAAAGAAAATGTATAAATAACTCCAATGTTGCATAACATTAGCTACAGTAAGATAAATGGAGTAGCATATACTTCTTAGCAGCAACGTTTTCTCATCAATACGCTGCTGTAATAAAATTTAAAAAATGTAACAACTAATGAAAATATAAGCTACAACTGCCCCCCCAGGGAAGTTAGTGTTACCATGACTGGCTGAACTCTGTTATAACAGATAAGAACAAGAAAAGCCTCTGCAAAATGAAAATGTACTAACATTCTGATATAACCTGCATATATCAAATGTTTCTCATCTAGCAGAACAGAAACCAATGCTTATAAAAAAATACAGAATGAGATTAAATGAAACCCAGGTATAAGCACTGTGATAGGCTTGTAGCATAACAACAAAACAGAAAAAAAAATAGTAGCGGCTTAGTGTGACAAAAATTAAGATGAAATTAGCTATTAGTGTACCATGTCAGGAAAACCATAAAAGTTAGGAAGGCACATTTTTTGGGACAAGCCTCTTTTATATAAAAGAAGTGCCCAACAAGGTGGGTCCACTCTAACCTATGTCACATAGGTACGGGTACGGGTATGGGTACCGGTGTGGGTACGGATACAGACCATTTTCAAAAATTTTGGGTGCGGGGGTACATCCTTACACACACGCGGACATGTATGTATATATATATATATATATGTCAAGAAATTTCAAACATAATAACATATTCACACACATATATATAAAAAAATTACAAACAAAATAACATATTCATAAATCATGATCCAAAACACAGTATGGAGGTAATTAACATACAAATATATCAGCTTTCTTGATTCTCCTCAGTTGCATCATCAAGATTAGAAGGACCAACATGTCACGCCATGGTTAAAGAGGAAATGCTAAACAGGTAAACAGAACATGCTAAACAAGTCAAACTGTAAAACAGTAAAAGTCGGTACAAGCTGCAGCCAAAAAATACTGATTTAATCATTTTAATGTTAAAAAATTAAAACATAACAGTTAGAGCAGAAAAATAGCATTATCGCAGGTTTAGCAGATAAGCCTTGAGTGGCTGTCTGGCTGAGTCTTGACGACCGAAACCAAAAAAATAGAAACAGAAAACAAATAAAAACAGTCAATGGAAGTTTCGCTTATTAAGATGCATCGCTAACATGTAATGAGAAAACAAACAAAAACAAAATGAAAAACGTAAAAACGAAATCAATATGACACACAATAGATAAATAAAACAAAGAAAGGGACTGTAAGATGGGATTTGAAGAACCAGAGAAAGCTGTCGGAAAAGCACCGTTTGCCGGCACTGAAGACGATGAAAGGCTTAGCACATTGACAGAAAATGAAAAAATGATAAAACACAAGCAAATACCACCATTGTTCGGTCGTCGGTCGCCCTCTGCAGTCACCGGTCACCGCTGCCATCGTCGTTCGTCCACTGTAGTCGCCGGTTGCCACCCTAGAGAGAGATCGTTGTTCGCCGTGCGCAGTCAGTGAGTGAAGAAGACAAAGGATATCGCTTGCAGGGGTTTAGGGTTTTTGAAGATTTTAACATTAGAATGGTTTAAAACATCAAAATCTTAAAAGTGTTAAAATCAAAACTGGACAACTTTGGACTCGGTAAAAGTTGACTGAGTTCAAAAATGGACAAAAATGATCCCGGGTACGATGACCGTACCCAGTACGGTGTTGACCACACATTTGCCGCACCCAGGGCCGTACCCGTACCGTGCAGGTACTCCTTAAGAGGAGTACCCATGTGACATAGACTCTAACTCATTTTTGTCAAAAAATTGGGCAAATCATTTAAAGTGTGGGCCATGCACTAGTTCCAGAAGTGTTCTTTTCAGATACCAAGGAAAAGTATTTCCTTGAACCACTTTTTTATATATGATACAATGGTCAAATGAACACTCGCTTATATTCGTCTAAAGTTTGAACAATTTTTACAGCACATTGCCAGCAGGGTGGTCGTTGAGGATGCTACAAGTACTTACAAACAAAAGCCATGATGCATATTTTAGCAATCAAAATGCCCTGCGTTTCAACCTTGAGGGTAATCATACCAGTGATAAGGAGATACTAAACATGCAGATACAGCTAGAAAACATTCCACCGGCTAAGAAGGTGTAGAGACACTAGGCTGAGACATATTACAAAAATCACAAGCCTGGACTTGAAGATGGAACCAACTTCTTGATTGCATGTACAAAGAAATAAAACAAGAAGAATGAACTTGTTCTTTTGTAACTTCAAAAATCTAAGGAAAGAAAACAAAATGAAGCAAACTGCAAGAACCTCATTACAGGTCAAATAAACTCGAGTCATCAAGCCATTGGCAGTCCCCTGCTCCATGTTGATAGCATGCTTCCTAGTTTGTAAGTCAGTCCATTGTTCCATTTGTCTTGATCTGTAATGGACAGTGTATCTCAACAACACTAAAATGAAATGACTAAATTTCTGCCCTCTTCAGAACTACTTATAAAATATGAGAACAATGTCAAAAATTACTAATCATACGAATATGCATATAAAGTGTGAAAGTGTTTTTGCTCATTGGCATAATCTGGATGTCTTTTTCGAGTTTAAAGCTAAAGATATGTAATGAGATTCATGATCACCAAAAAGAAGTCCTGAAAAACTACATAACCACAGTCTCTAAAATCATATCTGAAAGCTTCTCCCCAACTAGCTTTATTTATAAAAGCTCTTTTTCACAAATAGACTTGAATTTCACTAAAAGCGACTCTTGAATCACACTTTTAGGAGGAAAGGAAAAGAAAAATTCAAGACTAACCACAAACAAAGTTGTAGTAGAAGTGTCTACAAGTTCTCAAGATAGTAAAGACACAAACTTTAGCTGTCTAACTTTCATTTTCATTGATGAAGTGAAAAAGGGGTCACAAATATTGTAAAGGATATATATTTCAGCAGAAGTTTAAGACATGAAAAATGCTAAAAGGGTTTGGAACCATGATGCCTTAGTATGATATGAAAACATTGTCTCCATAGGCAAGAGGACTATGATCCCTTGCGTGGGAAGCAAGAAGAGATCAAGATATTCATATGAGAAGTCTCTTCCATTATTTTTAGCATGACTGACTCTATTAGCCCACTTTAAACATGCATAATATGCAAGCATGTCATACATCTAGTTTTTCAGGACTCCGCCATGTCCAGAACAGAACATGCAGTGTCCATGAAGCGTAACTCTGAATTAGCATTTACTTTATCTCCTGCACAACTGACAACATTGAAATCAAGGTAGAGATGCACATCATGGCTCCCTTCCATTATGGTTAGTATGACTGACTTGGGCAGCACCAATTTAAACACACCAACACACATATATGCACAATAAGACATACATCTTAGCTTTCAGGACCCCTTAATGTCCAGAATACTGCAGTGTCTAAGAAGCCACATTATTGGCACCGCTTGTTCATTGTATAGTTGATGTTGTTTACCTATAATTTCAAATGGATGAACAAATTTTTGTAAAGACCCTTCAACCAACACAAATACTGAATGCAGTCATTAATATTGTTGTTATGTGTTCGCACATATGGTAGAATAGCATCTAGGTCATTTTGAAGTGTCACAAAACCCATCCAGCTCAATCCATGTGTAGGTGATCAGAAGGCGAAAATGCATAGTTAAAATCACAAAATAATTTGCTTGTCTCAGAAGTGCACGTTAAGAGATGGATGCACTTGAAAATTACAATAAGGGGACGAGAATAGTTTCTCTTTTTGAAAAAAAAAAATTAGTTTCTTTGTTAGAACATTCTTTGGACAAAAGAAGTTGTGGGCCGTTGCATTCGCGTGACAATGGATTAGCACCACAACCAGACCTAAACGCAACCTTTGACCCAGGAGGCATAGAAATTTCGGCCCGGATTTTCATGCACTGAATTGTAATCTTCTTACTCATTCGGACGAAAAAAACAAACTGAGACAAATACATATCTTCTGCCGGAGACCGATACCAACTAATAACACAAGAATGTGAATTTTCTCTAAATCCAAACCAAATTTTGATTGATAAGAGGAACTGGCTCAAATCCAGGTTGAACAGAACCAAGGCTATGATCGATTGGCAACCTTGATTGACATGGTCATTAAAGGGACTGCAGGTTTTCCGAAACTCAACAGAGCAGAAAGAGAAACACAGAGAATCAAATAGAGGTTCCCCTGTAAGATCATTTGGTGGGCCGACATATGTCAATTAGGAATTTCAGACATTATAGCTGTCTTAACATAAATATCCGCTTAAGTGATTGTATTTTGGGATATTATGTCATTTCAGATGGTATGGGGTAATTTTGAAATGTATAAATACCAGTACGCAATTACAGACTCTTTGATGGGTTGAATCTGTAATTGCCCTTAATATAAAATGGTAGTGGTCCCTGAGGTCGTGCGAATGGTTGCCTGAGAGAGAGCTCAAGCACGCCGTACGTACCCTGGAAGACCTTGCTGTGATCTTCTTGTGCATCAGTTCAGATGGATTCAGGTGCGCTTCCGCTACAGTTAAGTTTATTTTGTTTAATTCAATGATTTGGCATGAGCATGATCCTGTTTAGGGCATATCATTTTGTGTATGCATGAGGGAGAAATCCCAACAATTGGTATCAGAGTCCTACGCTCATTGTTAAATCGTTGGATTTTTTTGATGATTTTTTGTGCGATCTTCCCATTCTTCCCATTCGGATGTTCCCCTTTTGATTCTTCGGCTGCAAGTTTTTTGTTTTTTTTTTTAAAAATAATAATTTGGGTTGAGGGCGTGCGACGGAAGCCGTTGGGCTTCCGTTGCAGCCATAAGGGGGATCGGAGAATGGGACGAAAGGATCGGGGGCGTCGGTCGCCGTTGGGCGATGGCGGGCCTCCGACCATGGGGGCGCGTCCCTGCCTACGGCCACCCACGCCGTTGGGTGGCCTGTCGGTACCCTCTGTGTCGCCTTCGCAGCCACGAAAGAGGAAGAAGAAAAGGGGAAACAGGGAAGGCGACGGCAGGGTGGGGTGATGGTTTCCGACCATCTTGGCAGGCGTCGACCGGCCATTAGAAGACGGCCGAACACCATCGTCCTTGCGCGACCCGCCGGCAGCCACCCAATGGCCTGCCGGCTGCTTCTTCGTTGCTCAAACAATCGCCCAACTTCAGAAAGGGGCATATTTGCAAAACAGGGGAAAACCAGCCGGTATCGGCCGGTTTTCGGTGGGCGACGGCCACCCACGGAGTTGGGTGGCCTGCTGGCGGAAGGCCACCGCTCGCGACTGCTCACGCGGTCAAGCGGGCGGGTCGGACAGGGTCAGGTCTTGACAGACCCGATCCGGATCCATCAGGCTTTAAAAAAAAAAATTGCCGCCTCGTGTCAGACCCGACCCGTATGCATGCGGTTTAATTTTAAAATAGAACCGGTTCATTCAGCTTTTCAAACCGGTTCATTAAGTTTAGAACCGATTCAGTTCGATTCAGAACCGGTTCGAACCTTTTGGTACCGGTTCAGACTTGTTGGGGACCGATTCCTATCTTTTGAAACCGATTCAGACCCTTTTCAGACCGGTTCAGTTGTTTTCAGACCGATTCAACCCGATTCAGTACTAGTTCATACATTTAAGAACCGATTCAGTCCATTTTTTGGACTGGTTCATTCAGTTTTGGAACCGATTCGGACATTTCAGAACTGATTCCGTTGATTTTCAAACTGGTTCAGCGCTTTTCAGACCGATTTATTCAATTTGTTAACTTATTTTAGCCATTTTTTTAACCGCTTCAGTGGGTTTTGGAATCGATACGGTCTATTTTTTGATTGGTTCGTCCAATTTTTAAACTGGTTCAGTCCTATTTAGGGCTATGTGGGTGTTTTAGTTGTGGTTTAAGAACGATACGGGCCATTTTAAGGCCGATTCAGTGGTTCTTGACCCACTTAAGCGCGATTTTGGTACCGGTTTATAAAATTTTGGACTCTTTTGGGCCCATATCATTGAATCATTTGGTTTTGGATTTAATGTAAGGCAATTTTGTATGTGTCACATCATTGAATCATTTGGTTTTGGATTTAATGTAGGGCAAACTTGTATGTGAATTTGGTTTATGCATCATGTTTTGCATGTTGTTAATTTGTGGGTGTACTTTAGATGAATGTTTGGATTATGAATTTGATCTTTGGCCATGTCTGTTGTTTGAAATGAGTAAGTGTGTACTTTATGTCGCCAAAGTGACCTCTGTTGTACGAATTTGCCTATTTTGAATATTGGATAATAGTATACTTAATCCATGCGGGCAATGATCAACCCAAAGGAGGATTGTTGCTTGGTCAGGTTTAAGTATACATGGCAATGAATATGAGATAATTTTTCAGGTTTCCATGTGAATAGCGAGTCAATCCAAAGATAGGCTCGTTGTTTGATAGGGTTAATTATCTATATTCATTGTTGACCAAGAATACCACTTGCAGTTAATATTTCAATCCAAAGATTGGATATTAGCGTTGCACCCGTACCTTGTGATGGGATTTGGGCCATTGTATTCAAATTCATTTATATTTGTTATTTCATCTTTGTACATGTATTGATTGTGAGCATGTTTGGTATTTTATTCTTTGTACAGTGAGTTCTGCTTCCATGATGTCTGCAAATTTGAGTACTATTCATGAGTTAAATGGTTCGAATTTTAAGGACTGGAAAGAAACTGTCATGATTGTTCTAGGTTGTATGGATCTAGACATTGCATTTAGGAAGTCGTGCCCACCTCATCCAACATATCAAAGTTCCGATGAGGATAAGCGGTACTTTGAATGGTGGGAACACTCAAACCGCATGTGTCTAATGATCATGAAGAGATCAATCCCAGAAAATTTTAGGGGCTCTATTACTGAAAAGGCTACTGCCAAGGCGTTCCTTGAAGAGATTGAAAAGTGTTTTGCTAAAAATGAAAAGGCTGACACAAGCACTCTTTTGAGTAAACTTGTGATGCTGAAGTATAAAGGCAAAGAGAACATACGGGAGCACATTATGGAAATGTCTCATCTTGCTTCAAAATTACAGGCGCTAGGTCTGAGGTTACCTGAAGACTTTATAGTACATATGGTTCTCCTTTCTCTTCCACCACAGTTTGGACAGTTTAAAGTTAGTTATAACTGTCAGAAGGAGAAATGGACTCTTAATGAGCTCATTTCGCACTGTGTGGAAGAAGATGAGAGATTGAAGCATGATAGAATAGAAAGTGCTCATTTGGCTACTATGCCTAAAAGTAAGAAAAGAAAGACTATTAAGAAAATTGCAGTTGATCATGCATCTATTAAGAAACAAAAGAAGCATAAGGAAGGCAAATCAGGCTGCTTCTTTTGCAAGGATGAATGTCATATGAAGAAGGATTGTACTATGTATTACGCATGGCGTGAAAAGAAAGGTACGATTCTCACTTTGGTTTGTTCTGAAGTTAATTTAATTTCAGTACCAAGACACTTGGTGGGTAGATTCGGTTGCTACTACTTACATAAGTGTTTCTATGCAGGGCTGCCTAAATTGTCGGACGTCAATTGATGCTGAAAGATTCATCTATGTAGGTGATGACAAGAAGGCGAAGGTTGAAGCCGTAGCAGATTTTTGGTTATTATTAAAGACTGGTTGTTATTTGAATTTGACAGAAACTTATGTAATACCGTCTTTTAGACGAAATTTGATTTTTTATTTCCTTATTGGACAAATTTGATTATTATTGTTCATTTGGAGGAAGTAAATTTAAGTTGTTTCTGCATTCAAATTTGATTTTCACTGGTTATTTATCTGGTAGCGATAACCTCTATTTGCTTGATATAGTTGCTTCATATCATGAAACCTTGCATGTTACGTCTAGTGGTACTAAAAGAAAATTAACCAATGAGAATTCTGCTATGTTATGACATAGGCGTTTAGGACATATCTCTGAAAAGAGAATTAAATGACTTATGTCGAATAGAATTCTTGAGTCCCTTGATTTTGTAGACTTTAATGTTTGCATTGTATGTATAAAGGGAAAATGAACAAACATTAAGGGGTTATAAGTTTTATGATCAATCCAGTAAGTCTTTCTTTGAAATAAGAACACCCAATGTTTGAGGATATTGAGTTTGGGGAGGTGATTAGGTTAAAAACATTGCCTTTGAAGAGGGACCTGAGTTCACTCATACGGATGTTATAAGCAATAGTGAGGTATTCATTCCTGACATTGTTCCATCAACATATTCAGAAGAAGGCAATGATGTCAATCTCCCTACTGAAGAACAAACTCAACAACCTAAAGAAAATTAAGTAGATGTGTCACTAAGGAAATCCATATATGGACTAAAGCAAGTTTTCCAGTCAATGATATTACAAATTTCGTCAAGTTATAGTTTCATTTGGTGTCGAAACTAATATGGTTGATGAATGTGTATACCAAAAGTTCAGTGGGAGCAAATTTATCTTTCTGGTTTTATATGTCGATGATATATTGCTGGCAAGTAATGATATGGGCATATTGCATGAAACTAAAAAAAATTTTGTCAACAAAGTTTGACATGAAGGATCTTGGTTGTGCATCTTTTGTATTGGAGATCCAAATATTTCGAGATCGTTCTCGGGGTATTCTTGGATTATCACAAAAGGCCTACATTGATAAGGTGCTTCAGCAATATGTCATGAAGGATTATAAACTAGGAGATACTCCAGTTGCTAAAGGAGACAAGTTTACCCTCAAACAGTGCCCTAAAAGTAAAATCAAATTTAAGGAAATTGAAAGGATTCCCTATTCGTCTGTTGTGGGAATCCTTATGTATGCTCAGGTTTGTACTCGTCTGGTTATTGCTTTTATTGTTGGAATGTTAGACAGATACTTAAGTGATCCTGGTATGGATCATTGGAAAGCAGCCAAAAGGGTATTGAGAGATTTACAAATAACAAAAGGTTTTATGCTCACATACAAGAAGTCAGACCAGTAGGAGATCATTGAGTATTCAGATTTTGACTTTGTTGGGTGTCAGGACAATAGCATGGCATGTTACGAGGCATCCAATCATGCTTTGTGGTTGCGGAATTTTGTCACAGAGCTACGTATTGTGAGTGGTGTAGAAAGACCACTAAGGTTATTGTACTCTTATAACAGCCGCAGTTTGTCAAAGTCGAAGCACATCGACATTAAGTTTTGGGCTGTTAAAGAGAGGATACAGAATGGTCAGGTGTCTTTAGAGCATATTGGGACAAACTCTATAATTGCGGATCCACTTACTAAGGGTTTAACACATAAAGTCTTTTACGAACATGTTGTTCGTATGAAGGTGTTATCCTTGGATGATGTGCTGGTTTAGTGGGAGTTTGTATTTTGTTTGCTCTTATGTATGGACACATATTTAGTTTTTCAGCAGAATAAAGTTTAAAGTACTTTGGTTCCATTCTGTGTTTATGTGTTTGTGTTTTTTGATCTTCATAAGGTTTTAAATTGGACCAGTTGAGAATAGACATGTTGTAATCATATTACATGTAATTCTCATGCTATACATCCATATCAGATCTATGTCATTGATTATGTTAACATTTGTGATCATTGAAGGTTTAGCTAATTTTATTATAGTGAAAGTCGCTTTGGTTCTGTGTTGATATGGTCATGGACAAGATTAGTGAAAATGACGTTTAATAAGATAGCAATTATGAGCTCCTAAGGTTTTGTGTAATGTCTGAATGTATAAAGTCATATTTGGCCAAAGTGGGAGATTGTACGATCATTTGGTGGTCCGACATATGTCAATTAGGAATTTCAGACATTATGACTGTCTTAACGTAAATATCCGCTTAAGTGATTGCATTTTGGGATATTACGTCATTTTAGATTGTATGGGGTAATTTTGAAATGTATAGATACTAGTACGCAATTACGGACTCTTTGATGGGTTGAATCCGTAATTGCCCTTAATATAAAATGGTAGTGGTCCCTGGGGTCGTGCGAATGGTTGCCTGAAACATTGGTATCTAGGGTTTTCCTCTTCCCCATCTAAGAGAGAGCTCAAGCACGCCGCACGTACCTTGGAAGACCCTGCTGTGATCTTCCTGTGCACCACTTCAGATGGATTCAGGTATGCTTCCGTTACAATTAAGTTTATTTTGTTTAATTCAATGATTTAGCATGAGCATGATTCTGTTTAGGGCATTTCGTTTTGTGTATGCATGAGGGAGAAATCCCAACATCCCCATGATCTATACCTGAGAGAGACTCCAGCACTGATTACGGCTCCTCGACCATCGACTCCCTTTTTCATCTGCAAACGATGATAGGAAGGTATAACTGCTATGCCAATGGTAGTCCCAACTTCATCAAGAACAGTGCCGCTGCAAGGGAAGCAGAGCCACAGACGTTGATGTTACGTTCTTCAAGAACACTCGCAAGGATCAGATGCCACTTGCCAGAGACCAGCCATGGCACCAGTGCCCGATCGGTGGAGTGCCGGGGTATCAAGATAGCTGTGGCGATCGACAATTTCATGCCCAGTTTTGACCGTTCGACGGCTTTATTGGAGTGCGATTTAGAAAGACCTTCCTTAACAAGAAACAACATAACAAAACAGAATTCAAATTGTGAATTGAAATCTGCACCGGTGGGAGTAAGATCCAACTTGTATGTATTGACAGGTCACACGTCCAACTTTTATTTATCGTGACCTACACATGAAACTTCAATAATAATGCGATGGCCTACAAGCATTTAACCAGTACGACATCCCTTTTGTAGATCAGGAACTCAGAACAAATTATAAAAAAATTATCTATAAAATAAAACAAGTTTTTAGATCATTTTGAACTTTTAAACTATAATGTGGTTCACTAGGAAGGTCCAAATAAGGCTGTACAACGAGTCTAGCTCGACTCGAACTTGCTAAAAAAAAAATCTAAAAATAAATCTGCTCGTGCTCGACTCTTTTATAAATGAACTGAGTTAGTTCTTACAAAGATACTCAAAACGATAAACGAGTCAAGTTCGAGTTTCAAGAACTCTATTCGTTTATACTCGACTATACTCTATATAATATTGTTAAAACCGGTTCACCGAATCGCCAGTTTTAACTTTTACGGTAAAAACAAATGTTCACAAGTTACATGAATTTAATGCTTACACAAGTTACACGTGTTAACACCTACATGAGTTTAAGTTAATGCTTACATGAGTTAATGCCTGAACGAGTTAAATAGGTTAAATGAGTTAAGTTCGAGTTCAAATTTTGTATAGTCGAGCAAAATCTCGAGCTTGCCGTAAGGAACTCCACTCGAGTTTGAGCCGAGCTCAATGTCGGCTTGTGCAGGCCTAGGTCCAAATTTACTAATTTAAAGAAACAGGGTTCTTCATAAGGGGTTTTGCTTCAATATGATCTCAAATAATAAAAAAAACAAGTAAAGATATGACATACCAAGAAGCTCAATTTTGAGTCTCGGATAATGATATTCTTATACCATTAAATTTATTATTTTATATTGAGATTGCTTCAAAAAATAATAGCTTTTTTATTCTCATTAAGTTTGTCTGTATAATATTAGCTCTTTTCTTATGAAAAAATTTTATGGACAAATGCGAAGGCATTTGAGGTTTGATATAGTTAGGGCATTTTCTTAAAGTTGAGCTTCTAGCTACCATTTTGTTATGGGACCATTATGAATTGGAACTAATGCAATCGGACGTAATATGTCTGTCGGATTCAGATATACAGACACCGGATTAGATATTTATGTTCAGATTCAGATAATTCAGTTTCAAATATTTAAAATACGATATCTTATTCTATGTCAATCAGATATTTAGAAAAAACCCAAACAGGATCCGATCAGATGTGATCTCTTAAAATCCAATCCAATCTGAATCCTGAATTATATCTTAAAAATCTTATATATATGTCCGATTTATTTGAAACCGATCAGTCAGATATCCAATCCAAAAGACCCCATTGACAACGGTAACCTTCTTTGAGATCACCTGCTCTATTATATCTAAGGATGTCAACATACTTGATTTGGATCAAACATCTGACCAAATCGTTTCAGAAAAATTGGATATGAAAAAAATAATATCTAATTAAGAAATCATATCGGATTTGAATTTAAGAAATGATATCCTATCATATTCGGCTATACATAAATATCAAATCGGATTCAAATATGGGTTCTGATCAGATATGTTTTTAAACAAAAAACCTATATCTGATGCTCTTGCATTTTGAAAATCGGTTAAATTCATTTTGAAATTCAAATGCAGATCTAGATATGAATATAAAAATCAGAATCAGATTATGAGATCAGATTTCAGATATGATTTTTCTTTGTTTATATTTGAATCCGAATTTGAAACCAAATATGAATATAAAAAAAAAAGATGCAGTTAAGGGTATATTAAATTCGAATCCGATCTGTTGACATCCTTAATTGTATTGCATACTCATGACATATAAAGTTGAGAAAGGACCAGTATTATTCTCATCCGCATCCATGCAAAGCAAACTCTCCTTATTATCAAAATGATTTCCTGAAAAAAAAATCACTCAATAAATATTTTAAATTGCTAAGGATTTTAGTCCTCTTGAACACTATAGTCTACAAACTTTTGTCGATGCACGAGATTTTGCTCTAAGGTCTAGCTTTTTAATTATAATTTCAAAAGGGTGACAATTTCAAATTAATCGGCACAAACACTATAGCACCCCTTTCTTATAAAAACAAATACATTTTTCAAATTATCAGTGAAAAATATTCAAACTATAATGGTTCTTGAAGCCTAATTGAAGGCACTTAATAATCTTGTTGCGTACCAACCATACTCTGTCCTCTTCCGAAATCTGCAAAAAAGGGGAAAGAAGGGAAGAAAGGGAAATTGGAATTAATGAAGGCGTCACATGCTGTACTTTGGCATTGTGCTCCTGTCATTGAGATCCAATCAATACTTTTCGTTCTTCAACAGGTTTAAATTAACAGTCAGATACACATTCCACAGAAAGACCTAGATCCAATAGTATGCAGTATCAAGATCTATATCCATGCCCAGTTCCAACACCCGCTGGACCTGTCCTCATAATATGGATCAACCTAGTGTCAGTAGTCCTGCTCCAACTCCCAATGCATCTCAGTCTTCCAAACTCCAGTTGCCTCTAAATTTGAAATCAGCCTTGCGTTATCTGGGATAAATATCAATGGATCCAATTCAGATGAGATATTTGATCGAGCTGCTTCAAAAAAAGTCGGACGTGGAAAATTTTTTAAGTCCAATTATGAAATTGGATCAAATTCATATATGAAAATGACATTCCATCATACTGGTATTCAGTTTTATTTGGAATCAGACTTGGTTTATCATCTAATATCCACATATTTTAAAAGTTGCCTCTTAGCATATCATAATGCGGTTTGGATTCAGTTTTGCATTTAAAGGTTAGACAAATCCGATGTGAATCTGAAACTCGCAATCAGACTGGATTTAGATTGTAATTTAAAAATTAGATTCAGATATATGAAGATAGATTTTCTTTTTGTTTGTATGTGCATCCAAATATAAGTATCCTATAAATTGGATATGATAAAAGGTAGAATCCATTCAACCCAATCCCTTGACATCCCCACCTTCATGTAATTAACAACTCTAACTCAATCTCGTTTGAGAGGTAGCAATGACGAATGTTATGTTGATGATTGGTTCTAGTTAGGGTTTTGAATCCATTTCATTTGACTTTTTTAACTAGTTGAAAGAGAAACTTGGGCTTGGACTTTCAGGGGTAAAACCCTATGGTTGCATTTGATAGCTTCGGATTTTAAATCTGAGACTGCATATAAAGGCATATTTTGGGAGAACGTCTAGGGACTTGAAATCCATATTACATGTTAAAAACCATGGATTTAAGGTTTAAAAACCATGGATTTAAGGTTGGTTATTGGGGAGAGAGTCTAATTCTAAATCCATGGAGATCACAGTGGATTGAGATCTACCATGAAACAAATGCAACCTTTTGTATCCTTTTTACTATAAGAATTGCATGCATGCTTTGACTTGGGCAACAAGATCCATTCTCCTTTAGTTTCATCCCCATCTCATCTCTTTACCAATCACTAGTTAATATGTTCATAAGCTGAGCAAAAAAAAAAAAAGAAAAAAAATATGGAGCACTAAATATATAGTTAACAAATTTTCAATTGACTGTAGTGCAATGACCCAGATCTCATAGGGCTACCTCATATAACTGGACCTAAGTTCACCCAGGTTTCAACATTGAATTAAGGTTTAAAAGAGTGAGCTTCGTGGGGCATATGCCCCATGAAGACCCCACCAGCCTATGCCCCTGAAAATGTTGCCCCCACCAAACGTTCTAACTATTCAATTGAAGCTACAAACCATATGCATAAAGCTGGCCAATTCACCCATTATTTTTAAGTGGATACACAAATTTGTGCTCCTTGATAGCATTTAAACTAATACAACTATTTATTTTAACAACTCCTTCTCATACACACAACTTTTTTCTATATTTCCCACAGCTTTCTCACAAAAACCTGACATGTAACACCTGTCATTCTATCCTCCCCTTGGAGGACTTGTTCACCTATTTCTATAATGCCTAACAAATCAAACCATGATAGGCAAGACAAGGGTGACACCATATTTTTAGAACTAATAAATAAACGGTTGCACTAATTCTTCTCATCTTTCTTTTATATAGGACAATGGTTTATAAAGCCTTGGATCTTTCTTGAGCAACTTGAACACATGCACTCTCTCAATTAGGCATTGCATCGATTGGATCCCAAACAAAACTATCGACATCATGAATTTGTCAGTGTTCCAAAGCAACCAGCCGAACAATTATACACATAATTAGAAGGGAAAGGGAAAACTTTCAACCTCAACATCAGAAAATGGAAGAAGAAAAAGGAAAAAAAATCAAAACCAGTCAAAAGAAAACAAAGAGGCCTCAAAAGGGTAGGTAAAAATGGCTCCAGAAGGCGTGTGCATTCCAAAAGACACTATGAATGACAAATAAATCAAGAAAAAGAAAAAAAAAAAATCTGAAGAACCACCTTCCTCGACTACCACAGTCCCACTCAACCAGAGATGAAAGAATCATCCATTGTCACCAAGAAATCACAAAAACACAACCTACATCAATAAAAACCAAAATGCAAGAAACACAACCAAGAACACAACAAACGCAGAGAGGTGCCTTTCCTCCAATATCTAACCAATCCTATCTCTACCACAACGCCACAAAGCATCCCCTATATATATATACAGACGTTCTCTCTGTGCAGAACATAAGGCAGAAACAAACAAGGATTGCAGAGAGAGACATCTGGCCAAGACAGGCAAGAGGATGGACAAACTGTCCCTCTCTCTCTCCCTCTCTTCCTGATATATAGAGGGATGCGTTGTGGGGTTGTGGTAGACATAGGATTGGTTAGATATTTGAGGAAAGACACTTTCTGTCTCTGCTGCGTTCTTGGTTGTGTTTCTTGCAATTTCGTTTTTATTGATGTGAGTTGCATTTTTTTGGGATTTGATGGTGACACTGGTGGCTTCTCTTATTTCTGGTTGAGAGAGGCTGTGGTAGTCATGGTGGGTGGCTCTTCATATTTTTCTTCTCATTTCTTTTAGGATTCTTTTTTCTTTTTCTTGATTTTTTTTTGTCATTTGTGGTGTCTTTCTGGATGCACATGCCTTCTGGAGCAGTTTTTACCTACCTTTTCGAGCCTCTTTGTTTTCTCTTGATTGGTTTTGATTTTTCCTTTTTCTTCTTCCATTCTTGATGCTGAGGTTGAAGGTTTTCGTTTTCCGGCCTCTGATTTGTATAATTGTTCGGCTGGTTGTTTTCGACAAATTCATGATGTTGATGGTTTTGTTTGAGCTCCGATCAGTGCAATGCTTGAATGAGAAAGTGCAAGTGCCGAAGTTGCTCAAGAAAGATCAAGGCTTTATAAACCATTGGTGAAACCTAAGTATTGAAACGTTCGTTGCCTCCAACCTGCATGCTGCCTGACCATGCACTAAAATATATAAAATTTTTCTGACTTTTCTACGAGTCAGATCTTTGAAAGAGGCATTCATGAATGTTTGAGCTATTGATTTTTCAATCTCTATCAAAATTTGGGACTAATTATGATTACCCTGAAGCTAGTTAAACTAATTGAGAGAGAGAGAGAGAGAGAGAGTATGAATATTGGAAACTGCCCGGAGTTGTTTGATTATTTAGATCTGGTTACAAGATTTTGGGATTTCGGAACTATTTATATAAAAAGTTGTTCGATTGTCTGATTGGATACTTAACATATAATAATCGAAATGTAAATATCTGATCTCAATCTAAGCTGATTATATGCATAGACTTGTGCACCTGTACTACTAATGGAGGCGGGCGGGCAAAGGGAGAACGAAATCAGTGGTGAGTTGGTGGACAAATGAGGCTTGGTTCGAACACAGAAGCGGGAAAAGAAAAATGGAGAAAAGACTGAGAGACACAGAGAATGAGAAGTAGAGGAAAGAAAAAGGTGGTGACAGAGTGCTGTGGAAGTTTTCGACCATGCAGTTTTAATTTCTAAATTATAGCCACAAATGTCTTTTTTTTTTATTTAAATGGTGAGATTTTGTATAGGCAGAAATGACAAAGTTGTTTTTGACGATAAAAAATGCAAAAATTTGGTAAATTTTAAAACAATTAATCGTTTAGTGCGAAAAAAAAAGTATAACCAAAATTTTAAAAATAAAATGCAGAAAATATGAAAGAAACATTTGGTAACTGAAAAAACTGCAAAAAAAAAAAGAAGAAAAAAAACAATAAATTATAAAAGGGTGAAAAACACGAATAAAAATCGTCTTTTCATTTTTGACGTTTTTTGCTAAAAAACAAGTTATTTTACGCCTTTTATTTGGTTGACCAGTTTTTAACATTTTGAACGTGTTTTTTTTTTCCCAATAATATGCATTGTTGTGGCTATGGCCTAAATAAGAAAAGCAGGAAGCTTAAGGGTGTGTTTGGGTGACACTTCAAAACCAAAGTAGAACCTAGTTTTACCTTCAAACCAGGATTTTTGAGTGTTTGCGTTCTATAAAAACTAGGTTTGAAGAAAATCCAATTTTGACAAATCCTGATTTTGGAGTGAAAAATCTGGTCCCCTTCAATTATTCAAAAATCAAGTTTTGGATGTGCCACCTAAAAAAAACAGAGTTTTTGAAACTAATTAAAAACTTGGTTCATGAATAGAATAGAAGAATGTGTCATCCAAACACCCCCTAAATGTTTTACATAAAGAAAGCATGTTCTCCGTTTTACGGAGGTCCTGGCAATGGGGAATTGGATGGAGGAAGTGAAAGAGGGGAGGAAAGGCGCCGATTTCGGAAAGGTGCTCCAATGGTCGAAGGATCAGCTCTCGGGGAATATGTAGGAGGGATATGTTTGAGAGGAGTCAGGGGACACCTTGAAGAAAGGGGAAAAAGATACTAGAGACTAAAGTTGGAAGGAAGTGAGACGAGGACTCCATGGGCGTGGTTGGTGCTCAGGGAGATATACAGTTGAGCGTTGAGGAGTCAATATGGTAAGTGAGCGATGACGTCAACCTGGTTGAGATACTTTACAGCACGAGCATGGATTGTCTGCCATATTTGGAACAATCTCTGACCGTTTTCTCTCTCTCTCTCTCTCTCTCTCTCTCTCTCACACACACACACACACACCACACACACTTGTCTGGTTCAAAAAGGAAGGTTTGGATGCTCATTGGTTGGACAGCTAATTAAAGCAAACCGGCCTTAGTAAGAGTCGACATCATTCAAGTTCCTCAGCCTGCATCTAGTCATTTTTGGAACCAGTGGGGGAGCTGCATTATTGCTGGTGCCCAACAAAATTACCCTACTTACAGATAAAAACTTCATTAGTTGTTTTTACATATGAGTGCCCCTTAAGATTTGAAATTGAAACTTGGAGTGCCTCCCAGCCAGAAATTTCTAGCTCTGCCAATGTTTGAAACAATCTTTTGGATAATTTGCCACCAACTTTCTCATTTTTATCGTCTCTTTCTCTCACAAACACATAAGGGTAGGCAACACTTTGGGTACCCGGCCTGCGATGTGCCCCACTTGGGCTGGTTATTTGGCATTCAGGCTAGTCCGATAAAAAAAAAGAAGAAAATTGTTGAGCGGGCTGACCCGAGTAGGGTATTGGAGGCCCGACTTGGCCCAATGTATGCATTCAAAACTCATTTCTCCATACTTTTTTCTCCCTCCCTCTCTCTCTCTCTCTCTCTCTCTCTCTATATATATATATATATATATATATATATATATATAATGCCAGCATATGAACTTTTAGTGTGTCCCCAATTGCTCCCTAAACTCTTGGTATGTCACCTGTGGCTCTCTTAGAAATTCTTGATACATTTTCGAATGTTTTTAGATGTTAAAAAATGAAACGTTAATAGTTTCAAATAACGGTACACATTGAACCAAGTACCCGATAGGTGTGAAGTTAATAGTCAGGTTAGGCCTAATAAATAAACCAACTAGGCTTGGGCTGCGGGCAAGAGCTTCGAGCCAGCCTGAACCTGAGTTTGTCGACCCTTGGCCAGCCCAGTTTGGTCCGATCCCCAGCCTTTTACACATGCACACACACACACATTTAATCAGAAATGTTTGATGCTCGTCTGGTTGGGACCCTAGGTGATGCGGACCTAGGTAAGGGCCTGTGTCATTCATGTTCCTCAACCCTCATCTATATATCTACAACAGCGCCCAGATCCGAACCTCAAGTCAAGAGGTGGTTGGCCAACAGCCAGGCAGAGTTGAGAGTGAGCCGATGCCAACCTTAGTCGCCGCGCCCTCAGATCATATGGAAGAGTCAAAATTGTTGATTATGTTTGAACGCTAATGTGCAATGTATACCTAGGATAGGACCTATTCCCATTTCTTCAAATATGCGCACGGATTTGGGGAGGCCTGCGTCTCCTAGTAAGGACTCTGTTACTGATCATGTCAATAACTCTGAGGTGCAATGTAAGTCGCGATTGAAAACCCTGGCGCAACTAATGTAGCTAGCTGATCATCGTCACACAGAAAATATTATGCGTCTAAATAGGATATTGATTCAATAATAATTGCCGCAAAAAATGCACGCATTTAACATGAGTAAGTTTATTTGCGCATGTATGTCATGCTTTGACAATTGCTTCTTTGAGATTTACACAAATGAAAATCCTTCTGCTATATGTGATCCCTAAGCAAGAGCCATCCTGGACTGCTGATATTAAAGTAAATTATGACCACAGGAGGACAAAATCAGATGGCTACTAGATGATTAAATATTTAAAAACTGTCACTATAGGCACCATGGCGCTGCAAAAGTATTACCAAAGATTTATAATATAGCAATGGTTTATGATGCTTCTAACAACGGTTTATGGTGTATTTAGCAACAAATTTAAAATATTTAGTCATCTAATAACATCCATGCAGCTGGCTAATTTCAGTTTTCCATGACAACACTATCATTTTTTTTCCTTCCATAACTAGTGTTGGAACGGACATGCATGGGTACCACATTTGTGGTTTTTGAGATGCAACACTGCTGAGAGGTAGGCTTCCCTCCTGTCACTATGTCAAAAAAATGCTGTACATAAACATACAAGGAAACGACCACAAAATTAGGCTACAATTAGAAATCAGAAGATGTACTTTGATCCCATTCACAACAAGAATTGGCACATACATTAGACATTAACAAAATGTGTTAATTCGTGGTTTTTAATTTGTTAACCCTTCAGAATTGTTTTTGTTTATAAATATTGAAGCGGTTAAATACGAGAATCATTAACATTGGCGAGAAGGTTAAATAAGAGAATTTCAAACTAATCAAGCATGCTTTAAATTTGTTGATCCTTCAAACCATTTTTGTTTTCACATTATGACCCCAACTCACATTCATTTGCACCAAAATGTCAATGTCGGTACTAGAGTTGAATATTCCTACATTTCCATTTTTTACTTTAAATTAGTTGACATTAATTTAAATTAATAAAAAAATCTCAAAATAAGAACGTAAGCAAGAAATTGTATCTGGTCGGAACCAATTCAATGAGTAGGATCGATTGAGATGGACTAATGATTACCATGGGGAGAGATACCTCGAACAGGTGGAAGCCTCTTCCCCTTTCCCCTACCCCTGGGGTCTGAGGCTATTTCATGGCTTGGGTGGGTTTGTAGTTCAGAGAAATAGTGCCCACTAGTATCAAACTGAATTTTTTCTGGTCCATCAATTTGACCAGCTACATTACACCTCTTGATACAATTACCATGCATAGACATTGATAACTTTGAACTACAGTCCTCCTTACCATGGGGAGAAATACCTTGAAGAGGCGGAAGCCTTTTCCCCTTTCCCCTACCCCTGGTGTTCAGGGTTAGGGCTGTTTCATGGCTTGGGTGGGTTTGCAGTTCAGACGAATAGTACCCATGAGAATTGACTGACGATCGAACTTTCACCAGTCCATCAATCTGACCAGCTACACTAGGCCCCTAGAGATGATTACCATGCAAAGACATTGACAACTTTGAACTACACTCCTCGTAGACTTTCCACAGACAGGTGAGTTGACTTATGTTTGATGATCTAGATAAATTCATCGTGATTCATGCTTAACGGGTTCGTCCGAAGCATAGGGAGGAGAAAAAGAATCAAAACCTCTAGTGATCCTAAAGGCAATAACAGGGGAATCAAGAAGGAAACACCAGTCAGCCACGCCAATGAAAGAAATGCTAATGAAGACAGCAACAATTGTAATCCTCTCAAGAAGGAAACACCAGCCAGTCATGACAGTAACGATTGCAATCTTCTCAAGAAGGAAACACCAATCAGTCATGACAATGGAAACAGTAACACTCATGATGGAAATAATATCAATAAGGAAATATATACTGGCCAACCATATGAAGAAAATAATGCCAAGACAATGGCTGGCCAGACAGTTACTACAAGAGACGAAGATACAACTGCCAAACAGAGAGGCGCAACAACTAAACAAGGAAATATCAACTGTAAATTAGATATTGTTTCCTCCTGTAAAAATCGATATACATCCTGTAATTCAGGAAACAATGATGCCTGTAATTCTATTATAAATAGAAGAAAGATCCAGGCCTATCAACAATAAGATCGATAGCTGCCCTTTGTGGACGTAGGTGTGAGTTTACACTGAACCACGTTAAACGAGGCATTAGTCTCTTAATCTCTGTTTTTCTTCATGGTATCAGAGCAGGACAACCATATATCATAGAGCCATTCTTCCTCAAGCATGGCATCAGCTCCAAGCAAATACCCTTTCCCATACAATCTAAACGTTGCCAACTTTGTGTCGATCAAGCTCAATCAAAGTAATTTTTTGCTATTGCAAACGCAGATGATGGGGCTCATCGAGAGCCAAGATATGACTGGTTTTCTAGATGGAGAATACCGGCCGCCCACACAGTTCCTCACTGCCTCTGATGGAAGTACAGTCAGAGAACTAAATCCTGACTATCTCACTTGGCGAAAGTCAGATCGTCTCCTTAAAGAATGGATCACTGGGACTCTTGTAGAGGAAATCTTGGGCATTATCATTAGACAACAAACCGCCATGGAGGTATGGACCACCCTAACTCAACATTTCACTAACAAATATATGGAGCAGAAATGTTGCTTATGCAAAAACTTCAATTGCATAAGAAAGGGAACTCGTCCATTGATGAATATATTTGCAGCTTCAAGAAAATTTCCGATGAGCTTGTTGCCTTTGGAAAGCCTATTACAGATGAAACTAAAGTTTTCTGGCTTCTCACTGGCCTCGAAAAAGACTGAATCTTTCCGAACAACTCTATTAACAACCACGCTGAAACCATCAGCACCCTCATATCTTGAGGTAGTTGCTCTCCTTCAAAACCATGACACCATGAGGACGTTAGAAGAAGATTCTCCTAGCACCCACGTTGCATTTATCGGCCACCATCGACCAAATCAATGGAACAGGCAAGGTATAAATCAAAACTTCAATTCTAAAGGACGTGGTTTTGTGCAAGCTAGTCAAGGTGGTTTATAGAATTCAGACAACAAAAATAAAGATGGCAATCAAAGCCGATCAGCTCAGGAAAAAGGCATAATTGGCCAAATTTGCAGTAGAAGAAACCACACCGTTCTCAACTGCTGGCATAGGTTCTATCAAGCGTTTCAGTCACAGAAGTTCCCACAAGCTTTAGCCACCATAAAGCTTCTCATAGTCAAGAACAACAATGGTTTCCTACACCGGTGCATCGGCTCATGTGACGTCTAACATAGGTATTCTCATTTCTCTATCAAAATATTATGGGACAAATAAAATAATGGTTGGAAATGGAGAAAAATGAGATATTACTCATATAGGGCAGGCTACTATAGCTAATGGGCAACAAAAACTAGTTCTTGATAATGTTTTAGTCATTCCCAAGATAAAAAAAAACTTATCTCCATCAGCCAATTAACGTATGATCTTCCTTATGCTTTTGAATTTTCAACTAATGAATTTGCTGTGAAGGAAAAGACGACCAAAAAAAGTGGTAATTACAGGGAAGTGGCATGAAGATCTCTATGCAATCGAAAATAAGGGAGAAGGCAGCAACCAGATCCATGAAGTACATTTTTCTACAATATTTCAAGCAGTGAATAAAGAAGTTTGGCACCCATGTTTGGGTCACGTTCATTATGCTCTCTATGTATCTCATGGCTTGAAGAATGGTCATTCTTGTCATATATTGAGCTACTTCTATTATCAGTTTTATCCTCCTCTCTTCCATTCTTATCTCTATGTCTATCCCTATCCCTTGATCTATCCCTATCCAAACATTTTCCTCCACTTGCTTCTGGAGTAATCCACAATCCCTTTGGTGCTTTGAGTCGCTATTTCTACTTGCCAGCCCTCCACCATCACCATTTTTATCTCAAGAAAATATGCCTGCCTAATGTCTATCATCCTTAGGCCGTCCAAGATCACCATCATATCTTTTATAATCACCACAACTACTACCTTTTGAATCCTTTCCATACTAAGAAGATGACCTGTCATAGTCCCTATCTTCATCTATTCTCCCATGAGAACTTCCATATACGTCATACCAGTGGTCAACCTGTGAACTCTAATATGAATTTCTTCTCGAAGACCTGTAAGAACTGCTCAGTTTGCTTGAGTGATTATGACCATAATCCTTGTCAGATGTTCCACCATTCTTCCTTTTCTGTCTGACCATGCCCTCAAGTTGGACTTCCACTTGAAAAAGGAGATGCAGATCCAGAGGCAGTTGAGTGTTGCCTATATCTTCGATTCACTACATCACTGGCTGACATCCGAAATGATGGGTTTGCATCCGATGTATCAAGAGATTGATATGCCAAAGTTGCATCCATCGTGGAAGAGACCAAAACAAAAATCAACAATATCATCCTCACTCCTTGCCGCCAAGAATGAGTTTGCCTACATTAAGTGGCCTGAATGAATTGTAGATGTTGGATAGTGGCCATGAGCCCTATCTTGTAACTATGAGGGGGCCCACTCGCAGTTATGAGATAGACTTTGATAACTAGTTTTCAAACTGAAAATTTTCATTCAAAACAAACTTTGATTTTACATTATCCTTTTCCTAAAATCTCTCACTGGCCCTAACTGCATGTTGGACAAACGAGAAAAACCTATGAGGCTAGTTATATAAGCCCAACAATACTTCAATTAGGGTTTAATCTTTGGACTACATTTGCTTGAGCCTCATAGAAGCAAACCCGACAACTTTCTTTGCTTATATTCCTATTTTTCTTATTTTACTTTCTTTCTCCCTTCCTGAGCTTGTTCTTGTCTTCTTTTGCTGCAGCCACAGCTGCCTTTGGAGCTTCCACCGTTTGTGCACTTAATCTTGAGACTCTGTTGGTGCGCTTGCTAAGGAATCATAGAAGATTGGAGGAAACTTCCACTGCACTAAGTCCATCATTGGTATCATAGCTAGGTTGATCAATATCATTTGAAACAAGTATGTAAATTTCAGACTCTGAAACTTACTAGCATGCTAGAAAATGAAATAAACAGAAAGAGAATATGCTAGTTCGGTCAAATACATGACTTTTTATGAACTTTCACTAGACACATGGTGTCATATCCTTTTTTTTGCTGCACTATAAAAGTATAGAAAAGAACATAGAGTACTTGAAGACTTGATCAAATCTGAAGCACATAAGGTCATAAACAATAACCAAATATATAATTTAAGTGTTGTCAGTCCTATACATGCTCGAGTTGTTCTAGTTAAAAATTGTGGCACTCAGTTTTGAATAGAAACCTTCTGCTCAATAGAATGTCATTATTTTTTTTTATTGGTCTACAAACGTCAATAACAAATAAAGAGAAATTTGGTGTTTCTGAAACAAATAGCATAGCTTACTCAAAGAAATAAAGGGAAGGCATACATTGGACGATATTTTTTTGAAGTTCGACAGACCTGAGTGGTCGCCAATGCCCTTTTTCAAGGATTCATTTGGTGCCCATTGTTCTTTTTTCGGAAGATGAGTATGCAGGTGACCACACCACTGTTTCCTATTCTTGGCAGACTTGTGAGGAGCCAAAACTGTCCTCTCTCATGGTGTTTCAATTTATAAAAGGTTTATGCAAGCAGTGATAGACGTGGCATCCAACAAACCCATGACAGCCCTCGGTTTCTGCACTCTTCAACAAGCACCCTCAGGCCTTCTTGGCGGTCGGAGCACACCAGTTAGCAGGTTGCCGGCCACCAGAAGTGACTCTACAGATATCAGTGACGAAACCCTAGTAGAGGCTTTTCAAAGTGGAGAGAGAAGAACATGCGAAAAATGAGAAAACTCAGGCTGAAGCCACATTTATAGTCTCGGATAAAAAATTACAAATTTAGTCCACCTTTTTTGTCACATTTTCAAAATGCTACTGGATTTAATGAAATTTAGTGCCACAGTGTTTTTGCTAAAAGTTTTCAAAAAGAGGCTTGCGAAAGTTAAATTTATTTTGTAATCAGAATTTATTATCAAAATTTCAAAAATTGGGACTCAAAAATTATTTTGAAAATAAAGGAAGAAAACCTCCTTGTAAAATTTTGAATTGAGGCTTCTTACTTCTAAGTTATTTTATATATTGTTAGAGTATTCCTGGCTTAATATGCATGTTTTAAATATGTTATGTATACTCTTAATGGTGGCTTGTCTTCTTCTTTGTGATTTTTTTACTTGTTATTAAAAATTCAAAATTTAGAAATGACTTTTAGAGCGGGAGCCCTCAAAACTTGTCAAGACTGAAAAGTAGATGAGGAAAGAAAGGCCTATTATGCTTTGAGACTAATTATTTGATGGCTAAAACTATTATGTTTGTCTTCATAGAAGATGGCCTGATCAGGGCAATTGAGCACTATTCAACAATTAATGAGGTGTTTGATGCTATTTCCTTGAAGTATAACACCACTATTATGATGCATATTCAGTTACTCTTAAACCAATATAATTCAATGAAGGAGTCAGAAAAAGTGGTTGATCATGTCAACAAGATGTTGGTCATGAATAATGACTAGCCATAGTAGGAAACATCATTTCAAACAACATGCTGATCTCTACAATCTTAATCTTGAATAGCCTGCCTCCTTCTTTGGACATGGCTGCCACTGCCCTAAGTCTTTACTTTGACATGTTTATTCTAGAAAAGCTTCCCATCCAACTAGCTATTTAGCAAGAACACCTAGCTAACAGAAAGAATAAAGAACTTATGGTAGCCTAGGATAAACCCGCAAGTAGTCATGTACTAGTCACACCCAAACATTTAAAAAGAAAAATGATGGCAAGTTTAAGGGTAAATTTACAAGTTCTCTAAGTCCTCAAGGAACTGCAATGAAATGCTATAGGTGTGGGATGCTAGGACACATAAAAAAGAGCTGCAGGGCGAAGTTCTCGAACAAGAAGAACAAAAATGGTGAGAACAATAGCAACGAGAGGTAAAATCAAGAGGACTACATTAGAGAAGTCATATGTGTTGTGTCAAAGTGTTTGTTTGCAAATGAAAAACTGACTGATTGGTGGGTAGATTTTAGGGCTATTCATCACATAGCAGAAACAAAGGAAGGGTGTGGTCCGTATGGAAGACCTGGGTTCGGGAGTACAAAAGGTATATATGAGAAATAATTCATATTATGATGTCATTCTGAACAAGGTTCTTTATGTTCCTTCTATGAGGAGGAATCTAGTGTCTGTCCATACTCTGATTGTGAAAGATTTTGAAGTTCATTTTATCTCAGGGAAGTCATAGTAAAAAAACATGACAAGATTATGTTTGAAAAGAAATATGTAAAAGAACATGCCATGTTTAAGCTCAATCAAATAAATAAAGTTTCAGCTTCTGCTTATATTGATTATGCATTGAATGTGAATGTGAACTTATAACATGAAAGATTAAGCCATTTAATTATTAACAAGATGAAGACTCTAGGACAACTAGGTATAATATCTGATATTAATATAAATGATTTTGCGAAATGTGAGTCATGTTTACATGAAAAGATGGTGTGAAAACCCTTTCATTCTAAAGTAATTCGAGCACTGATATGTTGGAAATTATCCATATAGATATTTGTGGACCTTTCAAGGTCCAAATACATAGTGACATGTCATATTTCATAACATTCATTGATGATTTCTCAAGATTTGGTTATCTTTACTTGATCAAACATAAATATGAAGCCCTTGAGAAATTCAAGAAATACAAAAATGAAGTTGAGAGACAACTTGACAAATACATCAAGGATGTAAGGTCTGATCAAAGTGGTGAGTAACATCAAATTAATAGGCAAAGAACAATGTCTAGGATACAATAACAAAATGGTGTAACTAAGAGGTGTAACAAAACCCTCTTGGACATGGTAAGATCCATGTTGGCAGGTGCACTCTTACCCAAAGTATTCTAAGGTGAAACTGTATTAACAATTTTGTATGCTATAAATAGAGTGTCTTGCAAAGCAATCTCGACTACTGCTTATGAGAAATGGACTGATGTGAAACTAGATCTAAGTCATCTCATGAGATAGGGATTTGTAGCCCATGTGAAAATCCTAGATCCAAAAATAGATAAACTGGATAATATATCTGTAAGATGTTTGTTTATTGAATATCTGAAAGGATCCAAAGACTACAGATTATATCATTCAACTATGAGACTTATCAAAAGTAGGGTTATAGAGTTCCTAGAGGAACTCAATAATAAGAACAATGACCTAGGGAAAGATCAAACCAATCTATAGGATCATTTGATTTACTCAGATGAATTGAGTGTCTAATTTTCTTAAACTTTGTTAGGTCATAAATGACCTAGAGCTCTTCCTTCATATTTGAATGATTATTATGTGTACTTGGTAGAGGAGCAATACTAGTTAGCAGGTATTGATGAAGTGTCATATAATCTGTCATATGATGAAACAATAAATTCGCATGAATCATCAGATTAGTTAATGCTATGGATTGAGAAATTGAACCCATAGAAAAAAATATAGTTTGGGAAATAATAGATTTTCCTAAAGTAAGAAAACTCATTGGGTGTAAATGGGTGCTAAAGAAAAAGTATAAGGTTGATGGATTAATTGAGAAATTCAAAGCAAGGCTGATGGTGAAAGGTTTTTCCCAAAATGAATGAATGATGAAACATATTCACCAGTTGCAAAATTTGCCTCGATCAAAATAATTTTGGCTATCGCAGCTTTCTATGACTTGGATATTTGGTAGATGGATGTAAAAACTACATTTCTAAATAGCGTGTTAAAAGAAACTATCTGTATGACACAACCAGAATGATATGTCATGAAAGAAAATAGAGATAAATTGTACAAGTTGAAAAAATCCTTGTACGGATTGAAGAAGTCTCCTACATAGTGGTATTTTGTCATTCATAAAGTAATAACTAAATTGGATTTGTAGCAAATATGCTAGACTACTATGTATACGTATGGAAAAGCATGAGTTTTTTTTGGCATCCTGTCACTATATGTCGATGACATCTTACTGACTACAAATGATCACAAAATGATATTCAAAACAAAGACTTGATGAACAAAAACTTTGAAATGAAAGACATGAGTGAAGCATCCTATATCCTAGGTATAAAGATAACTCGAGATAAAAACTTGAGGATTTTGAGTTTGAGCAAAAATTGATATATCAATTATATCTTAAAGAAGTTTTGAATGCAAGGTTGCAAATCGATTGGGACTCCCATAGCCAAAGGAGCAAATCTAAGCAGAAGCAATTGTACCAGTGAAGAATAATAGAAGTTAAATGTCCTATATGTTCAGCTGTTGACCGCTTAATGTATCTCTATTGACTTGATCACTAGTTTAATTGCCATTTTCTTTCTTTTGTGCATGGTTATTTTGGAGCTCAAGTGAATTTCCTTGTGTCTGCCCTTACACCCAACCTGCAAAATCAATGAAGGTAATCAATTTACAATAACAAAACCCTAAAGAGAGGAGCAAATATAGAGGCAAGATTAGGCAAATTTTCATCATGTTATTGCTAGAAAATTATTCACTATGTTCTTGTTATTGGAAAGTATTTCCATGTTTTCACTTTGTTCTCCTATTTCTCTCCATGTTTTCACTTTGTTCTCCTGTTTCTCTCCTTGTTCTCTCCAACTTCTTCATAATTGGCTTTTAAGTATTTTGGTCAAGCAAACAAAGGGTCAATGTGGGTCTACAAAGAGGCTTAGGATAAACTCATCCAATGAAGAAACTTTCATTGAAGGATTGGGTTCCACTATGCAATTTGGTGATTGTAGTTATGGCATGCAGTTAGTGGGATGGTCAACCATCGAATTGAATTTACGGCATATTTGTTAGATAAATAGTCTCTCTCTCTCCCTCCCTCTCTCTCTCTCTCTCTCTCCCTCTCTCTCTTTGTTGTGTGTAAATGTGTTTGTATGCAGTCCATGTAGAATCCTTTATTCATGTCCTAAATGAAAACAAAATGGGCTATATGGTTTTCTTCTCGTTTGGTGTGCCATGATAACTCCCTAAACCATTTTTTTCTTCTAATATTACTGGACCAGCACCAGCGCATTGATGGCCCATTTTTTGTGCTTGAATGAAGGATCATTGGGGGCTAGGCCCCCACACTTTAATTGCAAAAAATGGATATATACACAAAAAGACTATAGGGGATGCATTGGATCAGATGAAAAACAATAGTAAAACTACAACAGTGAGTGACACAACATTGTCACTATATATTGAAACATAAAAAGTCCTAGCTCCATGCCCTGCTCAATATGCAACCATGCCTGCCAAATCAGCAGTAGAACTACAAGGGCAAGGGAGACAACAATCAGTGAAAAAAATCCTACTTGGACGGGAGACAAAATGTTGACTCCATTGGAGCAAGAAAAAGGAGGAGATTCTAGAGTATCTCCTAGCTGAAGGACTCTACCACATGCTATGTGTATCAAATAACCCAGAGATGAAGGGAAAAAAGAAAGATAGATATTGCGAATTTCACCGTGTTTTGGGCCATGACACTAAAGATTATATACTGCTCAAGCATATTATTCAAGATTGTATTGTGTTTGCATCCAAAAATTTTATTGGTTTTGGAGTGCTTCAAAAAAATGAGTTTTGTTTTGAAATAGGAAAGAAAAGGGACTCACCCATCAGTACGAGAATTGACCGTTCCCGGCGCCTTTACTGGGGATAATCAATTCAAGGGCTATGTTCATCATTGATGCATTTCATTTTAACTTAAACATCCTTTTGATACTATATAAGGTGTAGAAAATATTGAAAGTTTGAAGTTTCAAACTTTTGAAAAGACTCTTGAAGAGTTGCTTGATAATGTGAAATGTTTTGAGGAAAAAGTGGAATTAGTAAATATCATTTGAAAAACTTGTGAGATCATTTTGAAATCACTTTAGTGTTCTCTTAAGACTTTAAGTAGGTTTGAGATTTTGCTTTAATTCGATTACCACATAGTTAGAGCTCCATCCCATCTTGCTTAAATTCTTTTGGAGAGATGTTTGTGATCATAAGTGAAATAAAGTGGGTGATAATGCATGGATGCATTTATCCTATATGATTGGAAGAATGTAAAACATTCCTACCAGAACATTTATATAAAGTCATTCCTACCACAACATACATCTAAGATTTTTGTTGTTGTATATAAGAAGGAAAATTTTTTGAAAAGGGATTGAGATTGTAGACCACCAAGCATGATTTCAATGTTGGATCATTACTTGGTTTGTGGTCTTAATGAAGTTGGTAAACAAAAATATCATGAGAAGAGAATGTTAAAAAAAATACAAAAAATAAAACACTCTTATGAAAAGAAAAAGAGAGAGACATGCATACATGTATATATACCATCACATACACACATGTATGAAAGCTTAAGAGAAAAAAATGTATTGATTTGAAGAGAAAGAGAGATTTTAGAGGAAAAAAAAATATCATACGTATATATGGGTATGAGAAAATTTATAAGAGAAGATATTTGTCTTGAAAAAAAGAATAAATATTTAAAAGAGAGGAAATAGAGCACATGTACATACATATTTGTGCACATATGGGAATTTAAAAAATGGAAAGTGAAAGCATAGAGAGAGAAAGATGGGAGGATCATCATGTTGGCATAGATGTATATAACATGTGTATACATCCATACCTTCACAAGATTAAAAATCAAGGAATAACTTAAAATTACCAACTTCAAGTTTAATGTGGGCCAGAGGGGAGGTTGAACTCATGCAAGAGTCTAAGTTAAGTCCCTAAGGCCATGTTAGAAGGTTCCTTTTGAAATTGTTTTCGAAAATATGATTTATATAAGCATAGAATGTCATTATTTAGTTTGTTGTAAGAGATATATTTCTTCCACCGTTGGGTATAGAAGAAAATAAGCAACATAACAAGACACTCGTTAGGGTTCCTAATGGGGTGATTAAGAAGGAAACTAGTGCAAAATGACGTGCAAATGCATATTAACATGTACATTTTCGTAAGGGTTTATCCCTGGTCGGACAAGTCCTAACCTCAAAAATTAATATGAAAATAAGAGTCCCCCAACCACACTCTTATTTTTACCATATATTTACATATAAGTAGAAAACCAAACAACTATGCATGGATAATATATAGACAACATTCAAGGAAGGAAAGAGAGAAAGAGGACGATGGAAAAAGCAATGTTCAATTAGGAGGGAGGACATGATGTAACTATGAAATGATATACCACCTCATCTTCTCATATTCCCGGTGCACTTGAGTATAGTCTCTTGACTCTAAAATAGAGATTGAGAGCTATCTCTTTTGGCCATGGGGAAATAAGGAAGAGAGGAAAATAAGAGGAAGAAAAAAAAACAACAAGAATGTATTCATGAAAAAAAAGAACATGATTAAAATGAAAGATCATCTCATCTTTCTATGCTCCCGGTGCACGTGAGCATAACCTCTTGTCTCTAAGATGAGATTGAGTGCTACCTCCTTTAGCTATGGGGAGATGAAGATGAGGTGAAAATGTATGAAGAAAAACAATGTTATATTTAATTAAAGCGAAAACATGATTCAACCATGAAATAAAAGATCATCTCATCTTTCCACACTCCCGGTGCACTTGAGCATAGCCCCTTGTCTCTAAAAAGAGATTGAGTGCTATCTCCTTTGGCCATGGGGAGAGGAAGATGAGAAGAGAAAAAAAAGAAAGAAAGAAAGAAACGAGAGAGATGATGATTACATACCTCTAATGAGAAATGACCTAAGAAAAATGAACACCTTCACTTGAAGATTCCCTTTTAGTGAAGCTCCAAGGTGATGCCTCCAAGAGGGTTGTAGCTTACTCCAAGTTGGAGAGGAAAATGGAGAGAGGAAGAGGGAGAGAGAAAGAGAGCGCAAGAGAAACTCTAAGTCTTCAAGTGAGAATACACTAGAGTTTCTCCCAAGGGCCAATCTTACCAATGAGGGGGGAAGTGGGAGGTATTTATAGAGGATTTTGGAGCCAAAACCCAAAATTTAAATTTTTTTTTGTAAAAGACTAAAATCACCCCTAAAAGGAGGTTTTTTTGAAAAAAAGAATGACAAATGGGTCTTGTTTACAAAAAAACCAAAATCACCCTCTAAAAGGAGGTTCTTTGTCAAAAAAGAGGGGCAAATGGGTTTTGTTTATCAAAAAGACCAAAGAAGCCCCCTAAAAGAAGGTTCATTGTCAAAAAGGAGGGGCAAATGGGTCTTGTTTACCAAAAAGACCAAAATCACCCTCTAAAAGGAGGTTCTTTGTAAAAAAATGAGGGGCAAATGGGTCTTGTCCACCAAAAGACCAAAATCACCCTCTAAAAGGAGGTTTTTTTGTTAAAAGGAAGGGCAAATAGGTCTCAAATGCTTGATTTGGATTTGGACTTGGGTTTTTGGCTAATTTGGATTTGGATTATGGCTTTGGACCAATTCAGATCCAAAAATTGGGTTTTGTGTTTTTAATAAAAGAGAGCATTCTTTTTTTTAAAAAAAAATTGGGGTGATTACAGATGCCTCTCTTTGTTACTGAACCGGTGCTAACCGTGCTTAGTGACAAAGATAAGCACCACAAATTTTTCAAACAAAACATTTTTGGAGAGATGTTTCAGGCTTAACCCCTTACCTGAATGGGTTGTTTGAGCTCATATTGCAGGTTTAACCCCTTGCCTGCATGAGTTTGCCAATATTGAATTCAGGTTTAACCCCCCTGAAATGGGTTGCCTTGGCTTGCATTGCAGGTTTGACCCTTACCTACGTGGGTTGCTCTTGAATAATAATAACAATAAAAAATGCCTCAGTGTAATCGTCATGTTTCACAACTGAGAAAAATATAGATTGAATGGTAGAATGGTAGTTCAGATGTGAAAACATAAATATTTGTTATTGATTGAAAAGTAAATACAAGAGAACTAGGCATAGAATTTCTTGAGGTGAAGGGCATTAACAGGATCGGCAAGTTCCACCCCATCAGCATCGATCAGTCGAGAATTTCGGGGCAAGGCTTCTTTAACAACATATGAGCATTCCCAGTTTGGTGCCCACTTACTATGCTGTCGTCTTCTGAGGTATACCATTGATCATAGGACCAAGTCATTCACTTTGAACTGTCTCTCAATAACTGACTTGGCAAATTGTTTGGCTACCCTTTGGCGATAAGCTTCAGCATGTTCAGCTGCTTTTAGCATCTTTTCCTCTAACAAATCGAGTTGCATTAGCCTTTTCTGCTGATATTGAGTTAGAGGAAGCTCAATGAGAGAAGCGAACTTCAAAGCGGGTTTCAACACATGTAATGATAGAATCACTTCTGTTCCATAGACTAGCTATGCTGGAGTAGCATTCGTTGGAGTTCTCATAGTGGTGCGATATGCCCACAAAGTGTTATGCATCTTTTCATGCTAATCTTTTCTAGTTTCTACTGTCCGTTCCAAGATGCGGATCAGGATCTTGTTGGTAGCCTCTGTTTGTCCATTGCCTTGGGGGTAATAAGGAGCTGAAAAATGGTGCGTGATGCGGTACTTGCTACATAATTGCCTCATCTTTTCATTCTTGAAATAAGTCCCATTGTCAGATACTATATCATGAGGGACTCCAAATCTGCAAAGAAGATTTTTGTGAATGAATGACACTATATGACGTCCTTCCACTGTTTTGAGTGTGATGACTTCTACCCACTTGGTAAAATAATCTATTGCAGCAAGAAAATACTTATGGCCATTAGAAGTTGCGGGGGATATCGGTCTAACTACGTCAAATGCCCACATTGAAAATGGCCAAGGAGATGCCACAGAATGCAGGTGAGAGGCTGGGGCATGGATCACTGGAGCATGTAGTTGACACTCTTTGCATCTTTTGACGAATTGGTAACAATCTTTTTGCATAGTAGGTCAATAATATCATGCTCGAATTATTTTTTTGGTGAGGGTTTGGTAACCAACATGGCCTCCACAATCTCCTCGATGTGATTCTTTGATGACTTCCCTTGCTTCATCTTCATCAAGACACCAAGAGTATTTGATACTAAATCCACGTCTGTATAGCACTCCTGCAAGAATGAAGTACATTGCTGACATACACTGAATTGCTTTCTGTTCATTTTTGGACATTCCGATTGAGAATTCTCCACTTTCAATGTACCTTTTGATGTCATGGTACCAAGGCGTATTCCCCTCTTGGATATGATAGACATGCATTGTTGTTTCAAAAGCAGGGTGTTTCAATCTTCCAATTTCAAAAGAACGGATTGCTTCATTGGTTCGAAAGGTGATAGTAGACCCTAAGCTCGCGAGGTCATCCGCAATTGGGTTACCTTCTCTCTTTATTTGAGCCAGTTGTACTTCTTCAAATTGATAGATTAAGGAGGTAGCGATTTCTTGATATGACACCAACTTTTTGTCTTTGACTTGCCATTCTTCATTCACTTGGTTTATAACAAGCTGAGAGTCGCCGAATGCATGCACTCTTTTCACTTGAAAACTCAATAAAGAATGAAGTCCTTGTATGATGGCTTCATATTCAGCCATGTTATGGGTACATGGAAAATCAAGTTTCAAAGAGTACGGGATCATTTCGTTTTTCAGACTGATAAGTATGATGCCTATGCCTGCTCCCATCACATTTCTAAACCCATCAAAGTACATCTTCTATATCGGAACTGTTTCCAATCTTAGTACATGTTCATATGGAAACTCATCATTTGTTCTGATTTCTTCGTACTGAGGGAAGTCTGCTAACTGATCCGCAATTGCTTGTCCTTTGATTGACTTTTGAGACATATATTCAAGATCATATTGTATCAACAAAACTTGCCATTTGGTGATACGCCCATTAAGGAATGGTTGTTCCAAGATGTACTTGAGAGGATTTAGCTTGGAGAGTATCTTGACCTCACAAGCTAATAAATAATGTTTCAACTTCTGACACATCCAAACCAATGCCAAACAAGTTTTCTCTATTGGAGAGTACTTCTTTTCATACAAGACAAAAGTCTTGCTAATATAATAGATTGCATGCTCGATGCGACTTCCTTCCTCATATTGTGCCAAAAAGCTGCCGCATGCTGACTCATTCATTGTGATGTAAAGCAACAATGGTCTACCCAACACTGGTGGTTTTAGAATTGGTGGATTTAGAAGGTATTTCTTGATCCTTTCAAATGACTATTGGCATTCAAAACCCCATTCAAACTTGATGCTTTTCCTCAACAACTGGTTGAATGGTTCGCATCTCATGGTCAAATTAGAAATAAATCGTCTAATGGATTGGATTCGTCCTTGTATTAGTAGGTGGAGGCATATCGATGATGGCTTTAGCTTTGGTAAGATCCATCTCGATCCCCCTTTTAGTGACCATGAAAACTAAAAGTTTGTCCGATTCAACCCCAAACACACATTTTTGAGGATTCAAACGAAGCTTGTACTGTAAGAGTCTCTCAAATACTTGGGCGAGAGTTTCAATGTGGTCTTCTCTCACTTTAGATTTAATTAATATGTCATCAATATATCCATCCATGATTTTGTGCATCTAATCATGAAAGATAGCGGCTATGGCTCTTTGATAAGTTGCTCCAGCATTTTTCAACCCAAACGGCATTACCATATAACAGAAAGTGCTCCAGGGTGTAGCAAAAGCAGTCTTAGGTTGATCTTTGACTGCTAATTTGATTTGGTTATATCCCGAATATCCATCCATAAAAGAGAACATTGCATGTCCTGTTGTACTGTCTACTAACAAATCAATGTTTGGAAGTGGATAATCATCTTTTGGTGTAGTCTTGTTCAGGTCTCGAAAGTTGATGCATAATCTGAATTTACCATTTTTCTTGGGGACAACCACAATATTAGCCAACCACTCGTGGTAGTCGATGGCACGAATAAATTTTTCCCTTAGTAAGTATTCTAATCCTTCTTTTACAGGCCCTTCTAGTGGACGATCAAACTTGCGCAACTTTTGCTTAACTGGCTTGCAACTAGAATTTAAAGGCAAACGGTGTTCAACCAACTGAGGGTCTAAGCCCAGCATATCTTCATAAGTCCAAACAAAAGCTTCTTGGTTATTGACAAAAAAGTCCACCAATCTTTTCCTCTCGTCTATTGACAAACTAATACCAATTTGAAGGATTTTTGGGTCCTCGCTGGTTCCAATATTAATCTCTTCGATTGGATCATTAATCAAGGATGAGGGATGTTCTTGCTTCTGAATCTGAGTGCATTTTGGTAATTTTGACTCGGGTATTATTATAGAATTTATTTCCCCGACTACTTGTTCGATAAATGCTTTCTGGGGGGACTTCCGAGGAAAAAGAATAAACAGAGACATATTGAGTTCTGATGTCCTGTAAAGAGGATAAAGGAAAGAGTTGGACGAAATTAAAATTGACAACAAAAGATTTCTTGCATTGCATATACAAAAAAAAGTTCTTAGTTCATAGAATGGGTCCTCTCATGATACCAGACAAAAAGATGTTTAAAATTACAAAATTTATGGGAGAATTTGAAACAAAAGTGAATACTATTAGCCCCCAAGATCTTCTTCAAATTCCTTCATGATATCCCAGTCCTCTCGTGTTCATCTGAAAAGGGATGCTAATCGGCTACAAGATGCCTTCTTCACTTTTTTTGAGGTCAGTGAATGGACGGTAACCGCCTTTCAAAAGCAATTAAAAACCTTTAGGATTTTTTGTGAAATGAACATATAAAGGATGTTCTTGGTAACTTGCATGATTGCTCAAAACAATATGGGCACTTTCAGATGATTCACCTATCTTCATGTTTTGCATCCATTCTTCCAAAGGTCTGTCCTTTGTTGTTTTTATGATGGGTACATCCACTGGATCAATTGACCTATGGAGCATTGGTTGTACGAGCCTTTCGGTTGGATCCTCAGCACGTATGGTGATGAATGATGTGCCAAAATTCCATTTGAGGCATTGATGAAAAGTGGATGGGATTCCTCGTACTTGGTGGATCTAGGGTCGTCCCAAAAGTAAGTTATATGACGGGGGCACATCTACCGCATGGAACACAATGTGATGGCTAGTATTTTCGATGGTCACGTTCATATCGAGAGTACCTTTGTTGTTCATGCCTTGGCCATCATATCCGTAGATCTTGATATCATTTGAGCGATATTTGTCTTCACGAAACCCCAATGTTTTGGCCGTGAGATCAGGGCAAATATTTAGACCACTTCCTCCATCAATCAACACATGTGACACTGTCATCCCATTGACCTGAACGATGATGTAAAGAGCATCTTCATGGAAATATCCCTATTTTGAGAGGTCTTTTTTTGAGAAGGTAATTGACTGATTTTTTTAGAAGCTTGAACCGAGTCTCCCTCAACCATACGCTCTTCCAAGGGGAGAACATCCAAATAGAATGGATCTTCATTTGAGGAGTCATCTGATGATTCGTCGCCTTGTAAGATAAAAGTCTTCAGAATCATGGGAAGTTCCTTGGGCGAACTTCCTGTCCTGCCATTCATCATTGCAATGAAATCCAGAGGTTCCTTACCTTGGTCTGCCACCATGACTTTGTGTGAACCGCTTCCAATATAAGGTCGAATGTGCTCTTGTAGATGGTACGAAAGTGGAGTGCCTATAGCGATCATGGCCACTGCCGCCTTTCCGTGGTCAGGGAATGGATTCCTTAGTATCTCAGGGGTGCTTTTATCATAAATCTTGAGATCATTGTTGATGAAGTCTTGAATAATATTTTTGAGGACAAAACAGTCCTCAGTGTCATGACCAGGGGCACGATGACACTTACACAATTTTTCTTTATTTCTTCCTATCATTTTCGAAGGTTCTGGTATTTTTGGCAAAACGATAGTTCTTTTGGCGAGAAAGTATTTCAGGATCTTCTCACGAGACTGGCTGAGAGGAGTGACTTTTCGGTCATAGCCCCAACCTGGATGATTGTTCTTTCTTTCATCATCGCTTTTGGGGAACTGCATGTTCTTTTTGTGAATGACTTCATTGTCCTGCTTATAGCTATTGCCATGGTCCTTTTTAATGCCAGCATTGGCTATGAAGTGTGTAGGCAACTGTGTCCTTCCTCCTTTCTTTCCATCTTCTTTGTATTTAGGAGTGATAATTCCATCGAAGTCTCCTTCCTCAATTCTTTCTTCTATTGAGTTTGCTTGTTCAATCAATTCAGCAAAGGTTTTGATCGGGACGTTGCGGATGAGACTTTTCAAGGGTTGGGCAAGATTTTTCTTTATGAGTGACAAGGTTTGTGCCTCAGAAATGGGCTCCTTCATCTTATTGCATTGAATTTTCCATTTTTGGTTGAATTCTTGAGTCTTTTCTTCCTGTTTCTGACGAAGATTACAAATGGTACTAAGGGTTGGAGCCATGGGAGCATTTTGTTCAAATCTTTTGACAAGCATGTTAATCAATTTATCAAATTCCTTCAACTCAATTGGATTGACATTTTCTTTGTACCATTGTATAGCAATGCCTTCAAGACTTCTTGGGCTATGTTCATCATTGATGCATTTCATTTTAACTTAAACATCCTTTTGAAATTATATGTGGTGTAGAAAATATTGAAAGTTTGATGTTTCAAACTTTTGAAAAGACTCTTGAAGAGTAGCTTGATAATGTGAAATGTTTTGAGGAAAAAGTGGAATCAGTAAATATCATTTGAAAAGCTTGTGAAATCATTTTGAAATCACTTTAGTGTTCTCTTAAGACTTTAAGTAGGTTTGAGATTTTGCTCTAATTCGATTACCACCTAGTTAGAGCTCCATCCCATCTTGCTTAAGTTCTTTTAGAGAGATGTTTGTGATCATAAGTGAAATAAAGTGGGTGAGAATGCATGGATGCATTTATCCTATATGATTGGAAGAATGTAAAAAATTCCTACCACAACATACATCTAAGATTTTTGTTGTTGTATATAAGAAGAAAAAATTTTTGAAAAGGGATTGAGATTGTAGACCATCAAGCATGATTTCAATGTTGGATCATTACTTGGTTTTTGGTCTTAATGAAGTTGGTAAACAAAAATATCATGAGAAGAGAATGTTAAAAAAATACAAGAGATAAAACACTTTTATGAAAAGAAAAAAAGAAAGATAGAGAGAGACATGCATGCATGTATATATATCATCACATACACACATATATGTAAGCTTAACAGAAAAAGATGTATTGATTTGAAGAGAAAGAGAGATTTTAGAGGAAAAAAAAATATCATACGTATATATGGGTATGAGAAAATTTATAAGAGAAGATATTTGTCTTTAAAAAAAGAATAAATATTTGAAAGAAAGGAAATAGAGCACATGTGCATACATATTTGTGCACATATGAGAATTTAAAAAATGGAAAGTGAAAGCATAGAGAGAGAAAGATGGGAGGATCATCATGTTGGCATAGATGTATATAACATGTGTATACATCCATACCTTCACAAGATTAAAAATCAAGGAATAACTTAAAATTACCAACTTCAAGTTTAATGTGGGCCAGAGGGGAGGTTGAACTCATGCAAGAGTCTAAGCTAAGTCCCTAAGGCCATGTTAGAAGGTTCCTTTTGAAATTGTTTTCGAAAATATGATTTATATAAGCATAGAATGTTATTATTTAGTTTGTTGTAAGAGATATATTTCTTCCACCGTTGGGTATAGAAGAAAATAAGCAACATAACAAGACACTTGTTAAGGTTCCTAATGGGGTGATTAAGAAGGAAACTAGTGCAAAATGACGTGCAAATGCATATTAACATGTACATTTTCGTAAGGGTTTATCCTGGGTCTGACACGTCCCAACCTCAAAAATTAATATGAAAATAAAGAGTCCCCAAACTACACTCTCATTCCCACCATACATTCACATATAAGTAGAAAACCAAGCAACTATGCGTGGATAATATATAGACAACATTCAAGGAAGGAAAGAGAGAAAGAGGATGATGGAAAGAGCAAAGTTCAATTAGGAGGGAGGACATGATGTAACTATGAAATGATATACCACCTCATCTTCTCATATTCCCGGTGCACTTGAGTATAGCCTCTTGACTCTAAAATAGATATTGAAAGCTATTTCCTTTGGCCATGGGGAAATAAGGAAAATAAGAAGAAGCAAAAAAAACAACAAGAATGTATTCATGAAAGGAAAGAACATGATTAAAATGAAAGATCATCTCATCTTTTCATGCTCCCGTTGTACTTGAGCATAGCCTCTTGTCTCTTAGATGAGATTCAATGCTACCTCCTTTAGCCATGGGGAGATGAAGATGAGGAGAAAATATAGAAAGAAAAGCAATGCTATATTTAATTAAAGAGAAAACATGATTCAACCATGAAATGAAAGGTCATCTCATCTTTCCATGCTCCCGGTGCACTTGAGCATAGCCCATTGCCTCTAAAAAGAGATTGAGTGCTATCTCCTTTGGCCATGGGGAGAGGAACATGAGAAGAGAAAAAAAAAATTAAAGAAATGAGAGGGATGATAATTACATACCTCTAATGAGAAATGACCTAAGGAAAATGAACACATTCACTTGAAGATTCCCTTTGAGTGAAACTCTAAGGTGATGCCTCCAAAAGGGTTGTAGCTTGCTTCAAGTTGAAGAAGAAAATGGAGAGAGGAAGAGGGAGAGAGAGAGAGCTCAAGAGAAACTCTAAGTCTTCAAGTGAGAATACACTAGAGTTTCTTCCAAAGGCCAATTTTACCCAAAGGGGGGAGGGGGGAAGTGGGTGGTATTTATAGAGGGTTTTGGAGCGAAAACACAAACTTTAATTCTTTTTTGTAAAAGACTAAAATCGCCCTCTAAAAGGAAGCTTTTTTGTAAAAAGGAAGGGCAAATGAGACTTGTTTACAAAAAAAGACCAAAATCACCCTCTAAAAGGAAGTTATTTGTCAAAAAAGAGGGGCAAATTGGTCTTGCTTACCAAAATCACCCCTTAAAAGGAGGTTCTTTGCCAAAAAGGAAGGGCAAATGGGTCTTGTTTACCAAAAAGACCAAAATCGCCCTCTAAAAGGAGGTTCTTTGTCAAAAAGGAGGGGCAAATGGGTATTGTCAACCAAAAAGACCAAAATACCCTCTAAAAAGAGGTTTTTTTTGTCAAAAGGAAGGGCAAATGGGTCTCAAATGCTTGATTTGGATTTGGACTTGGGTTTTTGGCTAATTTGGATTTGGACTGTGACTTTGGACCAATTTAGGTCCAAAAATTGGGTTTTGTGTTTTTAATAAAAGAGAGCATTCTTTTTAAAAAAAAAAAAATTGGGGTGATTACATATTGACTTATTTATTGGGTCGAGGACACCACTCCCAAAGTCCTCAAGAATACATAGAAACCATGGTAAGAATATTGTGGTGGTAATGTATAACATTTCTTTCTATCCACATGACCTATTCAGCCATACACATAAGAAGAGATGGTTGTAATGGCCATTGATCATAGATCAATGCAAAAGCTGTTTGATTTTATTCAAGCCATTAGCAAGAAAACAACGGCTATGAGAATCCAAGCCGACAAGCCCAAGCATGTCAAGAAGCTCATATACAAGGTCAAAGAGGCACCCGCAGCTACCAAGTCCCATTTTCAATGTGTCTCAATAGTAGATCAAGAAAGAGGAAAATTAAGGCAGAAGATTAGCCAAAATCTTCTCAAGGAGCCAAAGAAATGGTAGCTCAGTAGGTCTATAAAGTCCCACAGAATATCTATGTTCTGAACCTTCTAAATGCATCTATTGTACATGGAAGTGCTCAAGAAAATCAAGGACAAATCTAACACTACTCTATAAACTCTAGCATAGACCGTCAATTTGGTCAAGGTAAATGATTCGATCATGTTCTTATATAACTATCTGCCAAAGCCTCATCAGTTTCACAATAATGCACCTTATATCGTAGTAAGGACTCGTGACATAAACATCCCACACATACTAATAGATGTGGGAGCAGTCTGATATCTATCTGGAGATGACAGACAAAACCTTTAGGATTCAACGATCAGCATTACATGCCACATGACATGACCATTTATTTTGACAAGAGCATGAAGATGGTTTAGTCAAGACATATCTGGACCTACATATCAACTTCATTGTCCATACAATCTTTTTATATGTGGTGGATGTGCCATCATCTTACAATTTACTCCTTGATGACCCTTGGATACATGCTGCAAATGTTGTGCCCTCTACTCTGCACCAGTGCATCAAATGGAGTCATAGAGGCACTATTGCCACAGTCCTAGCTGAAAATCCTAAAGAGAAACTCCCACAACCTTTGGTCTCTCATCCTACATGCACCGTTGAGATGCCGAGTGTCCAGTTCCCTAACAAGGTGTACGTGAAAGACAACTTTCACAGTTTGGGCATGAATGAACCTGAGATTATGGAACAAGTCAACCTGGTGGAATGGATAGGTCCGACCATCTACAAGCTTCACGATTTGAATGAGGCAGACATAAGAGATCACCCTCTGCATGGGCATTTTGTAGAGCTGCTAAAAGGGCTTCACCTAATGACCAAAATAGGCTACTATCCATACACAGGCCTAGGAACTAATGAAGACGGCTTCATCGAGCCAGTCAGCAATGGAGTCAAGCAAGAAGTGCAGGACTCAGTTGCAAGAGAAACCAAACAAGGGAAAGACCAAGGAGCTATCTAAAAAGAAGCAAGGAGCTTAAAAGAAAATCGTTGTCAATATTTCACTTTTCTTTTTTTTTCTCTCCAAAATAGTGGGGTTCTCATACTTCGAGTTTATCAAAAGATCAATACTTTTACTCATTTCTATATATCTCTCTCTTTTCTCTTTTTCATTATGTCTCTAAATGCACACTAAATGCACATCCAGCTTATTTTCTTTTCACCATTTTTTACAAGATTAAGATGATATTCAAGCTCATCCACAAGCTTATCATTGACCCCAAGTTCAGACAGCAAAAAAATCCACATGTTTATGAAGTCATAAAATAGGAAGAACCAGTTCCACAGGTGGAACTAGTCCAGCAAGCAGAACCAAGAAGTCAAAGTTAGATGTGATAGATTTGGCTCAACTATTAAGAGAATAACATACACTAGCCTTACTTGATGATCTCACCAAGGAAGTGAATATTATAACCACAAAAGATCCCAAGATGATACAGATTGGTGTAAACTTGGATCTAAAAGAAGAAGAAAAGCTGGTTCAATTTCTCAAGAGATACAAAGAAATTTTTCGCATGGACATACGAAGACATGCCCGGATTAGACCCAAAAGCTAGTAGAGCACATGTTAATTCTCAAACTAGGAAGTCATCCAGTCAAGCAAAAACTGTAGAAATTAGATCCACGCATTGAAGACCCTTGGTCAAAGAACTAGATGATCTACTCAAGATCAAGTTTATCAAAACCATAAATTATCCTGAATGGGTTGCTAACATTGTGTTCGTACCAAAAAAATATGAGAAGGTCTAGGTCTACATTGATTTTCGAGATGCCAATGAGTTCATGCCAAAAGATGACTACCCTCTACCCAATATTGGTTTGCTAGTTGATAGTACAACAGGCCATGCAATGTTTTCTTTCGTGGACAAATACTTTAATTATAATCAAATCAAGTTGGCTCTTAAAAATCAATGCAAGGAATCATTCACCACTTCTTGTAGCACTTTATGCTATACAATAATGCCATTTGTACCAAAAAATGTAGGAGCAATGTATCAGAGAACCATGGCAACCATATTTCATTATTAGAGGCAGAAGTTTATGGATGTATATATGGATGATATTCTGGTCAAGTTGAAGACACCATGATCATATTGAAGTTTTGACTCAAGCTTTTGATGGGTTGCCCCAATAGAACTTGAGATTAAATCCTCAAAAACACATGTTTTGTGTTGAATCAGGCAAACTCTTGGGATATGTTGTTTACATGCATGATACATGAAATTCAACATTTTATTTTCAATTTGGTGCTCAGATATGAGAAATTCAATCAATTGCTTAGAAAGGGAGTTAAGTTTGAGTAGGGCTTACAATGTCAAGAATCCTTCAAAACGTATCAAACAGTTTTTGTTAAACCCTTCAGTTGTCCACCAATTTTGGAATGTCTCTTCTTGTTATACATGTCCATTAACCACTTTGCTTGTAAAGAATTTTTACCACAATACGAAAAAGGCTGCAACATAGAGCTTGTGATATACTGTATCAGCAAGTCCTTCGTTCAATATGAAAAGAAGTATTCAATGATGGAAAAAACATGTCTTTTTCTTGTTTGGATGTATTAGAAATTGAGACATTATATGTTCTTATGTGAAGTCAAGATGGTTTCCAAATTAAATCTTATCAAATATATCATTGAGCAGCCATTTCTCACATGAAGAATTGCCAAGTGGCAGGTACTCATCATGTAGTATGACTTGGAGTACATTTCTCAAAAGTCCATCAAGGGACAAGCATTAGCTAATTGGTTAGCAAACTTTCCATTGGCTGAAGCGCTAAAGGCTAATGATGATTGTTTAGATGAATAAGTTTTACACATAGAAAGTACTCAACCATGGATGTGTTCTTTGATGGCTCCAAGAATATGGCCGGCATAGGTATTGGGATTCTCTAACTCACTCCTAAAAAGTTGATGATCTCTTATTCTCTTAGGCTAGAATTTACATTCACTCACAACATGGATGAATTTGAAGCATTGACACATGGATTCAGAATGATACTTAGTTTCAATGCCAAAAAAGTTCATGCCTATGGTGATTCCCTGCTCATTGTGAACCGAGTTAATGAAGAATGGAAAGTGAAAGATCCTAAATTGACAGCTTACCAACAAGTCATTAGGGCCTTGGTATAGCAATTCATAAAATTCTAGCTAACCAATTTGCAGTTGGTTTGGCCAGCCTTAGAACCATTATTACTTTTAAGAAGAATGAACCATGCAGAGCTTTCGAGGTGGGAAATTTACTCAACCGACATGCCACCCTTTAGAACAAGTAAACCAAGTAGATTTAGACGAAGCCCCTTGGTATTAGAACATCCAAGATTACTTGGAAACATGTGAGTTCTCTCCAGATATGCCCAAGAAAGAATAAAGAGCAATACAGCGTATGTTAGACCGACATTTCATTTTAGCGGAGATATTACACAAGTGTAGGTGAGTGCCACAAGTTCGTTAGGAGATGTCTGAAATGTTAGATCCATGTAGATGTGATACATGCTCCCTTGACATATCTACATTCTGTTGTATCGCCATGGCCTTTTTAATATGGGAGAATGATGTTGTAGGCCCGATTAATTCTCCTACATCAAGTGGAAACAAATATTTCCTTATTGCAACATAATATTTCACCAAGTGGGTGGAGGTCATCACCATAAGAACTGTGGAAAACAAACATGTTGTCACTTTCATTCATAATAATATCTTATGCAGGTTCAGAGTATCACATCATATCATGTCTGACGACAAAACACATTTCAATAATCAAAAGATACATGATTTTTTCTCAAAGTTTAGGATCAAGCAACATTTTTCGGCACCCTACCATCCACAAAAAAATGTCCAAGTGAAATCAACAAACAAAATCCTTATTTGAATAATTGAAAAGACAATGGAAACTGGCCAAGATTGGCACAAAAAATTACATGAAACATATGGGCTTATAGGATTATAAATTGAACTACCACCAATGCCACCAGCAAAAGTAGTATATTGCGTAGATGTGGTCCTCCCTTTATATGTACAAAAGCCAGCTTACAAATTTGCAAGGAAATTACCACAAAATGTTTTTTAACAAATATGAGAGTCTTCACATCCAAGTACATGTCAATTCTCTTGGTTTTTTGTGACTTTCTCAAGAACCTTAAGTTTTCAAACATTTGCTACAAGGTTTTCAAATGTCACATTATGATATACACAAGTTCTTCAATTTTTACTCAAGCTTTTCAAATTCCACACACTACACTTAGGCACTTGCATGCCTTCTAATTTCACATTTACAAGTTTTCTCAATTTCACACCTTGGTGTGCACAATCTTTCCAATTTCACAAGATTTTCCTCGGTGCACACTAAAACCCATAAGTTTTCTAGCTACATGCATGTTTTTCAATTTTTTGTACATCAGTGCACACAATATTTTTCAATTTTGCACATAGGTGCATGCAAGTTTTCAAATTTACACATCAAGGCACACAAGTTTTCTATCAACGAACAAATGCATGCAAGTTTCAATTTTGCACTGTTATGCACTCAAATTTTTACAGGGTTCAAAATCTTATAATTGGGTTTGATTTTGAGCGGATCGATCTTAGGTTTATGACCAAATACTCATTTGCTTAGAAATTCAATCCAAGATCCAAGATCTAAAATTTAAGTTCAAGATCTGGAATCCAAGATCCAAAATCTAAAGTAAAAAATCCGAAATCCATAATCTAAAAGTTATGATCTTGAGACTCATATGTGAATTCTGATTCAAAATCCAAAGTCTACAATCCAAGCTCCAAAATCTATGACAAGAGATTCAAAATCTGAGATACAAGATCCATAGTCTAATACTTGTGATCCAGAATGCAATACTTGAGATCCAATTCCAAGTAGGTCAGACTTGGGTTAATGACATGGTTTAGATCCACATAAGGTTTATGATATGAATCCAATACTTGGAATTGAAACCAAATATCCAAATGGGATAGGGGTAAGTTGGTCACAATGACTTGGTTCAATTTTGCCTACGCTAGGTTTGAACCTACTTGGGATGGGTTTGACTGTAATAAATGTGTTTGGTCTTAGTCCAACCATGTGATATATGATATATCATTCATTCATTTCATAAGAATGAGTGTCTAAAGGAGCTTGACTAGATCTAGGATATGGGACTAGGTTCATATGTAGTCCCCCATGCCTTTGTTCAAGATCTTCTGCTTAAAATAAGCCTCTGAGCACTCGACCTATGCCGATGAGTGAGAATTCATTCCATAACTCCGTCGGTAGCATGGGGAGCGGGACCCAAATATCAATGGATTGATCTTCCTTGATTTTCATTTTTGGCGAAGGAGCCAGCGACCTGCCAATAGATAATGCCTCCCACTTACCAAGCTCGTTCCCACCGTCTGGATCTCTTGTTCAGTCTTGATCCTCACCATAAAGCACTCGTTGCCTTTCACGAAGAACTTCAGGTTCACAGCTTGTACCCATTGTTTCTTCAGAGCTTTAAAGGTGAACCTATCATCCAGCCTTAGATGCATGTTTCCTCCCATTAAGCTGACTATCGCCGCATAGCGGAATGCCCTGGCCATCCTTTCGTAAGCTTCACTGGGAATGCACACCACTGGCCATGTTCCAACATTTCTATCTCTGCCACGGGAGGGTCCCTCAGCAGGTTTATCTACCGAATCCACTATGTTTTGCCCTCTCCCCAGCGATTCCGACGGTTCACATTCTTCTCTATCCTCCTGTCTAGGGTTCACATTTTCACCAGGTGAGCCTGTGTTCCATTTTTGCATTAATAGCCATGAAAAGACAGTGAATTGCTTAACAGACGTCTACCAACTACTCAACAATCAGCATTGGTTCCACCTTTTGAAATGCAAGTTTCCGGCCAATCAATTTCAAAGGGACAATCTCTTATTTCAATTTTTTAAAAAAGTAAAAAACATGAAATTGGGCACATTCGTTCAGGCTGCCAATTCCCCACCTATCTCGAATAAAGTGAATAATTCTGTTTCCAAGATTGGTCAGTGGTTGAACATCCTTTTTGCTAACCATGAACGCTTGAACGTGACAGGACAGCATTTTCAAAATAAATGCATGTTTTGGTTTCCCAAAGCTTTGCTTATTAAAAAGTAGCAGGAACTTTAATTGTCTTAATACTTGCATGGTGAAACACATTTAGTGTAAGTTCATCTTTCTGTTCATAATTTCATATATACAAAGGAGAAAAAGTGGAAAAATATGGAATGAGTGGGTTGCATATTCTCATGTTTTTTATTTTTTTCTTTTGGTCAAATTTACTGCAAAATTTTCCTTTAGAGTTCATCTGAAGTGTGAAACCACTGAAAGTACAAAGCTTGATCAAGTATTGGTGACATTTTTAGCATAACTCCAGAGAGGTGGTTCACATGCCTCGCCGTCATTCACTCAACAAGCAATATTAAGACAAGCTTCATGGCACCTCATTTCTTGTCAAACCAAACATGCTAAAACATACCGTTACTCAGCCTTTGGAGAGTTAAGTAGAAATACCAACAAAAAATTGTAGCTGATCCACCAGTTGCAGACAGAGTGGTCCTTCGTCCTTAAAACTGGGCCACAGCATTTTTGAAGGCTAGAAGCACCGGGAAAGCCCTGTAGGGTCTGTTCCTGTTGTAGCAGGTGGCTGAGAAGAAAGCTGCCTCCCCACGTTCTGTACTTAGATGCAGCCTGTATGCGTGTCAGCAACTCAAAGCTGGCCATAATTGTCATTATTGTCAAAAGATTCTTGTGTTTACCGGCAATACTCTTTTAGTATTAATTAGAAAATCTATTTTTTTAAGAAAAATATTGAGAACATATGAAATTTTGAATCTACTACCAATTTTCTTACAAAAACAGTGATACAAATTCAAAATTTCTAGTAACATATTAAATAAACCTTCAAAAAATTAAAATGTATTAAAAATCAATTTTTTTTTAATAAAAGAGAACAAGTGCTGGTATTTATGATGGTTTAGTTCAGCAAGAGTAAAACTGGGATATGGACGGACAAATCGACTCTTAAATCGCACTCAAAATATGTCAATGATCGAACGATTTTCGGCGAGTGACTTGAGAGTGCCGGCTTAACAGTTATCAACAGCTTAAAGACAGGAAACGGCTGCCTCATGATCAGGAAGGATAAATCAAGAGGGACATTGCACGAAGCTCCAGCTGCTACCGAGTGTCTTGTGACCAGTATTCGTATGCCAACACCTACTTGTGTTTTATCAGGATCTTCTATGCCTCAGGTATGTAAAATTGCGAATAATAAAATAGTCTAATATGGTCATGCATTAAGGTTTTCAAGTATGGGTACCAGAACCAAGGAGTAAGAATGGATATGCTCATCCAAATGCATGTTGTGACCACTCATGCACGAGCACGCAGAACACACACAAACCCATGGACATGTCTATAAACATGACAATCCCCACGCTCAACATTATAAACACAAAACTTCTCTCAAGGTTGTGTCCTTTTTCTTTCTTATTTGATAGAAAAGAAGACTTCCTTTTTCTTTCGAATAAGGAAAAAAATGGGGGCTGAGCTGCTACCCCTCTTCTGTGCCTGCCTTTATGGAAAGACAAGCAGGTAAATAAGGAAGAGTAGACACACCACCCCGTTTCTTGTTCTCCTGCTTGTGTGTGTGTGTGTCTATATAGTATATATATATATATAACCATGTCCATTTTAGACTTTTCTGTGACCGACACACTACCAACACCCATCTAATTGTCCCTGCCACATAGCTGAGAAATGTACAATGTGTAGACGATCATAGAACACTTCAATTAATATGGATGATTTGAAACACATTAAAAAATAAAATAAAATAAAAAAGGTAGACGTGCAAAATTTAGACTGCGTACACAAGGCTATTCAATTGACAATTCGTCATGACCCCTGATCTTTGTGTGTCTTGACTTTTTCAATAGCCTCAATCATTTCTTCAAATGATTTCTGCATAAATTAACCAAATCATACTTCAGAACTGGATCAAAGCTACAAATTCTATATAGACATGACTGATAAGACAAAGTGAATGAATTTGTATCACAACATCACTGCGCATACGCGTGATCTTTGACATAGTTACCATTTTCTATACCACACCAACTATGCTTATGCTCAGGTTATAAAGTTAAATCTAACAAGTGTACCACCATGAGTAATTTATATTAGTTGAATCAAGGAAAAGCATTTTCAAATCATACTGAACCAACCGAAGATCCACAAACAAGATTATTTCTTTCCACCAAGCTGGGTGCTTCACTACAAAGTGACAAGTATGCTGAATATAAGGATTCCTTTCTTTTTCTTAATTCACAACAAAAAAATAAGGCCTAAGAGGTTTTTCAATGACATGGGACACTCATTCTGGGAATATTGGCATTCCATGCAGCTTGTGACGCCGACAATCCATGCGAACAAAGAAAGAGGAAATCAGTGTTCTGCACAGCATGCAGATTCTGCGTTCTGCCACAATGGTGGATGTGAAATAGCAAACTATGTACATCTCCTTTGCGAAAAGGAGGTGTGCAATTTGCTGCCTTCAAACACAGATAGAGGCTAGTCTATGGCCTGAAGTACTGTTCCTGGTAAGTCAAGAATGACACATCTCCTTCATGCAATTCAGGAATGGCATCAAAAAGCTCTAATTACGCATGGATCTTTGAACTGGCAAAGAATGAAAAAGGAGAATATGTGAATGTCATACCCCTGAGTTGTTGATCCTCCAGAGTGCCTCTCCACTCCTTTCAACAATGACTGCACCACCTAAGAGGACACTGAAAATGGAAAGTGCAGCCATTCTCAGCTCTTTAAGTAGCTTGGTTAACATTGAAAAGAATAAAGGGACAGGAGTGACAGTGCTTCTATCCAACCTCAATCATTCAACAAGCATTAAGCCCTCTTTACTCCTTCCCTCCACTCGGAAGTAAACCACTTATGAAAGTAGAACCAGGAATACATAGAACGATCAAACAACGAAACAAATGAAAAAAATGAGGGAGGGAGAGAGGAATAAGAAAAGTTCATAGCAGCCCTGCTCCTAGCAAAAGGTTATGACATCCCCGTGTTAATTCCAATTCATCACAATGTAAGCTTTATTATGACAATGACAAATTGTTATTTTCAAAGTAGATATGTTTTGATGGCCTTGTATTTGAATTAACTAGCTGCTAACATGGAAACTATAACTGCCACATAAAAAAAATATGTAATTGGTTATCACATGCATGATTCAGATGTTTCTAGGATAAAATCACTCACTTCCTCCACCTCCAAGTTATACAAAGAGTGGTCCCTAGATTTCATCTGTCTTTCGTTCAAATAATCCTGTTCTTCTAAATATCCAGTGGGATCAAGATCACGCTTAACTGGAAAGCAAGAAAAATTTTGTAACTATCTTTTCTAAAAGATGGTATTCATGTTCTGCATGGAGAGGGATCTTGGAAGGTGACTTTGATGGATCTGTATTTATTTAGGTCCAAAAATTCCTATTTTATGGTGTCAAAACAGGTTTCCTTTTAGGAAGTAACTGGACGTGGATTGGTTGTCTTCTAACTGCAGATCATGTTTCCTATATCATGATTCCTGGTAGTTGTTCCCCATCTATATTGCAACTACTATTTGTTAGATGTTATGTAAGAATTTACATGTATATATATCCGTTCATATTAGACAATTGCTATACATAGATATAGTAATTGTCGAACACATGACTATATATATACATAACACACACACACACACACACATAGCATGCGCTTCTTTATGCTGGCTGCCTAGTGTGAGAAAGGCACCTAATAGTGAGAGTCCGATTGTGTGTGCAAACAAACAATCGCTTTTTTTATTTACTGTTTTTCGTCCATAGGGGAGGCTGATGTCTGCTTTGTCGGTGCTCCACTAGCAAAAGGGAGGAAGGATCACTTGAGTGTGCACTCCTGCCCAGTGATGTAAAAAGTGTATCGTAAGTCGTATCGGTCTGGCTTTAAGATAAACTGCATCATAAAATATCATGACTGTATCGTACTTTAAAAAAAATCAGAAAAAATAGAAAAAATTCTAAAAAAATCATAAATAATCAGTAAAAATCAAGAATAATGTGTTTTTCATAAAAAACATGTTTTACAGAATGATAGACTTATTATTGCTATAAAGTTACGATTCATCATTCATAAACATCATAATTCATAACAATATCATTCTAGAAAGCACAACAAGGAACATAACATAACATAATATATATCATAATTTCATAAACATAGAATATATATCATAATTTTCATAACCATAGATTCATAAGTCATAAGGTCTATAAGTCTATGAGATAACACATCAAAAAACAAGTTCTAAATGTTATGTATTACATCACAAGATGATCATGAAATCGTGAAAATGTTCGATGTCAATACATATAAAATGAAAGCAATCTCGACTCTCATTCATAATCTTCATCAACTTCATCTCCATCTTCTTCTTCATCTTCATGAATTTGAAGATACTCACCAACATATCCAGCAGGCTCTCCCTCATCAGCAATTTCTATTGCTTCAGCTTCAAGGTTGAAGCATTAAAGATCATCATCATCAAATATTGTAGTTGGTTCTTCCTCAATCCATGGTTCTAGATCATCAGAGTTTTCTAAGCTGATAGGATCAAACTGAGATGTGTGCTTTCTACTGATGTTTTTTTGTAATTGTCTATGTTAAATAAGATAAAACTTGTTAATAAATAATTATATATATATATATATTATAAAACAAATGTAAATATTAACATGTATTACCTTTGTTTCAACCTCATATTATATCGAACAAAGACAAGGTCATTCAACCTTTTATGTTCGAGCCTATTCCTTTTCTTGTTGTGGATGTGTGGAAACACTCCAATTCCTTTTGCACCCACTAGCACTACGTGTCTGAATGAGGACTTTAATTGCAAAAAATTTTAGGTTTGGACAATCATTCTCAAACCTATTCTCAAACATCAGTTGTGTCTGATGTAGCATATCTTTGGATGTCATAACAGCACGAATATGGGGCTGACAACTTGGGCTAGTATAAGGGAAAAAGTTCCAAATAGAACCAACACTAGACCCACTAGGAAATCTACCACTAGGCCAATGGCCACGCCTAATATATGGTGCACCTCTTCTCTTCCTTCCAGATGGGCCAAATTTACCTCATTTATACATGATTCCTTTCCCTTTACCTCTTGAGCTCTCTACATCTGTTCTTAGACTGATGTCATATTCATCATCTTCAACGTTTTCATCAGCTTCTTCTTCTTCATCTTCCCAAGGCTCATTGTAGTCTGCTGCCTCTTCCATTTGTTTTTGTACCTTCTTTTGATGTAAAACATTAAGCATATCTAAACATTGCTGATGCACAAATGAAGGCAAAGGTTTTCCTGGTTTTCCAGCACATGGAGCTATATTTGAACATGTCCCTGCCAAATGGTGTTTCATTCTAATAATCCCTCTTGAAAATGTGTTCTCACAAAAGCTACATTTGATTCTTAACCGGTCATTCTCCTTTACCCTTTCGCACTACTGCCATGTGGTATCAAACAATGCCATATCTTCACACAAAAACGAAAACCTATGATAAACTTAACGAAAAACAATCGAAATCTATGAATCTACGGTAAAAATATATGAATGTATGGTAAATAAAAACAAGAGATTTCATACCTTACGGAGAAGAAATCAAAAATACCCCTTTCCTCCAAATTGGAATTAGCCACCCACGCACAAATCCACGGTTTAATCGATGATTTCAATGAAAATCGATGTTTTCACGGTGAAGAACGATGATTTCCCTCCAAGGTGGCACAATCTCTAGGGTTAGAAATGAAGAAGGGGCGGCTTTTTAAAAAGTTGTCGTGAAAAAGGGGGTTCGGGCATCCTTTCGACATATCGTGCGATACGGGACATACCGCACTGTATCGTACGATACGATGTCTGTATCACACAATACGTGTTAGAATTTAAGGACTAGACATTATGTAAGTATACATATGTATATTTCATATACACTATCATACATCTAGTTTCATGTATGATTTGTATATATAAATATATATGTATGCATAGGTGTTCATGTATTTTATTTTATTTGCTTCTTTTTCTTTTTTATGTACCTTTTTATTTCTTTTTCTATTTTTATCTTTTTTATTTTGTACAGGGGAACTAGCTGCTGAACCAGCTTCGAACGGCTAGATTTCTAGCCGTTGGAGCTGGCCCAACAGCCAACTCCTCCTTCTTCTCTTCCTTTCATTGTACTATAAATAAGGGACTGTTGTCCCTTGTTTTGTTAAGGCTTTTAGGCCTCTTCTTGTGTATCTTATTGAGATGAATTCAAGTTTTCTTCTCCTCAAGTTTGAGGTTTGTTTTGTGTTACTTATTGGAGTTGCTGGAATCTTCAAGAGTGTATCTCTTGAAGCATTTGTATTGTCAAGCTTTGGGCTAGATTTACAATATGTGCGACACAAGCACGATACACGACCTGTTTATGATACAGGTGGTGTATCGTATTGCCTTTTGTAAACATGACGATACATATCGTACGATACAGGCTGTTTATGATACAGGTGGTGTATCGTATTGCCTTTTGTAAACGTGACGATACATATCGTACGATACGGGCCCGTATCGTATGATACATACAACACTGCTCCTGCCCTCTTGCTAAGAAAGAGCGGGGGGAGGGCATCATGCCCAGCAAAATGCTCCTTCCCCCTTGTAGTGAGAGAGAGAATGTAAATAAAAAAAAACTGCCAATCAGGGCCATCCTAGTGTGCAACCAGACATCCTTGATGAAGAGTCCATTAGACACTACGAACCTTGGAGTCTGGTAAGTCAGGTGGTTATTTGTAATTTCTAGAAGTTAGTGCTGGCTTTATTCTTTTATTATTTTTAGTCCAGGCTTTCTTTAATATTTTCTGGTTTAGTCTTGGACTATTTTTGTAATTTTGTAGCTACTGCCCTAATCTCTTTTAACGAGCAATTAGGGTTAATGCAAATGTGATTTTTCTCCCTCATCTCTTTTGTTGCAACATGGTATCAAAGTGCCCCTAATCCTTGGGCACTAGGTCGTTGGCAAGAGAGGTCTCGTTCTTCCTCTCCTCTACTTCTTTTTTCTGTCCTTCCACTTCTCATTGATCTCTAAGGGAGTGGACGTGCAGTCGGTCGTGGTTTGGTGGGATCTAAAGCTTCATGAGGACCAGCGGTGATTAGATCCCCTAAGTCTTGTTGTTGCTGATGAAGGGTGCAGATTAGAGTGGACGTCCATACAGCAGAATGTTACTTGGAGAACTTGGGCATCATCTACTTGATGTCATTGATGTTGCTGTTGAAGACTCAGGCCTAGTTGATGTTGCTGAGGTTGCTGTTGAAGTTGCAAACTCTGATTTGAAGGTGCTGCGGTAGTCGCTGATTTGACACAGGCCTAATCTGATGTTGCTGAGGTTGCTATTGAAGTCGCAAGTCTGATTTGAAGGTGCTGCTGTAGTCGCTTATTTGAGACTGTTAGTGCAGTCGTCAGGTTAATCCTTTCTTATGGCATTCAAAGTATCATTCAAATCCATGCTACAATTTGAGTTAGCAGTCCAAATCTAAGCCGTCAGTTTTTTTCATGAGAAGTTTAATGCTGCTGGATGTTAATTTTACTCTCTATATTGGTTCAGACTATTGAATATCCTCCTTGCTATCCCCGATTTCTATCAGCTCATTCTTCTAATTTATGTTGATGTTGAAAGGAAATTAACATTACAATATAAAGTCTAGATATCTTCCCAGTATGATTACTCTAGTCTGTGGTATCTATTCCTAGATTTGGTGCAACAAGGTTCTTTTGTTCATTGAGAAGTTGTGTGGCTGGCTGGATTTTGTTTATCAGTTCTGTTTTATGCTTCAACAAGAATTGAATTTCTTGTAGTGTGGTGATTTGTGACAACTTAAGGTTGTTTAGTTATGCTAAGTTGAGGTTTTATTGGTGTTGTGGTTCTAATGGCTGCCAATAAGAATGATGAAGGCATACCTGCTCAAGGGGCCACTTGAAAAGGAGGTGCTCCTTAGAATGCCATGGAAAGGCCTTCTCAAATCCCTTTTCCTATGGGTCAACGGTTAAGCTTGATGACTCTAATTATGAAATATGGCCATGTAATTTTATGATGTCTGTGGTGGGGCACAGGAAAGATCATAGTATTGAAGAAGATGAACCTGCACATAAAACTAAGAAGTATGTCACATGGAAGGAAGATAACAGTATAGTCAGGGATTGGATTATGAATAGTGTCCAGCCCCATATTGCTAGTGGACTTTGCTATTATAGGACTGCTAAGCGCATGTGGGAGCTGCTGAATACCTACTCCCATGACAAGAATGTGAGTTGAATCTTACAGGTGGAACAAGAAATCTTCAAGTTCCAACAAAGTGATCAAGTTCCAAGAAATCTTCAAGCTCCAACAAGGTGATCAAGACTTAACTCAGTACTTTTCTGTAGTTAAGTCAGTATATGAGAAGTTGAACACGTTGCGACCCTCATGTGAGACTTGTAAGTCCAATCAGGAGCATACTATGGTGGCACTGTTTCTTTCAAGGTTATCTTCAGATGATGCTGTGACGAAGGCACAAATGATGACTGGCTCAAAGATACTTGATCTGGATGAAGCCTATAACCGGTTGAGTCGCCTTGCGATTTCCTTGTCCCAAAGCCCTAGTGACTCCTCCACTTCTGCTTTAGCTGTCTCAAGGGGTCATGGACGTAGACCATTCTTCTCTACCCATGGGAGAGGAGGTGGCAGAGGTTTTGGAGGTAGAGGCTGATTCTAGTGCATTATTGTGGCAAATCAAGACATCTGGTAGACAGATGTTGGGACAAACACAAATGACAGAAATGGCATGGATAAGAACTATGTTGGATGGTTTTTTAATTTTAAGTAAAATTACCAATGGAGATGACGTGTGATAATAAGGCTGCAACACATATTGCTAATAATCCAATCCAGATTCTCATGAAAGGATAGAGCATATTGAAGTGGATTGTCATTACATTCGTGATCTTATGCAGGCCAGAGCTATATCGATCATTCATGTTAGTTCAAAAGGGCAAGTTGCAGATATGTTTATCAAACCTCGCCCAATTGGAGATTTTACTAGATGTTGTAACAAGCTGAGCAGGATAGATATTTATACTCCAGCTTGAGGAAAAGTGTTGGAAAATAAAAATTTTAGTTAGTTAGGTGGTTGTTTGTAATTTCTAGATGTTAATGCTATCCTTATTCTTTTATTATTTTTAGTCTAGGCTCTCTTTAATATTTTCTGTTTTAGTCTTGGACCATTTTTGTAGTTCTGTAGCTACTGCCCTAATTTCTTTTAACGAGAGATTAAGGTTAATACAAAAGTGATTTGTCTCTTTCATCACTCTTGTCCAACATATTATATATACATATACATATAGTTATATATATATATATATGGGGTGTGCTTCCTCACCCACACCCTCAACTGAGATGATGTTCAGCAGTTGTGGGCCCTCCACGCAGACGGCTTACAACATTTAACATTTAACGAGAAACCTATCCTTATAGACATAAAGTGCAAGAGAAGAAGAAAGAGCTAGCAAGTTGAGTTAGCCAACAGCTAGTTCTTTCTCTAAGCTCTGATACCATGTAAATTTCTGTTATATAGATACAAAAACTATATCAAGAAACCGAAGAAACATAAGAAGAAAGTCTCTAAAAAAACAAAGTGCACGACGGCACTATGAGTGGCACTAACTGAAAGCTGAAATGCTTCTCAAGAAGCACACATTTATGATGACAAAAAAGCTAAGTGACATGGATATTGGTTCGGGTACAGGCATGGGAGGGTGGTTACTGCCACAACAATTTTATAAATTGTAGATATGGGGATATGACAAGGAATATATGCGCACACACACACACACACACATATGTGCATGTGTGTACAAAATTCTATAAGCAATATGCAAAATGAATATAAAACAAGCGAGAAAAATGCAAAATAGGTGAAAAGCAAGTTTTGGAGAATTAATATACAAAAAACAATATGCAAAACTAAATTAATATGTATTTTTTTTTTAAAATTTGTCCAAGTGTGTAGCCATACCCACATCCATGTGTCGGCATGTCGACACGGATACAACAGCCATTTTGCTGTACCTGTGTCACTTAGCAAAAAAGCCCCTCATACTAACATACAAGGAAAGCTGTTGGGCCACCAACAGCTCAAAATCTATTTGTTGGAGTGCCGAATGGCTATATCAGCTGAGCACCTTAGCTGTAAGAAAAAGAAAATAAAAACATAGAAAAATGCAAGACGAAAAAGATCACAAAAGAGCAAAGAATATAAACAACTCTTGTATGCCAAATATATATATATATATATATATATATATATATATATATATATATATATATATATATATATATATGCAGTTGATGTCATATCTGTATAGCAATTGTATAATATGACAAGATATATAGATATATATGATATTTCAATCTTGTTGGATGTGGATGCTAGATGTTATCGGATGACTATGATGTAAAACTTTGTTACCAAAGAACAGTTACTACATCAGCAATAGAAATGGTTTGTAGTGCAGTGATGGTTTATTGCGGCTTTGGGGACAAGGAAAACCAGAAGTCTCTGCCTTGGCACCAAAAAAAGCTAATTTTTACCAGATCCCCATCTGGGACCCTCTGACTTTATGATCCTTTTACCGATGTTTTTTTTTTATTTTAGTTTATCCGCCATCCAACAGCAATGACTTTTCATATATATATATATATATATACACACACACACACACACACACACATATATGTACTGCCTCAGCACCAAAAAAAACTAATTTTTACCAGATCCCCATCTGGGACCCTCTGACTGTATGATCCTTTTACCGACGTTTTTTTTTTAATTTTAGTTTATCTGCCATCCAACAGCAATGACTTTTCCTATATATATATATATATAGATAAACTCTTAACGATGAAGAACATTATAAGATAAGGTACCATTAAATATAATTGTGTTATCTAGTTATACATTGATTGATGGATTCTTTTGCATCAGCTAATGCTTCAATTTTTTTTTTCTTAACATTAGAGTGCATTTTAGTTTCCTCTTTTATTTTATATGCTGCTTGATGTGCCTAATTTTGCCTAGGCTCAACCGATCACACATGGTGCCCAAGTAAAAATGTAATTATTTATACATATCTGTGTGTCTAGGTCCATGTATTCTGTAGGTTGCCACTTTCACAATTGAGAACTGGAACCAAAAAAGTTCGGCTTTAGCATTGTCCTTCGATTTTGAGTGGAATTCTTGGCTTAATAACAAATACTGTCTGAAGCTGCTAGATACAGTTTGTTGTTGTCATTTTCTAAAACTCAAAAAAAAATTTAAACTTGATCTACAATGTCTGTTGGTGATTCTTATATTGAGTATGATGATAGATATTTTCACCAACAAATCAAAAAAATGAATCCTAGACTTCCTTGTGCTCATATCTCATTTTCTATCGCTCTTAAATTCAGGTTTTCAATTCACAAACACCAAAGAAGCATAACTCTGAACAATGAAAATCACACATTTCTACAAATTAGATGCTTAATTTGAACAACATATCATCTTTAACCATGCATGATACCGCTTGTGTTAGGAGAAACTACACAAACTGAACATTTAAACTTAATGAAGACTGGCTAAAAAATTCATGCAAAATCACATTCCTATTATCTTGCATATCAACCCAAAATCTAAAAATAGGACCTTATTGTCTGATGGGAAACCCGTAAAGCAACTGGTTCAAACAGCATCACGAGTCAATAAGGATCCTTCAATTGAAAAGGACATTGAGCTGTGAAAGGAGAACAGGAACTGAGAAAAAAAAGTAAAGTTTTAGGAGCATCTAGGTCTGAAAAATAAGCAGGTTTGGAAGCTCAAACAAGAGATAAGCCTGCAAATAAAACCACAGGGTAGCCTATCGAGGATCCCATATTTTTAGGTACCAGAGAAGATGAACAACGGGGCTAAAAACATGTTGAGAAAAAGAGATAAAACTAGTACCTTTTTCATGGAATCCTCAAATACACAAAGTGACCGAATTGAGAAATTAAGACGTCATTAAGAACTGAACATTTCGGAGCTCAGCAGATTAATGAAGAGAGAAAACTATTTCAGGAAAAAAGTGTACAATTTCAGCCATTACCCAGACTTAAGATGCCGAATATTAACATGAACATCTTACATACAGCTGGAATAGAAAAGAAGAAAGAAAAAATCTTAATCCACCAAGAAAAAGGAATGATGCTGCTTCTGTTCATCAACAATTGAAACGAACAATAAGATGTATAAAAGTTTTTTACAAGGCACAACCAACCAAGACATCGTTTCACAAAAATGAACAAGAGGCCAATAACGTAAACCCGTCAATCCACTAAAATTTACCTAGCAAATGCGACGTTGAGCAGAAATCCACGCCTCCTCACAAACCGAACCAAGAAGTCCAAATCAAACAATGGATTGTCCCCACAACCGCGCCAGGTTCTCGGCCTGTATTCTTTCCTGTATGTTGCACCATACCCACTTCGTCCGTACGATCCACCACCGGCATAGAATGGATTCCCGCTTCTCAAATTGTAATCAGCGCGCTTCCTGTCATCGACGAGCACATCGTAGGCCTCCGAAACCTGCTTAAATCTGTGAGTTGCCGTCTCCTTGACTTCTCTGGGGGACTGAGAGTGCCTGTCCGGGTGTAGTTTCAGGGCCAATGTCCTGAACGCCTCCTTGATCTCTTCTTTGGTTGCGCTCCTCCTGAGACCAAGGATTTCATAGTAATCCATCTTCTCCGCGGACCGGAACAAATGAAGAAAAAGGAATTTGTCAATTCCTTCGTCTTCGGGGAACCCCTAATTCCCAGGATTATGTTTTCTTGTTTCTCCGACTCCCGTTGTGACTGTTACATGTTGGTGGCCCTGGAAGATCACGGTGGATTATGTCAGCCGCCCGAGTTTTTAAGTGAATTTAAGGTTATGACGCCAGCAAATAAGAAAAAGAGCATTCTGAGAGCAAGTCAATACGCAATGCGTTGATTCTGAAGGCGGTGACGCCAGCAAATAACCAGGTGGTCTTCAAAATCGAGCGGTGAAGCAGCAACTTAGTTAAAATGCAAACATTGAGGCCGTTTGATTGCTGTCAATCCTGCTTGGCAAGATAAACGGACAGGACATACTGTTCACCGTGTTCTCATGAATTGATAGGACCGGACCCGATGGCAACTAAAACACTGCCGAATGCTGACCCTCCTCCCTACTCCCAAGATCTGTTGGAGACAGCCGAATAGGGGGAATGAATAATAAGTTTTATAATAAAATTTACTCGGTCAGATGGCCACTTCGACGCAAAATTTTTCTTAGGACAAGAAATACACGTGAGGTTAACCTGCCCAAGTTTCAACCAAGATTTAGGGTTGTGAGGCCTTCCAAACACGAGCGAGACAAGATTTGCATTCTACAATAATGACATGCACATCAAAACATCATGTCTGGCATTCAAACCACACCCAATACCCTTAAGTAGGTCAAGGCAACCCGTGGATGTGTCTTTGGCTAACATGCCTCTAAAGAGCTGCGGTCGGTTGCACATGCTAATGGCCGGGTTCAAAAACAAGTACACCCTCCTCGCTACTATAGGGGGGTTAGAGTCTCACCTATCAGGGCTAGCCTGTCGTCAAATCCAATAAATAAGACGAGGATGAGGTCCAACACCCAAGCTGCACCTCGGTATTCAACAACACTTCAATCTCCGATCACGGCTACAGCAAATCATGCTAGCCGAGTTCACCCGAGAACAGCAGCAAGGATCAATGCTTTAATAAGACAAGATGAGCAAACATGAGAGGTGGAAATGCATCACCCGATCTACACAAGACCCCAAGTGCAAGTTAAAGTTAGGTTTTGGGGAACCAATATCTGTAAACACCGGCGGTCGTCTTCTCCCCTCTTTAAGATGCGGCAGTAGTACCCTTCTTCCTTCGTAGCAAGGGCCAATGATAGTGGACTCCTCACAAGAATAGACAAGTATCAAGGTTATGAAATCCAGCAAGTAATAAGGATTAGACAAGTGTTGAGGGACGTCACGGGAGGACCACGGGAGGACCATTTTACCACAGTCCGTTGTAATAAAAAGGGGATGCAATCACCGGAATGCACTGGCGGCTGAGTGTGACTCCCTCACATGCGTCCTTGGTTAGGTCGTCTTCAAGTGGGTCCACTCCTTGGTGCACGTAGGTTAACTCCCAAAGACCAGTAAGGGTAGTCACCAAATAGAAAATAATAATTAAAATTCAAACAGAGTGAAGGTTGGAATGCGTCACCGGAATGCAAGTGGACCCCAATTATTGCGAGATTGGGGGAGGCAATCACCACTATTGCAGGTGAGGGTGACAAATTTGTCAAGTGTTTTGGCGTCAATCTCCTGCCTTTTTGGTTGTGATCTCTTCCACAAAAATCGGCATGAGGGACCTACCTTTTTGGATCACGATCCGTCTCAACCTCCACCAATTGCGGCACTAGGATCTTCTATTTGGGTCGCTATCCTTCCTTCCAATTCGGCGCCATTATCCCCTTCTTTCTGCCGCAACTCCTTCACGCCAAACCAAAAAGGAAATAGCCCGAATCAAATCTAAATGTGAAATTAGCAATACTTTAGGAAGTTGCTGGACATGTCACCGGATTTAGAGAAAATCCCAGATTCTTAGTGAAAATGAGGGGACAGTCGTCTCTCGACGGAATCCGACGAGTTTGCCCTTGTGGGTCACCGGCTTGACACCTGAATTTGGCCGAGGATGACAACTTCTTCAATCTTGGTCGGATCTAGGTCAAATTAGGCCAGATTGATCCACGGACTTGCGCAATTCTAGCAAGGATCCTGCCACCCTTCAATCGTCTACCGATCGCCAGAAAATCTCACTTTATCAGTCGTCTCATATGTGGTAGGTAGCAGCAGTCTGGCCGTGGGTAGATATCCGTCGGATCCACGTTGATTCTCTCCAAGTCTCGTTGCCAATTACAGATTATGAATGAGCAATCGTAGGCGGACAAGTAAGGCTGGATCTAACACGGTTTTCAGCCCAAGAAGATCAGTGTTAGACACCCGCCGGTATGATGGATGAATGCGTCTCACTCGTTTGGTCCTTCAACCTCGTTTGATCTTAGATCTAGATCGAAATCATCCAATCTACACCCTTGTTAGACCGTATTTGACGGAATCGAGCATGCATCAGTGATGTTAGATTGTTTAGATCTACAAAAACAATCCTTGAATGGAAGCACCGATGGAGAAACAAATACTTGCCTTTTCGAAGGATTGTTGAACGTTGTTTGTACCTTGGATGCCGCCACCAGAGCCATGGGCGCCGTCCTCCTTAGCTGCGGTCTCTAGTGTCGATCAAAACCTCTACTCCCTTGTGGTTATGCACCAAAGATCGAACTAATACTTGCTGGTCGGGATGTACGTGGTTGTCGGCAGCCGCTCCTCTACATCCTCAAACCGTAGCCTTGTTCTGCCGTGGAGAAGAAGAAGAAGAAGGAAGAGTGGCTGACGGAGTTGTAGAAGAAATCTGGCAGCCGCCGATCGGGGGTGGACACCTGCGGAAGAAGAGAGAGAAAAGAACCTCAAAATTTCATTAACTTCAATAATGCCTAGGGTTTCATGCTAATTACAAGTTTAAATAGACTTAACAACGTCTCTGTTTTCTAAGTGTCTTAAACCAAAACGATACAAAAGCAAAAGCAAAAAAGCAAATACAAAAGCAAAGAGCAATCCACACCTGTATCCGTTCGATCTCTACCGCTCTTAGATGATCGGACCGGTGGGTCCGCCTTAACTTGTTTGGGTTTTGCCCAGACTCATCTGTCTCTACCACCTCTCGGCTTGCACCCACCTAGGTTCGCCCTAGGCTGCTGGGTTCAGCCGCTGCACATGCTTAGGTTTGCCCTAGGCTACTGTCATCCTTGCTGGGTTCGGTCTTGGCATTTGGACTAGCTTGGTCTATACCGGGTCCAGTCCTCTTGTCGATGCACTGTCTCCCACACATAACCTACCTTGGATGCTGGTCGCCCATCGCTGTCTCACCAAGGCGAATAGCCTCCCTTGGCCCTAAACAGGATTCCTTGGCTGCTGCCGCTTGCCGCAAACGACCCTTGGAGATAACCTCACTACAAATCGTGTTAACCTCACTTAGCTTTTTCTCACCTTCGACAGCTACATTATGCAACGCGGCTGGCAGCATATGGTACGCTCGGCCCTGGCCGACGCCTTCAACCTGTCCTGCTAGGTGGCCCTCGGCCGCACTTTTGGCCGCTCTTGGCATGCTGTCGGCTGCTCTGGGCAGTGCCCTAGGTAGGTCTGTATCATGAACAATAGTTTTGTTTGTTCACTGTTTGATAATTTTTGAAATGAAACATCGTGTCCATTCTGTTCATGATGTCTGGTGTTTGTGTTTTGTTATATCTGTTTTGTCTGTTCCGTGTAGTGTTTATATATTTTCCTTAAGTTCGAACGGTAATGCAGCAAATAAAAAAAGGGATAAAACACCCTTCACTTTTGTAATAAAAAGTGGGTTTCAAATGTGTCCCCATTATCTGTTTGCACTCGCCACCTTTATTTCCACAAATCATGTTTTTGAAAATAAACTTGTCTTCCCACTCGATTTGAAGGGATTCAACACAACTTTCTTTTGGTCAAAGCCTCTACGGTCTACTCCTCTTATGGTCTACTCATAGGCTACACATCCAGTGAACAATAATGTAGTGAATGTAAAAGAAGATAATGAATAGAAATTAATTCATAGTTGGCAAATTTGTACAACTCATACTAGCTAGCCGCTGGATTACACGAGTTAGCAAGTTGGCTCACTAACTCGACTGAATTAGGTTATAAAGTTATACAAACAGTTTATTACAATTAAAAAAAAAAGGTAAGTCTGTCAAGAGCTCATATTTGTTTATTTTTCCTCAACTAAAACTGAATAATTTGTAATATGAAGGTTTGTGTGTATGTTTGATAAGCTTAGCAGTGAATGCTTAACTTAGGGGAAAGACAGCCTGAGTGTGTACCTATTATCTGCTCTCTTTTCATCAGGAAGTTGTTGAAGGTGAACAAAAATGCAAGTTTACAGCAAGATAAAACTATTTTAAAATCATCACAGACTAATATATTGTTTCACAATTCAACAAATAACAAACTTTCGTGTTCAGCAATACAAGACAAAAAAAATATGTAATTAGTTAAGGATTTTAACTAACGTGGGTGGTTCCTGAATCATGACCTAATAAACAGATGACCTTAACTGACTCCTGCAACTTGCAAATCAGATCGACAAGTTTACCAACTATAATAATTCACTATATGGACAAGGGAGACACAATGGCATATCTAGAAATTTCTAGCTAAGGGGCACCATTACTTAAATTTCAAAATTTAATGAACACTTATATGTAAAAAGTTGAAAACTATTGAAGCACCTATGTGTAAGTAAAGCAAATGTTATGGGCAGACATGGCTAATTATCCACAACAGCCACAACATAACTCCGCCACTGAGGGAAGCACTTACATCACCTTTTAAGCATTGTAGGAAAAACATTTGAATGGTTGAAAGTAAAGGAGATTCTATCAAAGCATAAACAGGCTGTAGCATATGTTGGTTGGTTATAGCCATGTCTAGTAAAAGGGACAACTGGTTGCTACAACTTACATGTCTGTGCATTTTTAATCCTCTATATCATATTAAAATTGAACAACAGTTATAACAACATTGCTATTATTCTAGGTTTTTTTCATCATCCTCTATCTATAAAATGTTATATGCTGTCATTTTAGTTTAGATAATACCTACTATGGGAAACCATATTATATTTTATTGATGTTACATCCCTTTCTCTGAACTAGTAATGGTAAGCACATGCATTAATGTAATGTTATATCAAATCTTACAGTTGTTGTTACTTGTTTCACATAAATACTATCATCACACATAATTACACCTTTCAAAATGAAGTTAGTATTGATGTGCATGGAGCAGAGGAAAGTGTTCTTCAAGTGATGTTAAAGTGTATAAGTAGAGGAAAATGTTCTAGTTGATCTAGGCATGCAAAAAAAGCATATAAATGAGTTTAAAGCTTGCAATAAGCTTCATAATTGTATGCACAAACAAGAAAATGTTGTCTTTAATGCATGTGAGTATACTCCTTATAAACATGAGCCAGAGGAAAGTTTTATAGTGAATGTACACATGCAAGAACATGGAAGTTGATGAGTTTGATGCTCCAATGTAGGTACGGAGTTCAATGACAATGAAGATGTCTTCATATTTATAACTATACATTCACCCATGGGTTGAGTGTAAGGAAGAAGAGCCAAGTAAATAATAAAAAAAGGATCAACATAAAAAAGACATATATGTTCAAAAGAAGAACCGTGAAAGTGCAATAAAGCAAAAAAAAAAGAATCATATGGAGACTTCCAAATATGAATTCCCTGCAAAGATGGTCATTAAGAGGCTTTTAAATGATAGATTTTATGTTAAGACATTCATTACTAATCACAACCTCCCCTTGGCTCCTCCTTTGATTGCCACCATGTTGAGGTTACATTGAAACATATCATGTGGTCATGTAAAAATAAGAGTTAGTGTCCAATGCTAGTACCATCTCAAGGTAGCATATAACTACATTAGTAAGTTGGATGTTGGATGTGAAAATATACCTTTCACACCTTCCCCTTTAAAGAACCAAATTCAATGAAGGAGCGAGAATGTTATGAAGAATGATGAAATATATGCTATTTTAAGCTATCTTCAAAAAAAAAAAACCAAACATAGACTGTAACGTTCGTCTTGCGCAGGTGAGCCGGATCGGGTCCAGACCCGGACCCGAACCCGTTGGAGTGAAGAAGCCCGACGCGAGGGCCCTCCTCCCTCGACTTTCCTTGTTCTCCTTCGTTGTGCTCCTGGGGTTATCCGTGCTAGTGGAGAGAAGAAGTGGCGGTGGGTGGTGGCGGTGGCTGGACCGGTGGCGGCGACGGCAGCGGCGGCGGCTGGACCGGTGGCGGCGACGGCAGCGGCGGCGGTGGTGACGGCGGCTGCGTGGGTAAGCTCCCTCTCCCGCCCTCTCTGTCTGCTTCTTCACCTCCCTCCCACGCTGCTTCTTCCTCCTTCGACAGCACCCCCCCCCCTGCCGCATGTTCTCTTCCTCTCCCTTTCTGCTAAAGCACCCTCCTCACCCCGTTCGTCTCCCCTGCACCATTTCTCCCATTTCCCCGCTCGATTTTCCTTCCCTCTGTCGTTTTACTTTTTACTCGAACCCTCCCTCTTTCGTTGTCTCCCCTCCCTGTCAGCGCCCTTTTCCCCTCTTTTGTTTTAGCTTTTCCCACTACTACCGTGGGTCTCTCCTACTGGCAGATTTGGTTTTTGAACTTCTTTTGGTCGATTGTTGACTCACATATGGCTTTTGGGTCGGTTTGCAGCTAGGGGACTTGTCTTTCCCCTCATAACAGTGAATAGGAGACTTGGGAGGTGTTGACGACAGTTGATTTTTGGCAGTTTGGAGATCGATTGAACGCTTGAGGTGGCTGTCGAAGGCATTACAGCAGTTTGGACGCCTGTTTTGGGGTGAGCGATACCTAATCAAGCTCAAATTAATGAATATTATATACTAAAACATGTATAATTATTGTTTGAGCATGCTAAGAGCTTAGTATTGATTATTCAGAACGCATGTTAGTGATTTTGTTTTTGGGGGAAAGCTTAGGACTATGTTGGAAAGCGAAGATTCATACATTTGATGATCATTTAAGCATGATGGATTAATTTTCGAAGCATTAGGAAAGCATGGTAGAGATTGTGAGGTTGTGGGGAAGATTTAGAACAGTCTTAGGGTGCACGTAGCACATGATTTTGTGAACGGGTGTGTCATGAAGTTAATTGGGGAAAATATACGTATTTGAAGGTGACTTTGGGGTTGATGTCTTAATTAAAGAACGTTATTGAGGAAGATGTTAGTGATGGATTGATTGATGGTTGTGGGTTTTGATATTTTGTGCCAACGTCAAGTTGTAAGGAGGAGGCCTAATGGAGAGCTTGTTGGTCGACACTACCCGTCGACCCCCTTTTGAGGCGATGACACGTGCCTCAATAATTCTGTTTGTATTTGTTTGAATTGTTTAGGTATCTAGTAGGAATCTTACCTTTGGTTTATGTTTGCAGGTACACCGGGCATGTCCCGTCGACCTTGAGTTCAAAGCTCGAGGAGTTTTGAAGAATTTGGTGAGCGCGCCACAGGTATGGCGGCATTCCAGGCAAATCCCTGCCTGAGGCCAATGTGTGATTGTGTGTTCCTAGGATCAGAGGATCCTAGGATTGTGATACTAATTGATTGATTGCCTTGTGAATGAGTATATGTATGTTGCCTATATGATATGAATGGTTTAGAAAGGCTATTAGTCGTTTGTTTTGAAAATGTTACGCATTTGCATGTGCATGGTAGAATTGATAACTGTTTAGGACAGATGAGGCGGGGTATCGAGTCGAGTGTCTCCTCGACCCCAATTGTGCATTAGAAAGCACCGAGAGACAACCCACGTGGTGGCCCAGAACAGTATGGATCCATCCATTCGCTGCAGCGGTAGAGTACTCATCCATGGATGTGTGAGTTCCAATGAGAGACAGTCAGGCTTCCCTAGGACACCCAGGTTGGGAAGGCGGGAGCCTACGCTCCAAGCACATCACACAACAGAACCCTGGGGCCTTGCACCGCCTGCGCTCTGAACAGGCGAGACCAGTGGCAAAAGCGGGACAACTCCCAAACACATAGCCACATCCCACTGGCCTCTCATCTCTTATTCATTCATTCTTAACATTATAGTTACACATTCACAAGATGACTGGCTAGCACATGAGGTTAGTACACTTCACGATTGCACCCATACTTCCAATTACCTCCACATGAGGTCTATACATACAGTAACAGTCATTGCTAGCCGTCATATTGCATCATTGCCCATGGCAATGTATATGCAACAACATACACATTCATAACGATCATCTCATCAATCACATCTTTTGAAGACTTAGCCAAACCACATAGAGTAGCCTCGATCTGCGGTTGGCTCGTAGTTGTCCTATGCAGTTATCATTCTATGATAGGCTGCCCGCGATGTGCACGTGCCTGTGTTTGCACCCACAGGAACTGTTAATACACTGAAGTTAATGAAAATGTGATGTATATGATGGAATGCATGTGACTAATGTGTATGTGACTGATCTGAATGCAAGTGTTATGTTTAAGCATGCTTCGCATGTGATTGACGTTGTGTTAGTGTGGCCATCAAGTGGCCTTTACGTGTCGTACTCTGACACGACATGATGATAGATTGGGTTGATATTTGTTCTCTTATTTGAGTCTTACTTAAGAAGGTTTGGCATTTTCCTGGCTTGTTGTCGTACTGTGAAGGCTGAGCCTTCATTTGCTTTCTTTTTAAGGTTTTGACAGACCATGGGCAGCAGGTTGAGTAGATGGCTTCACTCACGTCCTACTGGGGAGGTTTTGGGTTTTGTTTGTATAGTGCCGGCACGTCTTGGTTCGTTTCTATTGATGTCTTATTTTGTTAGGCATCAATGTTAGGATTTTGGGGCATTTTTGTCATGTATAGGGATGTGATTTTGTGTGAAATGATGTTGTTCTATAAATGAAAGTTCACCCCATTGTTTTGAATTACTTGGCTCATTTCTTTTGAACTGTTGTGTAGTCATACCTCGATGTTTGATGTTTAGAAAAAAAAAAATGGTTGAGTGTCAAAAGGTCAGGGTGTGACAGTTTTGGTATCAGAGCCATGGCAAACCCCACTATGGATGTGAGTTAAAGCCTATCTGTGAAGCCGTGTTGCCCAGGTACACATTTATTTGATTAGATTGTTATTGTAGTTTTGATTTTTCACGTACAAATACGTAATGTGATCTATGTTTTGAACTTCGTGCTAATCCATGTTGTGATTTGACCTGTGAGTTGGTCTTAGACGTGATTTTAGAATAAAGTTTCTTGTTTGTACAAATGGAATAACAACGTAGGGTAAGAAGTGAGCTGGGCCGTCTACAGAGGCACACAGAGAGCCCAGTCCGGCCCATTTTGATGCGCATACTCATCGGGATGATAGTGCGTCAGAGCCCTAGTATGCCCAGCTAGGTGGGGGTGCCCGAACCCCACCGAAGCAGACTATATTGCTGACCACGTTGTAGACGCTGACCTCGTTAGTGAAGTCGATGGTTGGTAATAAGAGGAGTAATGCATCTCCTTCAGGGGACACCAGTGCTCCAGTTCGGGAGAAGGCAACGGCAGTGACATGCCAGTAGTTTATGGCGATGCAGCCGCCTATCATTTTAGGAGGGGGTAGTCACGACAAGGCAAAGGACTGGATTGAGGAGGTTGAACGTATTTTTGGGCTTTTGAAAGTGAACTATGGCTCCTATCTGTTGAAGGGTGATGCCAAGAATTGGTGGCAATCAACTAGTGAGATTCGGTTCGCTGGCCAAGTGTCAATCTCATGGAAGCAGTTTAGAGATTCCTTCTTCAGCACATACTTTCCAGTGTATGCTAGAGACAAGAAAATGCAAGAGTTTCTCGATTTGCAGCAGAATCAAATGAGCTTGGAGGAATATATTGCGAGATATCGGCACTTGGAGGTGTATTGCCCACACATCTACACTACAGATGAGGCCAGAGCATGCAAGTTCGTGCGTGGGCTGCAGGACGGACTGCGAAGCAAAGTTTTGACGAGTAGACCTCGTGACTTAGACGAGGCGGTCACCATGGCTAGATGCATAGAAGAGGACTGGGCAAGGACAAAGAAGGATCACCAGAAGAAAGCAGGCCAGCATTCACAAGGTGGACGAACACAGGTAAAACGCCAACACTTTGTGGGCAGGACAAGGCCTTATGAGAGGCGGGATGATCGAACTTTCAAACGGAACCAACCTACCCGTAGTGAGGCCACCCAGGGGTCAGTGGCCACTCCGACTTCTCAGAGGTGCCCTACTTGTTCGCGTGTGCACCTATTGAGAGATCGGGGCATGCCTACACTGTGGAAGGATGGGGCACTTCATCAAGGATTGTCCCTTAAAGAAAGAAAGAGAGTTGAAGAAGCTTGAGGCTGGTCCTTCTAGCGCACGACAGACGTCTGGACGTGTCTATGCTACTACTGTGGAGGAGCTTCAGGCACACGACCTTGTTGAAGATACTTTACTTGTCAGTTCTCATATTGCTAGAGTGTTATTTGATGCAAGAGCGACTCATTCTTTTATATCTAGTCGATTTGCTACTTCACTAGAAGTGTCGGCGAGAAGAATGCCGTATGTTTTAAAAGTTGTTAGCCCTATGCATGCTCAAGAGTTGTGTCGTGAGTATCTACCTGATGTGGACGTGGAGATCCATCAGCATCACTTACCTGCACAGTTGGTGATCATAGGTCTCAGCGAGTTTGATGTGATATTGGGTATGGATTGGTTATATGCGCATTATGCCAATATAGATTGCAGGAAGAAGCAGATACAGATGTTGACTAATGAGATGCAGCCTACGGAATTTCATGCTCGTAAGGCCAGTCGAACTGATAAGGTAATGGTGTCTGCATTGAAGGCTAAGCGATGGATAAAAAATGGAAGTGTTGCCTTCTTGGTCAATGTGTTGATCAATGAGGCTGAACCGGTGAGGTTGCAAGATGTTGCCGTGGTGAGTGAGTATCCTGATGTGTTTCCTGAGGAATTGGCAAGTTTGCCTCGAACTCGAGAAGTGGAGTTCAAGATAGAATTGTTACCAGGGACAGCTCCTATTTCTAAGGCACCCTACCGTATGGCACCAGCAGAGTTAGAAGAGTTGAAGAAGCAACTGCAGGAGCTCTTAGACAAGGGCTTCATCCGACCTAGTGTGTCACCTTGGGGAGCACCCGTATTGTTTGTGAAGAAGAAAGATGGGACAATGTGCTTGTGCATAGATTATCGTATGTTGAATCAAGTCACCATCAAGAATAAGTATCCGCTTCCAAGAATCGAAGACTTGTTTGATCAGCTTAAGGATGCAAAGGTTTTCTCCAAGATCGATCTGAGGACAGGGTACCATCAACTCTTGATACGGGAGGAAGATGTTTCTAAGACTGCTTTTCGAACTAGGTATGGGCATTATGAATTCAGGGTCATGCCTTTTGGGTTGACCAATGCTCCCGCAGCGTTCATGGACCTCATGAATCGGGTTTTTCAAGAGTTCTTGGATCGATTTGTTATTGTTTTTGTTGATGATATTCTGGTGTACTCAGAGAGTGAGGCAGAGCATAGAGACCACTTGAGAAGAGTGTTGGGTCTTTTGCGCAAGCATAAGCTTTATGTCAAATACTCAAAATGTGAATTTTGGCTAGAGAAGGTAAACTTTCTGGGTCATGTGATCTCGAAGGATGGAGTATCCGTCGATCCGGCTAAGGTGTCAGCTGTACAAGATTGGAGGACACCTTGCAATGTGACTGAGGTTAGAAGCTTTTTGGGTTTGGTAGGATATTATCGCAGATTCATACAAGACTTTTCGAAAATAGCTACACCAATGACTAAGCTATTGAGAAAAGGAGTGAAGTTTGTTTAGAATGAAGAGTGTGAGAAGAGTTTTCAAACTCTGAAGGACAAACTTACTACTACCCCTATTTTGACGCTTCCATCGGGTCATTCTGGTTTTGTGGTGTATACAGATGCTTCGGGGATCGGATATGGTGGTGTGTTGATGCAGCATGGCCGTGTAGTGGCTTATGCATCTAGGCAGTTGAAGGCCCATGAGCAACATTATCCCACTCATGATTTGGAATTGGGAGCAGTTGTGTTCGCATTGAGGATGTAGAGACACTATCTCTATGGTGCAACATTTGAGGTGTTTACAGATCACAAGTCTTTGAAGTATATATTCTCTCAAAAGGATCTCAACTTGAGACAAAGAAGATGGACTGAATACTTGAAGGATTATGATTTCACCATATCATATCATCCAGGCAAGGCGAATGTGGTGGCAGATGCGTTGAGCAGACATGCCAAGGCGACAATGTGTAGTATGTTGACTCGTTCTTGGACATTATTGCAATATGTGATAGCCTGACAGCCTTACATTTGTGATGAGAACAAGGCAATGATGATGGCCTTGATTCGGCATCCTTTGATGGAAGAATTTGTTATGAAGCAAAAGGAAGATCCAGAGTTTGCTAAGAACATGGAAGAAAGCAAAAAGATGGATTCTATTTGGCATCAAGATGAAGATGGTTCATTGTGGTTTCGGCAGAGATTATGGGTTCCTAGAGATGAAGGGGTGAAACGTCAGTTGCTTGATGAAGCTCACAAAACTAAGTTTTCTATTCACCCTGGCAGTACAAAGATGTTTCAAGATATGAGAAGAAATTTTTGGTGGCCTGGAATGAAGTGTGAAATTGCAAAATATGTGGCAAAGTGCTTAGTTTTCCAACAAGTCAAAGCAGAGCATCAACGGCTAGGAGGCTTGTTGCAAAGAATAGATATCCCAGTGTGGAAGTGGGAAGACATTACAATGGATTTTGTGGTTGGGTTGCCTCACACCAGAAGACAACATGATGCCATATGGGTGATTGTTGATCGACTTATGAAGTCTGCCCATTTTCTGCCAATCAGAATCAGTCAGTCCTTGGAAAGTCTCGCAGAGTTGTATATTGGCGAGATAGTGAGATTGCATGGAGTGCCAAAGTCTATCATCTCGGATCGAGATCCCCGTTTTACCTCTAGGTTTTGGGGGCAATTACAGAGGGCTTTAGGTACCAAGCTTAAGATGAGCACAACTTTCCACCCCCAAACTGATGGGCAATCAGAGAGGACTATTCAGACCTTAGAGGACATGTTGCGTGCATATGTCTTAGAGTGGAAAGGAGAATGGGACAAACATATGAAACTGGCAGAATTTGCTTATAATAACAGTTACCACTCTAGTATTGGGATGGCACCGTTTGAAGCTTTGTATGGAAGGCCGTGCAGATCGCCAGCTTGTTGGACCGAATTTGGTGATGGCAAGATCGAAAATCCTTTAGTATTGCAACACTACACCGACCAAGTGCAATTGATAAGGAAAAAGTTGATGACTGCTCAGAGTAGACAGAAAAGCTATGCCGACATTCGACGTAGAGAGTTGACTTTTGAGGTTGGTGATCATGTGTTCCTAAAGATTTCCTCTACTAAAGGTGTTTTTCGATTTGGTATGAAGGGAAAGTTGAGCACGAGGTTCGTAGGACCATTTGAGATATTAGAGAAGATTGGAGAGGTGGCCTACAGATTGGCACTGCCACCTGATTTGAGTCATATTCATGACGTTTTCCATGTTTCCATGCTTCGAAAATATGTACCAGATCCGACACATGTGTTTGATTTTCAAGGTATTCTAGTGCAAGATGATTTGTCAATAGAAGAAAAGCCCATTAAAATTGTGGATCAGTGAGAGCAAGTGCTTCGCACTAAGAGAATTCCTTTAGTGAAAGTGGAATGATAGTACCATGGATTGAAGGAAAGTACATGGGAACATGAGAAGGACATGCGAAAGAGATATCCACACTTGTTCTTGCATTGAGGTATGATCTAAATTTCGAAGACGAAATTTCTTTTTTTAGGAGGGAAGGATGTAACGCTCGTCTTGCGCAGGTGAGCCGGATCGGGTCCAGACCCGGACCCGAACCCGTTGGTGTGAAGAAGCCCGACGCGAGGGCCCTCCTCCCTCGACTTTCCTTGTTCTCCTTCGTTGTGCTCCTGGGGTTATCCGTGCTAGCGCAGAGAAGAAGTGGCGGTGGGTGGTGGCGGTGGCTGGACCGGTGGCGGCGATGGCAGTGGCGGCGGTGGTGACGGCGGCTGCGTTGGTAAGCTCCCTCTCCCGCCCTCTCTGTCTGCTTCTTCTCCTCCCTCCCACACTGCTTCTTCCTCCTTCGACAGCACCCCCCCCCCTGCCGCATGTTCTCTTCCTCTCCCTTTCTGCTAAAGCACCCTCCTCACACCGTCCGTCTCCCCTACACCATTTCTCCCATTTCCCCGCTCGATTTTCCTTCCCTCTGCCGTTTTACTTTTTACTCGAACTCTCCCTCTTTCGTTGTCTCCCCTCCCTGTCAGCGCCCTTTTCCCCTCTTTTGTTTTAGCTTTTCCCACTACTACCATGGGTCTCCCCTACTAGCAGATTTGGTTTCTGAACTTCTTTTGGTCGATTGTTGACTCACATATGGCTTTTGGGTCGGTTTGCAGCTAGGGGACTTGTCTTTCCCCTCATAGCAGTGAATAGGAGACTTGGGAGGTGTTGACGACAGTTGATTTTTGGCAGTTTGGAGATCGATTGAACGCTTGAGGTGGCTGTCGAAGGCGTTACAACAGTTTGGACGCCTGTTTTGGGGTGAGCGATACCTAATCAAGCTCAAATTAATAGATATTATCTACTAAAGCATGTATAATTATTGTTTGAGCATGCTAAGAGCTTAGTATTGATTATTCAGAACGCATGTTAGTGATTTTGTTTTTGGGGGAAAGCTTAGGACTATGTTGGAAAGCGAAGATTCATACATTTGATGATCATTTAAGCATGATGGATTAATTTTCGAAGCATTAGGGAAGCATGGTAGAGATTGTGAGGTTGTGGGGAAGATTTAGAACTGTCTTAGGGTGCACGTAGCGCATGATTTTGTGAACGGGTGTGTCATGAAGTTAATTGGGGAAAATATACGTATTTGGATGTGACTTTGGGGTTGATGTCTTAATTAAAGAACGTTATTGAGGAAGGTGTTAGTGATGGATTGATTGATGGTTGTGGGTTTTGATATTTTGTGCCAACGTCAAGTTGTAAGGAGGAGGCCTAATGGAGAGCTTGTTGGTCGACACTACCCGTCGACCCCCTTTTGAGGCGATGACACGTGCCTCAATGATTCTGTTTGTATTTGTTTGAATTGTTTAGGTATCTAGTAGAAATCTTACCTTTGGTTTATGTTTGCAGGTACACCGGGCACGTCCCGTCGACCTTGAGTTCAAAGCTCGAGGAGTTTTGAAGAATTTGGTGAGCGCGCCACAGGTATGGCGGCATTCCAGGAAAATCCCTGCCTGAGGCCAATGTGTGATTGTGTGTTCCTAGGATCAGAGGATCCTAGGATTGTGATACTAATTGATTGATTGCCTTGTGAATGAGTATATGTATGTTGCCTATATGATATGAATGGTTTAGAAAGACTATTAGTCGTTTGTTTTGAAAATGTTACGCATTTGCATGTGCATGGTAGAATTGATAACTGTTTAGGATAGATGAGGCGGGGTATCGAGTCGAGTGTCTCCTCGACCCCAATTGTGCATTAGAAAGCATCATAGAATGATAACTGCATAGGACAGCTACGAGCCAACCGCAGATCGAGACTACTCTATGTGGTTTGGCTAAGTCTTCAAAAGATGTGATTGATGAGATGATCGTTATGAATGTGTATGTTGTTGCTTATACATTGCCATGGGCAATGATGCAAATGGATGATTTGGAGGGTAGTTGTACCCGTATGGTATGACGGCTAGCAATGACTGTTACTGTATGTATAGACCTCTTGTGGAGGTAATTGGAGGTATGGGTGCAATCGTGAAGTGTACTAACCTCATGTGCTAGCCAGTCATCTTGTGAATGTGTAACTATAATGTTAAGAATGAATGAATAAGAGATGAGAGGCCAGTGGGATGTGGCTATGTATTTGGGAGTTGTCCCGCTTTTGCCACTGGTCTCGCCTGTTCAGAGCACAGGCGATGCAAGGCCCCAGGGTGTGATGTGCTTGGAGCGTAGGCTCCCGCCTTCCCAACCTGGGTGTCCTAGGGAAGGCTGACTGTCTCTCCTTGGAACTCACACATCCATGGATGAGTACTCTACCGCTGCAGCGAATGGATGAATCCATACTGTTCTGGGCCACCACGGGGGTTGTCTCTCGGCTATAGGCTGCCTGCGATGTGCACGTGCCTGTGTTTGCACCCACAGGAACTGTTAATACACTGAAGTTAATGAAAATGTGATGTATATGATGGAATGCATGTGACTGATGTGTATGTGACTGATCTGAATGCAAGTGTTATGTTTAGGCATGCTTTGCATGTGATTGACATTGTGTTAGTGTGGCCATCAAGTGGCCTTTACGTGTCGTACTCTGACACGACATGATGATAGATTGGGTTGATATTTGTTCTCTTATTTGAGCCTTACTTGAGAAGGTTTGGCATTTTCCTGGCTTGTTGCCGTACTGCGAAGGGTGAGCCTTCATTTGCTTTCTTTTTTAGGTTTTGGCAGACCATGGGCAGCAGGTTGAGCAGATGGCTGCACTCACATCCTACTGGGGAGGTTTTGGGTTTTGTTTGTATAGTGCCGGTGCGTCTTGGTTCGTTTGTATTGATGTCTTATTTTGTTAGGCATCAATGTTAGGATTTTGGGGCATTTTTGTCATGTATAGGGATGTGATTTTGTGTGAAATGATGTTGTTCTGTAAATGAAAGTTCGCTCCACTGTTTTGAATTACTTGGCTCATTTCTTTTGAACTGTTGTGTAGTCACACCTCGATGTTTGATGTTTAGAAAAAAAAAAATGGTTGAGTGTCATAAGGTCGGGGTGTGAGATAGACTCTAGGTTTTATAGTGCACTTCAATTAAATGATGATGGATACGTAGAAAACATATTTTGTGCATATATTTGTTCACAAATAAACTACAATACTTCAGTAATGTCATTATGTTCAATACTATAGTGAAAATCAACACTCACCAATTCCATCACCACCTTTGCTTGTGACACATATTTCAAAATGCGGCTAAGATTATGTATCACATTTTTAACTAGAAATCTGGGTTCAATGGGTGTGTCTTTAAGTACATCCTAAAGTCAACCAATTACTAAATGAATAGCGGCTGCATAGGTTGTTCAAGGAAAAGAGAAGTGGACACTTGTATACATCCGATAGTATTTCTATGCAGACATAATATCTAGAGGCACTAAGTGTGCATGCATTCCTTAAAAAAAAAGTTATATGCATGTTTATCAATATTTTTTGTTTCTTAAATAATCTGAAATGTCTTTACAAAATCTTCGAGGGAACAAACTTTTAGAAGATTGAAAAAACATTTTAAATGATTCATGTGATAATGAAGATCAAGGTGTTGATGCATGTTGAAGATATGTACATGCTCATGTTACACAAATGAGTGAAAACTAAAATCCTTACAACCATCAATTATGACATGAAAGCAATTCCTTGTAAGGCTAATGTGCACAAGCATCGTGTAGATTCCTACATTGTCGTATACAACATGAAAAATACCATGCTTTAGTGCTCCTACAGAAAGTTCAAATTTAGTGGCATTTTCTGTCAACACGCAGCAAAGATGTCAAATTAGGAGAACATCAATGAGTTACCTGCAACCTATGTGAAGTGGCAATGAACCACAAATGCAAAGATCAACATGCTAGGACATAACTTGGACAAAATATGTTTGAGAGCCTAATAGGAACATCTTCTTTTTTCTGGCTCTAAGCTTTTCTGTTTGACAAGCATATCAGCTTGACTGCTGCTGCAACTACACTGGCTGAACTTGTGGCTGCATGATTAAGGGAAGAGAGGAGTTCAGTCACTCAAGCATATCAAAGGGATTCAAGCTACAACACATTACTAGTGATTATATTGCATTATAGTTCCTGTAGCTTAAATTGCATCAAAGAGTGAAAATACCAATATACCTCATGGCAGCACAACTAAGGATCATGAAAAGTTCCAATCACATGCACATGAAAAGATAAGTCTCATTTGAGAGAAAATGGTCTGAGCTGCAGCAGCAAGCCCACAAACCCTCAGCAAGAAAGAAAAAATTGGTAATTAAATTAACATTGTGTTGAATTACTCAGATGAAAATATTGTCCATGTCGATGGATTTTGCCTTGCTATAAGAGGAATCAAGAAGTTTTGTATTGATTGCAGGCATAAAATGATGATGAGCATCATAAGAATGTTGTCCAAGAAAAAAAAAAATAAAAATGGAACAGCAAAATAGGACCACAAACACTATGCAGACACATGTTGAAAAGCACAGTCCACAAGAGTGAGGTGACTTTGTAATAGAGCCAGTGGCAATATATATGGTCTGATTAACAACCCCATATTCAACCCCATGAGTGGTTGCATGTGATTAACAACCCCATATTCAAGAATGTCACACTTTAAAGTCCAAATCGACAATTAGATGAAGCACAAAATAAATGAACAACAATCGAAATTTCCCATATTATACTGTTTTTGCATGTGAATATCATATATTACATTGTTTCAAGTAACATTATATTTGCTTATTGTGGATGCTGGATATTAAAAGCTTTTTTATTGGATGACATTAAAATTTGTTGTCATGTTTTTAGATTTGGTTGGTATGAAAAGATTGTTGAAATTATGTATAGATTACAAGAAGTGGAATCTGAAGGAGATTCTATCAAAGGTAATCAACAAAAGCAAATATTCAAGAATCACCAACAAAGGAGTGAAAGTATAGGTGCATACTTCGAATTGCCACTCAATACCATGTGCAAATGAACACAATGAGAGCAAGTAGACTCCATGCAATATCCCTCAACTTTGGTTATTACATGGATAGTTTGAATAAAGTGTTTGGCTTCCACCAAACATTATATACTGTTGTAGATAATGGTCATGATTTGTAATACACATAGGAAGTTACATGCACCCACATGGTTTGTATCATCCTACCATTTCTAAATGTGTACATTTAACCCTTAATCTGGTGCATGCCATTGAGCATGGTCACCCTTGAACAGAACTCTGCTTAGCTACTTGGTGCTTCAAACAAGCCACAAAACTGATATCATAGGCTTGTTAAAGATGTCAGTGAAACCCAACAGATATGGAAGTCTAGGATTAAATAGACCAAGGTAATTTGGTAAATAGGGCAGTGGCATAGCCATAATTTTTAGCTAAGACCATGGGCAAACTAGTCAAAGGTCAATCCAAGATGAAGGCCCTTTAATCCCAATTAAATACTATTTCTCCTTTAATGATGGATGAAGATCCTAATCACCTAATTTAATGATGGATTAACTGATTAAACATGGATTAATGAGATCCAAACTAATGATTTAGTTAAAATTAACTGGATAGATAGGTGGTACCACCAGGGGTGACACTTGGACCCAGTGGGCCTTAGCCCCACACTTATCCAAAAATAGTAAGAACATAGTAACAAAATAATAATAAATTAACAAGTAAAAACATAAATAAGTGTGTCACAAAGGGGCCACCATCATGGGTGACAACAATAAGAGAGAATAATTTGCATGGCTGGAGGGGCGGTTGATCACATGGATCGCATAGGAGGCAAGGAATGGAATGAGGTGCAGGAGTCTGGTAGTCCGCAGTACAACAATTTTTAAAAACTCCCAACAGCCAATAATGTTAGCAAAAAGATCGATTAGCCATCAGTAGTTAAATTGCCAACAAATTACGTGTCATCGGTAAAAGTTCCATGGCAAATTATTTACCGACGATTGTAGCCATTGGTATCATTCCCAACAATTTTAGACATAAGGAGTGACACTATGAAATGCCCATGCCTACAATTGTCAGTAATTACTTGTTTTTGCCAACATATTGAAACATTGGAAATTAAAATCTTTCTCTACTATGTTGGCCATCCAAAAATATGAATGTTATCCCTACGTTTCAACCGTTGGGAAAAGTTTGCTTTTTGCAACACTCTCAACTATCGAGAAATTATTTAGTCCTTCTCAATGGTAGAAATTGAGATTTATGTCTTACTGCTTGAGGAAACTAGGATATATATATATATATATATATATATATATATATATATATATATATAGAGAGAGAGAGAGAGAGAGAGATAGACCACAGTAGGACATTTAAATTTATATTAATAAACTATTTGAGAAATTGTAGTACACCTGGCCAAGTTATAGCCTCTTATCAAATAAAAATAATACATGAGTTTAATATGCAAAGAACAAATACATTCTTGAACCTGTACCTCGTGAAACATCCCATGTAGGTGCATCTTTCACCTCTTCTATCACATGACCTAATGATGTAGCTGGTGCTTGGCTTTCATAAATCATATCAGCACCAAATTTTGAACTCAGGTTCCACATCGACTAATTCTCTTTTCATGGAAGCCTATAAATTGACAAGTTTGTTCTGCAATCCTCCAAGCCTGGAATGGATGGTCATCTCTGTCTTTGATATGAACCGATCATAGTCCTAGATAGTTAAAAGATGCAACCATTTGAAGGTACTCTCAAGGATATCCTTCCAAATACCATCAATCAGTAGTAAATTATGTAATCTCTAGGAAGTAGTCAAGAAAAAATGAAATGAAAAGGAACCTTACTGCTAACCTATCAACAAATTGTTGAGGAGGTCAGTTGAAGGAATTGTTATCAACATAGGACATCTCCAAGAATTGTCATGTGGCTTGGAATGCATACGTTCATCAGATGACTGCAAAAAATAGAAGCCCTGTGAGTTAGGTATGCATATCATGATCCTACATGAATGACTTCAACCTCTTAGAAAAAATCTCAAATTTACAAGTATGTGTTTCCATAATAAAACAACCTAGTATTGAAACAAAGAAGATGATACAACTGAAGCATCTTAATTAAAGCAACTACTACCAGGTTGAATAGGTCTTCAACTCTTCTTGCCATAGCTTTACCATGAACTATCATGACAATGCATGGCTCACCATTCCCTTTTATGGATGATGTGAAAGGGTATACTGATGTCCCTCCAGTCTTTCATCCAATTAATCGTTTAAGCTGAATGAAATCCATATCTTTGGTACCCATCTCAAGTAAAGATTGGCTGCCAAAAAATTTTGCATGAGATGCCTTCAACTCCTCTTGTGATTTGAAAAAGAAATGTAACAAGATTTGTTATCATGTGGAAGAAATAGACTAATGAAGGGCATCTCACCAAAATAGTGGCATATGAGGATTAAGCTCTGGCCTCAAGGAAATCATGTCAAAAAATGCTTCTGCATAGAGTACATCATTCATGAAAAGGTCATGCTTCAATACCTTTACATCATCGATCTCACCAATCTGCAATATTTCATGAGTTCAACTCAACATGAAAGTTTCAACACATGCAACAGTGACACAAACAATAGGAAAAAGACCTGTCCATGCTATGACTATATGTAATCACTACCAAAGTTTTGCTCAAAACCTAGTGGGAGACAATTAATCGTTCTTTCAAAATTAAAGGCTGTATTACCAAAACAACATGCACCAAAAAGGTTGAAACAATGAATAATAAGGGTTACCTCTATCGATACATGGATTTTTGGGGAATCTCTTGCAATGAAAGATGGGAAGCTAAAACACAGTATAGAAATTAAGAAAAGCACCTTTGGAAATGACATGCTAGTTACCCCTAATCTCTGATATGCATATGAAGAAGTACATGAAATTGGAGCATCCGTTGCTATCACTTTCTTGTTTTTTGAGGCTCCATCTGCAACAGCTTCACTTACACCAAAAACAAAGGCTGCTTTGAATGATTAAACTAAGTAAATAGATTCTTATAACATTAAATTGTACTAAATACTTCTCACCCTTCTAGGTACCACACAAAGCAAATGAAGAAATATAGAGAGAGATAAACATATTAAAATAAAAAACCAAATAATTTTTATGAATCAATAAACTATGAGCAAAGGAACATTTAGTTGATATAAAAACCAACAATGTCTGCATATCAATAAGTGGAAAATGACAGCAATAAAGTCTAGACATTAATAAGTTTATTCACGTGTTGCTTGTCATTTGAAAGGCTATCATGTAATCTCCAAGATACTTGTTTTGTTGTTTTAGACTTGCAACCTCTTCCTTCAACAAAGCTTTTTGTGCCTCAAGTTGTGTGACTTTTTCTTTTGCATTCTCGACCCTTTTAGATAGTTTAGTCGCTTCTCGTGCATAAGCAGTTTGACTATGCCTTTGATTGAAAACATCCATGGAGTTTGATCTCATTCTATATGTACACACATGTCCACCTTGCTCTCATCCCATAGTAGCCGCAAATACATCATTTTGGCTTGCATTGTCTTCAAATCTTGGGGTATAGTGACGATGTTGCATCTCTAAGTTCAACCTAAAAACACGATACTTGTTATAACAACAAGCATTAAAATCATGCCATGGAAAATTTGTATATATTTACGTAAAATAAACTAGTATTCACAATCTTTTCTGCACTGTCATGATTTAGAGGACAAATATCTTTACACAAATATGTAAGAGGAAGACCTCCCTATGAGTGGTTTCCATTCCATCATGGACTTCTTTCAAATGTTATGAAAAAAAGACATAGTTTAACAATTATCAGGTTCAGTACCAAAACAAAATTTGGCATGCAAGGACTTTGGCCAAGCTTTTTGATCCTGATGTGTGTGAAGATTTTAACTTAGCTCGATTTGCCTTGCTCTTTACAGCTTTGCCTACATGTGACAACATTAGATATGTATATTGGTACGGTGGAACAATATACAGTCGACAATTACCTCCCACTCTCATGAATTCTACTTTTGAAGACAATCTCTCTATTGTTTGACATCAACCATATCTCTTGTCTTTTCATCAATCACACGATCTTCATCATTGTCAAATGGATCAAAGTATTTTTTCTTCAACTCCCACTTTCATTCTTTCCATATACCATCCAATTTCTTTATGGCCCATGACCTCATATGATTTTCAGGTCAAATTTTGCCTACATTAAGAGTCAATGTTACATTATCTTACAATCATATATTAAATAACAATCAATAAGTAAATACCTTTTCTTGAATTCACATATTATCCTTGTATGTCGTAGGAATATGTATCCCATTATCACAATTGAATTGAAGCAAGATTACCATTATGAGCCAATATGCTTAAGAAGTTAGACAATGTCTATGCGTGATCTTTAATTTCTTACCAAACTCATTACATTCTACTGTAGTCTTCTTTCCATCTTTCAACTTGGCCACCTTTACACATTTGCTTCATCCTTGTCTGTTACAATTTTTCTGACATGCATCAACCACAAATGTGTTAAAATCATTACCAATATTCAAAGACAAAAAAAAAAATAGTTAATCAAAATGACCGAAACCTACCATCGATAGTAGTAGAAGCTTTAGTGTTTCCATCTTTTGGAGAAGTGGCCAGTGGATTGTTTTCAATGTGTCTCATAATGATGAAAACCTATCATATACAAGCATGTATAGAGATAGCAAGAAATTGTGAAAACTAACTAAAATATATTTACATTAACAATTCATCACCACATAAACCAAAAGCTATGAGTTCTAGTTGTTCTTCTTAAAAAGGAAGTGTTCATATTACATGTGACAAAATTATGTGCACAAAAAAACAACTAATCGACATAAGAACATATGTAAATCCACAACAAAGATTTAATGTTCTTGCTAGGCACTTCTAATTAAATATGAAAATTTTCATCACTTGATTTCATCCATTTTCTTGATGGTACAAAATCACGTACTATTTGTAATGATGTGCATTAATTTTAGAGACAACATTTGATTGCACTTCATCTTTTTCTTTAGTGTCATAAATGACATCTGGTAATTGTAGATCATCTTGTTCTTCAGTGTTAGCTACCATCGCTGAGAAAGAAATATCACATTGTTCTTCCATGTGGGGAAAGGTTTAGTAATGGTGCATCCGCAACATGTTTATTTGAATCTTCCTTTTCTCCAGTCATTATGAAAGCTAATGAGTTAAACAGAAAACCTAGTATTATCAATGAGCAAAAATAAAAATAAGTAGAGCATTAGAAATGGTATTATGCATTCAACTATTTGAAAGTAATGAATTACCAATTAAAGCTCAAGATTTCAAAGCATATTATTCCACATACCCTTCATCCTCATCTGCTTTGCTCTCATTATTCCGTTGCTCATGTATGTCAGTGTCATTCCCATCCATGTCTATCATGACCAATCATGGTTAGAACTATCCACCGAGACATCTAGAGTTGTACTCAGATCATGTTCATCATTTGGTTGGGAATGATAAGGCATGTCATATAAGTCTCTAGGAATCATATTTAAAACATTGTTCCAATCATGATCGATTGGATTTGAAACGTAGCAACCTGGTTCACTTGATGAGCTAATATGAATGGTTCATCATTTATACATGTGTACTTAGAATTCACCAGTGTGAATCCAAATTCATCCTTCTTGGTGTCACGACTAAGCGGTCCTAGTACATCAAACTACTTGTATTTAAACAGAACAAACCTAACGTGTTCAAAGTACTCTATTTCAATAATATCTTCAAGAATGCCATAATATAACACTTCTCTTAACCAAGGATTTGCATCTTGTCTATTCGAACAATGATACAACCATGCATGAACAACGCCACTATTTTGTGTTTTTTCTCCTTTTCTTGTTATTTTTTGTGTAGAATCTAAATCCATTGACAAGGAATCCCTTGTACCTTTTTGTCATTGCCAATGGTCCTTGAGATAACCACCTAATTTCTTCTAATACTTCTCTTTCATTTTCTTGTTCACTATGAATCTACAGAAGCATGATAATTTTCATTATTCAATTGATTAATCATGCAATAGTTGTGTATCTGATAAAATAAGTACACCATAATAACTTACATGTTCTCTTAATCATCTTGTTAATTTTTTTTTTGAGAGCTATCTCAACATTATGTCACTTTTTACATTGACGTGAGAGCATTTCGTGATGACATCTGTGAGACAGCAAAACAAGTGCAATTAATTTTCTTTAAATTAATGAAATAAATGTAGTATCATCTAACATGAAAGTAGTTTTCTTTAAATTCTACATGTACTCAATATATGGTGTCACTAGGGGATGATTAAATAGAACATATAGGTGTGTATGCTTCAATAAGGCTTCATCAATACTAATCAAATCTTCTTTTCCTAAGTGCTGGCCCTTTTTCAATATTGTAGATGAATCATTGTTGTCTTCATATTCACTTTTTCATTTCATGGACGACGATTTAGCCTACTTTTGACATCATCTAACTACCTTCAAAAGACTTTCTTTTACCAGGTAACCTTCCACAATTGAACCCTCTAGATGACTTCTATTTCACACATATGACTTTAGTATCATAAGATGCCTACACACATGAACATACACAGTGTACAAATTATATTATTGAAAAAAGAAAAAGGCAACCTATCTGATCCAATTGACACTTACCTCTCAACAGATACATCCAATGATATTGCACTGGTTCCAAAATTGCTTCTTGAGCCAAATTCATTGAAAAATGCACCATAATATAAAAAAAAGTAAAAAAAATCTTCTCAATTTCCCAAAGGATAATACTAGTTTCTTTAACCAAATGCTAGAAGTCATTTTCACTCGCTACTTTTGAACATAACTTCTTGAAAAGTATACAAAAGTCAACCAATGCCAAGCTAACATATTTCGATAGTTCTAACAGCCAATGGAAGAAAGTGGTGCATTATATATGGCAATCAAGGCTCATGAGTCCTAATTTCATTTCTTTCATTTGCACACATCTTGATATATTTGATGGAACAATATTGGAGAAATTCACTTTATTTGTCCAAAATTGAGCTTGATAGTAGTTTATACAGTGTAGCAAGTACTAAGAATGAGCTCCATGGCCTTCGGAACTGAATTGAACTCAAAACTAGAAATAATGAACTCAAACCGAACTAAAGGAGTATTGATTTACTCATGATAAACATAAACCCAACTTGGTTTCAGCTCACTCTATCGGGTTGAACTTAAATTCATCTCAAACCCTGAAACTATGAAAGAAAAAGCACTTGAAACTCAATTGATCTCAATTTGGGATGAATGAATTCAAACCTAACTAAAGAGAGCTTGATTTATACATGGTAAGCATGCTCCTAGCTTGGTTTTAACTCACTCTTCTGGGTTCAGCTCAAACCCTATCAAACTGGGGACACAAAGTGCTCAGACCTAAATTGAATAGCCGGAATGAATGAACTCAAACCAAACTAGAGGAAGAAATTATACATGATAAACATGGTCCTAGCTCAATTTTTGCTTAATTTTCCAAGTTGAGCTCAAATTTAGCTCAAACTTCTGCAAACAGGTGAGAGAAACACCATGTACTAATCTGCAAGTTACTATATTACTGAAACTTGGGATTGGTAACTCAAAATCATTGAAATAAAACTTTCTCTGCATTAAGGTAAACTTCTTTTGACTTGATTGAGCTAAAGATCACAGTTTTATATTTCAAGAACTAATTTGAGCTATAGATGAGCTCACTTTAGATTGAAATAACCCCAGTGAGCTCACTCAAGCGACCCTTGGGTTATACAAAATTGAAAAATGACCTAGTTTTCATAAATTTGATGAAAAAAATCCTACTTTCTAGGTACAATGCCAGGATGCGAGGGTCTCCTAGGTGATCTAGGTCTAAGTGTTTAATGCTAGTGTGAAAAGTGCTCTTTTCACTTAGAAATGACCCCTTTATCCTTGAAACTTGGCCCTGCACCAATGACTGAGGCATACTTCGAGAGAAGGAAAGAGATGCGCGCAACACATGCTCTTGTCACCTGCATTTGTCAGGGGCATAACAGTAATCAAGAAATAGTTTTCTTCTACTTTTCAAATTCTATGATGGCAAATGGGAGGCCTTTGCTGCTTATTTTGACAAGCTGCAATGCACATAAGTAAATTATTTTCGCACCACCTAGCAAGTGTGAACATACCAGCACTAACGCATTCGATCCCATTCGAACTCAGATGGTAATGGTGGTTCAGTGAGAATAGTATTGGGATGGATGACCTCATGGGAAGTCCTTATGTTGCATCCTATTTTTGCATTATAACAAATGCCCCTCTCTGCTATTGAGCTGAAAATTATGATTAGTGGCAAAGACCGAACACCCATCTAAAAATGATGATATTTTTGAAATCACACTTTTGAAAATGAAAATCCAATTTGCAACATATAAAGAAATCCCAGTGTGAATATTGGTGTGATGCTTGTGAAAATGCTTGAATTTTTTTTTTTAAATCTTTGCAATGGATTACTTATTGGCATTGTGTGCCAAAGCACAAAAATGTCACATAAAATGTGAGTACTTGTGAAAAAAGCTTGTAAAATTCACGTGGGTGCTTGTGAAATACTTGTGCACTTGCAAAAATGCTTGTAAAATTTGAAAAAATTTTGTTGGTTGTATCTCTTGTAACTTGTAAAGACTTGCATGATTTTGTTCTTGTAGAATAAAAAACTTTTCAAGCAATATTACAAAAATGCATGTAAAACAATTGTTTTTTCATTTTGAAATGATAAGCTAAGAAGGGCTTCTCTCTATGCCATAGGGTTTCTGAGTGCAGGATTTGTCACTATTCTGACTCCCTTTGTAATCACAAGAAGCTTTGTGTTTTTGTTTATCATCAAAAAATTCTTGGACTTGGTTATCCTTGGCTTTTCAGGTAGATATTTTGCTAATTTTGTTCTTAAATTTGGCCATGTTTGGCTCTTTGGTTCTTGCTATTGTTGTTTTGATGTTTCAGACGGACCTTCATGTGTAAGGGAAATATCTCAACATCCCTTAGGCTACTATGAGGCTCCATTTTTTTATGGTCATGTAGCTTTGTCATGTCTATCGGGCTTTCTACTAAACCTTTGTGAATATAATGCTAGAATATAATGCCAAATCTTATACGAGTGCATCAAAATTTCATGGTTACACATACAATTTTGCATCTCGGTTCAGCCAAATCTTATATGAGTGCCAAATTGTATGTGTAACCATAAAATTTTGGAAACTTGTGGAAATTTGAGTGCACCAAAATGCGAGACTCGAAACTTGTTTGTACTTATGAATAAAATAGATAACTTATAGCACTGATGCACAAAACTGAAAACTTGTGCACTAATGTGCTAAAATTTGAGAAACTTGCATGCACAGAAGTGCATATTTTGAAAAACTTATATGTGCTGAAGCGTGGAAATTATGTGCCAAAGCATGAAATGACTTGCGAAATTTGTTTGCACTAAAGTGCAAATCATGTGCAAAAGTACAAAACTTTTATAAAATTAAAAAACATGTGCGAAATTAAAAACTTATATATGATTGGAAATTTGTAGGCATTGAAATGTGAACTTGAAAAATTTGTATGCACTGAAATGCAAAATTGAAAAACCTATGTGCTCCAAGGTGAAAAAATTGGAAAAATCTCTACACACCAAGGTGCAAGATTCAAAAAGCTGCAAGATTTAAAAACCTGTGTTTACCAAGGTGCATAATTTGAAAAAACTTGTGAAATTTGAAAACCCATTTGCACCGATCAGCAAAATTTTGAACAACTTGTGTAATTTGAAAACTTTGTGAAGTAAGGTTTAAAATTTGGAAAACTTGTGAATTTGATAACCAATGTGCACCAAGGTGTGAAATTTTAGAAAATTTGAGAAATTAGAAACATGTATGCACCAAGATGAAAAATTTTGGAAAATTTGTTTGCACCAAGGTGTGATATTTGGAAAAAGCTTGTGTAATTGAAAAACCTAAGTACACCAATGTGCCAAATCGAAAACCTATGAAATTGAAAATAAGTATGCACCAATGTGGAAAATTTTGTAAAACATGTAAAATTTGAAAACCTATGCACACTAATGTGCAAAATTTTAGAAAACTTGTGAAATTGAAAAACCCATGTGCACCGAAGTTCAAGATTGGAAAATTTTGTGAGATTTGAAAACCTGTGTGCATGAAGGTGCGTCATATAGAATACCTGTAAAATTTGAAAACCCAGCTTACCAAGGTGTGAAAGTAGAAAAACTATTCACAATAATGTGTGAAATTTTGTAAAATTTGTGAAATTGGAAACCTATGAAAACATGAGTGCATTGGAGAGCAAAATTAGAAAAACATGTATGTGAGGAAAATTTGTGCACACTGATGTGTGAGATTGGAAATTGGAAGACCTATATGCACCATAGCAGAAATTTAAAAACCCTATGTGCACCAAAGTGCAAAATTTTGAAAAACATATGTGCACCAATGTGTGATCTTTGGCAAACTTGTGAAATTCAAAAATGTGTATGGACTACTATGCAAAATTTTAGAAAACTTATAAAATTGAAAAATCTATGCATGTCAAGGTGCGAGATTTGGAAAAATTGTGAAATTGAAAAACTTGTGTGCACTCAAATGCAAAATTTTGAAAATGATTTGAGAACATATGTGCACCAAGGTGCAAAATTTGGAAAACTTGTGAAATTTAAAAACCTATGTGCACCAAGGTGCAAACTTTTGGAAACTTGTGTGCACGAAGGTGTGAAATCGGAAAAACCTGTGAGGATTGAAAATGAAAAATTGAAAAACTTGTGTATAGTGAAGTGCAAAAGATGACTAGCTTATATGCACCAAGTTTGAAAGACTTGTGTGCACCGAAATGAAAATTTTGAAAACATTTATGCATTGAAGTGCAGAATTGTTAAAATCATATATGCTTGAAGACTTGGGGATTTTGACAAAACTTACAAAATTAGTATGTGCTTGAATGTGAAAACTTGTGGATTGATGGCTCTTAGATTTTAAAAACTTGTTGAAAACCTTTTGTGACCATTTTCTTGTAACATGTAATGATCTTGTAGTTAAGATGGCTCAGTATGAAGGGTAGTGAAGGGAATGCATGAATTGTGACAAGAGACTAGCCTGTTCATTAGGAGATATGTCACATGAAAAAATACCAAGATGTTTGAACATGAGAGGGGGGAAATGAGTTTGATTGAAGAAAGAAGCTTGGAGGTGACCTTAATCGTCTCTACATTGGATGATAGAAAACATGAAATGAAATGATAACAAGCTTGCTTTCAAATTTTGATGTTGTACTCATGATTGGGAAATAAATTCTTATGTTTGGGACACTTTTGAGAATAGAATGTACAATGTTGCACATGAAAAATGTCCTCATCATAGTGACTGACAAACCAACATGGTGAGAATCAAGACACACATGTGAATGAATAAATAAATAGAGGATGGCCTGACTAATTATGAAGACTGTGTATGTCAGGGTCGGCCATAGGAGGTTCGACCAAATGATAATTTTGATCTTCATAGGTTGAGGACACCCTATAAGATGACACTGAAAAGGAAAATTTTGATCAATTTTGACATGGAAAAACAAAAATTCTTTTGGAAAATTTATCTCGTTTTTTTCATAAAAATTTGGTGGATAGTATTAATGAAACATGATGCATGTAAAAAAGAATGAACATGTAATTTAGACAAGACATACACATAATGCTATAAACCACACCTCTAGTGACACAACTCTATCATGCAAATATTTGAAAATTGCTTGCTCACCTGCACTGGATATACTTGGACAAAAAGTCCAAAGCATGTAGCATAGACTCATCCTAATGGTTCTAAGGGCTAAGAGTCTTCGTTCTCTTCGATCAATCATCAATATACTAGGCTAATACCTCAGTACGGATGTGGGGAGAGCCAATACCAGCCTCCAATCAGTTGATCCAGCCGTTAAACCACCCTGAGCTAATGCATACAAAGAGAATTCTATGACGTGATGATTGGGACATATAGGTGAGCCAAAATTTTAAAATATTCCAGAACTTGTGTAAGCAGTTAGTTCTCATGGAATGAGGCCTAAGATGGGGGTTAATACCATATAAAGAAGCAAACAACCACTAAATTGTGAGGGGTAATATGTGATTGTACACTTGAATGAACAAGGAAAATCTCTCTCTTAATTCTACGTCATAATGTACATCAGAGATGTACAAATATATCAAATGAGGAAACCTAGATGGCTCTATTTATGGGACGACATTTGGAACATAGAAATTTGGACATTTTGCCTAGTATGACAGTGATAAGAGCCATAACTGTTGCCACTTTTATTTACATGTAAATTTAAAAAAGAAAAAAACTTACATGCAAACCATATAAATGAAACTTGTTACCTATACTCACCATCATTCCTTGTGCAGGATTCTGAAAGATGCGACCTAACCTATCGGTATGAGGTCTGACCGTTCTTGGCACCATTACCAAAGGTAGGTCAAGGACAAGACTAAATGTTTTCTTTTCTAAGTTTAAATATTTTCTAAAGCCTTAGAAAGTAAACATATGCCAATTTTGAAATCATGCATATTTTGAAATCTAAATAGATCTCATAAGGAGACTAATGAACAAGAGAATTTAGTCTAATGTCATCTCATGTCTAGATCATCATAGATCACTGCAAATCGATGTCATAAACCTAATATGATGCATGCAAAAACTAGGTTAGGTAGGCCTGGACTCCGGTCGCTATTGGGACTTGGGTGTAGGACATAGACCTAACAAGGAAATTCAGATCTAAATCCAAGAACTAAAATAAAGATTTTGAGAGATTTATAAGATTCTTGTTATAAATTTGAAATTAGAGATGTTATAGAAATCCAAAATATCATATCATGTCAATAAGAATCTTGATCCAAAAAGCAAGGTAAAAAATCTAGTAGGTTTGATCTTGTGTTCGTGATTAGATCTCTCAAAATCTAGATTCTAAAAGAATAGATCCAAATCTGATGATTACTGGGTTTGAAATCGTGTTTGGGGCCGATTCTATGGGAATTGTTTCCATGTTTATGATCAAACATGCATTTGCTTTGAAGTTCAATCCAAGATCCAAAATCTAGGGTCTGAAATTGGAAATCCATAAATTGGAAATCCAAGATCCAAAGTTTATGATTTGAGACTTGTTATATGAAATCAAATTCAAATTCCAAGTCTAAAATCCAAGATCCAAAGTCTTGGATTTGAGATCCAAAATATGAGATCCAAGATCCATAATCTAAGATCTAAATCCTTGTACTTAGCATCCAAAGTACTTGAGAAGCAAATCAAGTTGGTTAGACTTGGGTTAATGTCATGATTTAGATCCACATAAGGTTTATTATTTGATTCCAGTATTTGGAATGGAGATCCAAGATCTAAATGAGCTAAGGATAAGTTGGTCACAGTGATTGGGTTCAGTTTTACCTAAAGTCGGTTTGAATCTACTTGGGTTTGACAATAGCAAGTGATTTTGGTCTTTGTCAAATCATCTGATATGTAATGTACACTTCATTCATTTTATATGAATGAGGGTTTACAAAGTTTGATTAGACCTAGGCTATGGTTAAAGAAGAGAGATAAAGCACTCGAAACTAAATTGAACATAAATCAGGATGAATAAATTGAAACAAAACTAAAGAAAGCTTTTATATATAATAAACATGGTCCTAACTTGGTTTTATCTCATTCTTCCGGGTTGAGCTAAAAATTAGTTCAAACCCCAGAAAACAAGGGTGACAAAGCAGTCGAAACACAAACTGATCTAAAGGAAGCTTTTATGATACATGATAAACATGGCCCTAGCTAGATTTTAGCTGAATCTTCTGAGCTGATCTCAAATTCAATTCAAACCCCCCAAAAATAGGAGAGACAAAGACCCAGTAGCAATCTACAAATTATTTTATGATTGAAATTTGGACTAGGTGACTCAAAATCAGTGAAATAAAACTCTCTCCATTAAGGTAAACTTGTTTGACTTTATTGAGCTATAGATCACAATTTTTAAGCTCTAAGAGCTGATTTGAGCCATAGATGAGTTGGCTTCATACTGAAGTAACCCTAGTGAGCTGAGGACTCTAGCAGCTGCTTGGGTCATGCAAAATTGAGAAATGGTCTAATTACTCGAATGTTATGAAATTTTCATAAATTTGATGAAAATTTACTGCTTTTTGGGTACAATGCTAGGATGTAGGGGCAAGATGGTAACTTATAGCTTGGACATTCTGGGTGATCTTCATATAAGTGTTCAATGCTAGTGTGAAAAGTGCTTGTTTGCTTAGAAATGTTCCCTTTGTTGTTGAAATTTTCTCTATCAAAATCAAATTGAAAATCTCATGTGAAGGGTAAAATGGTCATTTGGTCTTGTAAAAATTTTTCATGCCCACACATAAGTAAATTATTTTTGCATCACCTAGCAGTGTTATCATACGATCACTAATGCACTAGATCCCATCAGAACTCCAAAGTTAACCATGCTAGGGTGAGAATAGTACCAGGCTTGGTTACCTCCCAGGAAGTCCTTGTGTTGTATCCCTTTTTTACCCATCTCTGATTTTTCTCATTCCCTCAACCAGCCCTTCTTGTGCCCCTTCTACCCACGAATGAGTAACTGTATGGTGTCATCCTCATCACTAGGCTCTTCATGTGTCAAGACATCTAGCATATTTTGTGCTAATCCTCTTCTATATAGGACTCCAGCTAGAATGAAATATCTTAAAGACATGTGCTTCATAACTCTACGCTCTTTTTGGGACATCTCAGGTAGAAGTGCTCTTGTATGGAGAAAATTCTTGATTGCTTGATACTATGGTTCTTCTTTGCTTTCTGCTTGTAGCACCTATTCTGTCATGACATAGGCTGGTTGTTTGAATCGACCACTTCAAAAGATTTGATGGACTCTCTAGGTTAGAATGAAATGGTAGAGCTTAGACTAGTCAAACCATATGTAAATGGATTAAATTTTTTCTTAACATGTGAGAGTTGGCTCTCCTTGAATTGTTTTACAAGGGATGTTGCCATCCCTTGATATAGGATCAATTTTTGACTTGCCAGTCTTCGTTAACTTGACTGACAACTGGGAGAGAATCTTCAAAAATATGAACTCTTTGTACTTTAAATTTGAGATGCATTTTGAATCCTTGAATTAAGGTCTCAAATTCTACCATATTATGATTGCAAGAAAAGTTTAACTTGAGGGAGTAAAGAATCATTTCCTTTTTTGGTATAATAAAAACTATCCCAATGGCTTTCCCAACCGTGCTTTTAGATCCATGAAGGTGCATTTCTTGCATTGGCTCTGGTTTGATCACTAGGATTTGTTCATATCAAAAATCATCATTTGATTTGATTCCTCTGATGGAGAGAAGTCGACCAATTGATTTACAATGAGTTTTCCCTTGATTGAATTCTGCAACATGCATTCCAAATCATATTGTTTCAACCAAACTAACCATTTTTCATTCTCTTATTTAAAATTGTTGTTCAAGGATATACTTAAGTGGATTGAGCTTGGATAAAATTTTGATCTTGCATGATAGTAGGTAGTACCTTAATTTTTGACATATCCATATCAAGGTTAGGTAGCTCTTTTTGATGTGCAAATAATTCTTTTTATATTGGAAAAATATTTTGCTGACGTTATAGATAGCATGCTCTATTCGGCATCCTTCTTCATATTTCTCCAAAAATCCACCATAGGATAAATTGTTGACTATGATGTAAAGAGGTATGAGTTTCTCCAAAATTGGATGTTTTAAACATGGTGGGCAAATGAGATATTTTTTGATATTTTCGATTGAGGCTTGATATTCATGTCCCTCTTCAAACTTGACTCCTTTTCATAGTAAATGGTTAAAGGGTTCACATTTATGGCAAGATTAGATATAAACCTTCTGATTGACTGAAGTCTGTTTTGCAAATTGTGTAACTCATTTAAATTTGTTGGTGGTTGCATCTCAATGATTGCCTTTGCTTTGGAGGGATCCATTTTGATTCTTTTTTTGTTTATTATAAATCCTGAATGTTTACCATATTCTACACCGAACACATACTTCTATGGATTAAGTTTGAGCTTATATTGTAAAAGTCTGTCAAAAACCTGAGAAAAAATACTATTGTGATTCTCCCTGTTCTTTGACATAATTAGCAAATCATTTATATACGTATCCATGATTTGATGCATTTGATCATGAAAAATGGCTGTCATAGCTCTTTGGTATGTTTCCCTAGCATTGTTTAGGCCAAAAGGCATTATAATATAGTAACCCATGGGATTATATATGATGTTTTGGGCTGGTCAAAAAGCAGCTAATTTAATTTGGTTATAGCCAAAATATCCATCCATAAAGGAGAATATAGTGTGGCTTGCAATGTTGTGCACTAACCAATCAATGTTTGGAAGTGAATAGTCATCTTTTGGTGTAGCTTTATTTAAATCTCTGAAATCAATGCAGAGTTGAATTTTATCATTTTCTTTGGAACTACAATGATGTTTGCTAACCATTGAGATAGTCAATTGTTTGGATGAAGCCTACCTTTAGTAGGTCTTCTAGGCCTTCCTTACTTCCTCCTCAAGAGGAAGGTATAGTTTTCTCAATTCTTGCTTTACTAGCTTGCATTATAGCTTCAACAGCAATTACTGCTCGACCAGTTTGGTATCGAGTCCTGACATGTCTTCATACATCCACGCAAAGGCTTTTTGATGAATTTTGAGGAAGTCTGTCAACTTTTGTTTTTCTTCTGTTGAGAGACCTGTCCGAATTTGCAAAATCTTTGGATTTTCTTTTGTACCAATGTTAATTTCCTTTATCAGGTCATTAACCAAAGGTGATAGTTGATCTTATTTTTCCATTAGGATGAACTCTAGACCTTCTGCCTTAGTGAGTTATAGATTTATCTTCTTGAAGGCTTTTGATATTTGATCCTTAGGTGCCATCTTGAAGATTATGAACGAGTTATATAAAAATTGAGGCATTATGTACAAAACAAAGCAAATTTCATATATCATTGCACATTTGAAAATATTACAAAATGAAGACACTTGGTCAATTAGGGTATAATGATGACAAAATGACAAAATAAAGATTTTTTTAAATAGATGGTGAACATTCCCTTATGGTGCTGCTTTTGGCAAAGAGCACTAGCTTGAATTCATCTTCTGTGTTCACCTCTTCATAGTTCCAGCATCCTAGAGCTCGAGTGCAACGTTACTCTGCTAATGTAATTGGCTCCAAAATTCCACCCTCAAGCTTGCCAAGGCCGGTAAATGGATGATAACCATGACGCATGAGGTCAAATCCCTTATCATTTTGAGAGAAGTCCTTGAACAATGGATGCTTTTTATAATTCACTATAGACAGATCAGGCTTGCTACATTTCACTACCCACATTTGCCTTTTGGGCTTGTGAATGGATAATTTGCTGAGACTCTAAGTTAGCTTTTTTTTTCTTGCAGAAATTGATATTCGACACTTCAGTTGCATATGTTGGGACTATAATCATTGGATGCATGAGGCAATTTTGTTTGTTCTCTGCATTGGTTGTGATGGTACCCATGTTGTGGGTTCATTTGACAGACTAATGTAGTGTGGAAGAAACTACATTTGTTTCTTGGATCCATGTCCTGCTGAGCATTTTTTATTCATAAAACCTGGTGTTGTGTTCTCAAGATATCTAAATCAAGACATGCAGCCTAGGCAAGGCTGTCCCAATCCATCATATCCATGAACGAAGATTGATGATGGAGTCTAATCAGCTTGCCTTATATCCAATGTGCAGGTTATTTGCTATGGACAAATGTTTAGGATGACTCCAACATCGATTAAGACATGAGAAACTATGATTCCCATTGTCTCAACCACAATGCGGAAGGCATAATTATGTAATGTGCCTCCATTTAGCAGGTCTTCATCACAAAATGTGATTAGACCATTGTAGTATAGTCCGAAAACCCATTTGCGTCCCCAACCAGGGACAAATTTTTCCTTCTTGAGTTGAGATAGAGAATCTAGTTCTCTAAAAAGGACTTCCAAAGGTCCTAGATCTCATATCTGTCACCCTTGGTCAACCTCCTTTTTAATATGGTGTCAGCTTGATTTGGCCTGCTCATTTGTAAACATTTTGTTAATCCAATGAAGTCAAGGAATGCTTTCCTCTTTCTATCTACCACCATGTTCTAGTGACCCTCAGAAAGTCTAACCATCGCCGCTATTCCTTTCCCACGCTTAGGAAAATGATTCTTAAGAATGTCTAGTGTTTGCTGACTACCTTGAAAATTTCTTTGTCAACTATGTCTTGCATTGTGTTTATAAGCACAAGACAGTCTTCTGTATCGTGCCATGGGGCACGATGGAATTTGCGAAATTGTGCTTTGTTTTTCCCCATCATTGGGGATGACTAGAAACTTTAGGAAGAAACAAAGTACACCTCTTTCAAACAACTCACATGATTTCTTTGTAATTCTTTTTTAAAGGGGTAAACATTTTGTCATATTTCCATCTAGAATAATTGTTTTTGGTGCCACTGCTACTGCTAGCTTTGTCAGCTGCTCCTTTATTCTGGGAGTAGTCTGCCTTTTCCTTCTTAAATGTACAGACATTGGCTCTAATATTTGTCAGAGCATTCTGACTTATGCTGCTTTTTTTGGCATCTTCCTTGAATTTTACCAAAGGACTTCCAAAGGTCCATTTTCAGTCCCTGGCTCAATGCATTCAACACTCTTGGTGAGATCAATGAAAGATTTGATCAGAGCATTAGAAATGAGGCTCCTCAATGGCCGTGTCAAATTGTTGGTGATCAGCCCCAATGCATGGGACTGGGAGATTGGGTCTCTCATCTTAGTGCAAGAAAACTTCCATCTTTGAATAAAATTCTTGACCTTTCCACCTGGTCTTTACTTCAGATAGAACGAGGTGGTAATTATTGGGGGTGGTTTTGACATTTTGAATGAATCTTTCTGAAGAGGTTGATCATTTTGTCATTTTTTAGATCTATAGGCTTAAGGTGTTCTCTGTACCACTATGTTGCAAGTTCTTCTAAGCTCCTAGAGAAGCATCAAAAGAAAGCTTTATGATTGTGGAAGAATTTATCGCATTTTATGAAGAACATGGCAAAGTGGGTCTTTGGATCTCCCTAACCATCAAATTTGATGAATTTCTTAGGCAAGTTGTTGATGTGCTTGTTGTTCTCGAAGCTTTCATAAAAGTTTTTGCAGGTAAAATTTATTTTATTCTTGCCATTAAATCGAACTACATTCAACTTCTTTTTAACTTCTTCGATCTTGGCTTTATAGGATTCTCCCTTCTCCTTTTTCATTGGAGTTTTTTATTCCTCCTCACTACTTGATTCTGTAGTAGCATCTTCGAGAGAATCGGAGCTACTTAAGGAAGATCTTTTTGTCTTCTTTCCCTTCTTTTGGCTTTTTTTGACTGAGCTTACTCTTTATTGAACATGATCATGTATTTCTAGAATCTCTTGTATTCTTCATATGCTGGATCATTTTGTTCCATGTTGAGAGTTGTGCTTGAGGAGGATTCTTCTTTCATGTCTCTCCTGATTGGTTGTTCTAGTTTTGTCTTAATCCTCTTTCTTTGTTGGCTTCTAGCCTCCACCATAAAAGGGATGTTCACCTTGTAAGAAAAAAATTGAAGATGTCAATATTTGATTTGATGAGAGGTAATTTGTATAGATGACAAATTGAATAAAATGGCAAATGTTGATTGCAGATTGCAAAGAAAATGATATTGACAAGACTTTGATAAGACCTAACAAAACTTGACAAAATTTGACTTGGTTGACTACATCGATTGAACTAGACATGATGATTTAGGCAAAAGGATAAATGGGCAGATTCCATTCCTCCATTTTACATATGCCTGGACCAAGGATGAGGTACAAGTGGGCAAACAAATCCCAACATTGTTGAGTGTAAGTGTATATTTCGGACCACTCTTTGGTATCCAACTCACATTCCACAATGGCCCGGATATGTTTTCCTTTGACACTGCGAGAATTGTTAGATGCAGTGGTTTGGATGGTAGTCAACTATGAAAAATGGTCCTAGTGGAATGCTTCTTCTGACTGGATTGAAGGTGTATCTTGACTTGATGATTTTCTGTAAAAAAAGTTCCAAATGATAGCAGAGTTGTCCACTTCGTCCATCTTCCCTCGGTTGTGCTCCACAATGGATAACTGGTTGTCGGTGTTTTGAAAAAATGACATGATTGTGGCCCCACATGCTTGTAGGACCATGATTGCAATTTAGAGACACGTCCCTCTATTGAGTCTACATCTCTTATTAAAAATTTGGTCACTCCTTTGTAAAGGAAAGCCAATGTTACTTTTGCTATAGATACGTAACAGACTTTTACATGCTCCCATTTTTTGAAGAGGCGAGTTGTGCAAAAGTACATTATGTGCTCTTCATTATTAAAGAAGTTGAGGCCCACAGTACAAGTTACCATGGAACTCCTCTACTTGAATGTGGCACTTATGGAAAGTGAGGCAGGATTGGCATATCCTGATTATGCTTCATCAAGTTCTTTTGATTGGAGGTACTGATGTCGATTTTTTCTAGAGTTTGCGAATCACTTACAGAGTTTTGACTTGTCCCTGATTGACAAGGAATTGGCCTTTCATTAGTCCTCTTGGGTCCCCTTTTGGGTTGGGCAAACCCATGATGTTGGAAAATTTATGTAGGGTGATTGTCGTTTCACCCCATAGAAACCAAAATGTGTTGGTCATTAGGTTCCATCTTTCGGCGATTGCATAGATTAGATTGCAAATGATAGTTTGTATGGAAAGGTTGACTGCTTCTTCGAGACAACAATGTTCTAAATGGTTCTAAAAATTACATTGCAAGATTAGATATCATGAGATACCATTGAGGTAGGTAGACTGCACTTGGAATGACACAAAGTCAAGCTCAATCTTGACACAATCCTAATAGGATTTGTTCATATGAGAAAATGCTTTGTGAATCCATATAGACAAAAGAAAGTTTTGATTAGATATTGACATGAATTGACCCAATAGAAACTCGAGAAGAGTTTTAACATTGGGTTTGGACATGGACTTGGAGACAAAGAAAGTCATTCTATCTCTTACATCCAAGCAAGCGCTTGAAGACAAATCAAACAATTGATAATGCATTTCTAGTATTCTTGCCTATGTGCATCATTTTAAAAATTGGTCTTGCAACCTATGGGAAATAAATGGATTTAATGATCCCCATTTATCGAAAATTCAAGATAGGCCTATATACCAAATCTATGGTACTGGCATAAACTTCTCCAAGGTTTTTTTTTTTTTTAAATTTGGGCTCTCTAATTCTCCTTGTTCACCCATTAATATATCAGGACTATTGTCTGTTTTGGTACTAATGGGGAGACTTCTTAGTCCACTTGGGTGGTCTAGCTGTAAGGCTATATCTTGGACTATTGTCTTTGAAGTAGCCCAGCAACATGATGACTGAGACATGATATTGGTATTGATTGTTTTTGAAAATTCATGAGCATATGTAAATTAGATTCCTAAGAGATAGATTTGAAAATTTGAGAGATCATACATGGGTTCCATACGTCTCCTAAATTGAGGAGGGGTGGGATAAATTAGAGAACTAAGGGAAATATGCAATCTCCTCAATTAGTGCTAAATGCACACAAATACGATGTCGGTAGGTATGGCAATGAAAGGTCCATGCAATTGATATCCAGCATTATAAAAATGACTTTCATATGATCAAGAAATCCTTAGATGAATGCTGATGGGTCCCACCATGATTGCCATCGGTTTGCACCCCTCCCATCTTGCAGGGAGTTATGAGAATCAGCAATATTTTAAATTGGGTTTTGGAGAAAACTTTAAAAGATAAGAAACCACCCATCTGTATGAGGTTCAACCATTATTGCCGCCTGTAATAGGGATAATTGGACCAAGGACTAAATGCTTCTCAGACTGTGTACAAGTCATTTGATGTGATCCTATATGCTTGTACATAGAGCGTTGAAATTGATATTGGAAGTTCATTTTGAAATTGGTTTTGAACAAGCAATTTTGAGCTTGTTTTTGGCAAATTGGAGTAAAATTTTGGACTAGTTGCTTGGAAAATTATCTTGTTTTGACACGTTATTTGAAAATTCAACTTGTTTTATGGAATATGGATAAATTCTTTGGAAGATTGAAAAATGTTCAAAATGAAGACCATTGTTGATCAAAATGTGCCATTTGAATTGGATTTCAAAATTGTCCACGATATTGAAAATCGATTCAGATCGTGGCTTTGATCCATGATTTTGGATTGGCAATTTGGATTGGAAAATTGGATGGAAAGCTGGGAATTTGATCAAAAAGTTGGAGATTTTTGTTCAAGAACTTGAAATTGTTTCATGATTTTTTATTGAAATTGAATAGATAATTAGGAATTTGATTAGAAAATTTGGGATTTCAGAGGTTGAGATCTAGTTCTTTGTTGTGAACTTAAGATCATTGCATGATTTTGGAATGAAATTGAGATCAACTTATGGTGAAATTTTTAGGAAAGGTAACTAAGTCGACTTAGCAAATGGACGAAATTTTGGACAAAATAGCTAAGTTAACTTAGCAAATGGATTGATTCTTTTTTGCCAAATCATGTGATTAGGTATAAGAGACATGAATTGCATTTCAAATGAGTTATCATTTTAGTGAAAAATTGGAGTTGCTTAATAAGTAGAACTTACCCTTTCGATGAAGTGTAGGTTCCAAACATATTTTAAAACATATTTTGGCCAAAGTCGGGTTTGCTATTTGTATTTTATTTTGAAACTAAGTGAGATTTTCACATTCTTATAACAATATGACTTGATCACTTTTTGCAGCTCAAAATGATTTGATTTTGTGTGTGAATGCATGAAAGAAGGAAACTATATGAAGCACACATTCTTCTCTCTCTCATAGTCTCTCAACATTCATTCAATGTAAACATTCATTTCACCATCCACACACACAAAGATTTACTATTCTAATTGGCATGTAGGACTTTCTCTAAGTATTTTTAGCATATTATTAAGCACAGGAATTAGAGATGCAGTTCACAAGCTTGAGACTTGACATAAAATCTTCAAAATGATGAAAATCATGTAAATGATGGAAGACATGGATAACATCCACTATCCATAAAATCAAACTTCATACTGATTTAAATAGCTGAAAATCATAAATGTCGATTATAAGAGAGCTTGTTTCTTAGAAAATGATGACAAATCATTGAAATTTTGCTTAACTTTTCATAAGTTAAGCATTTAATTCAACAAGAGAAATGTTCCTCTTGAGAACATGCTCCCATTCATGTTGGCATTCACGTTGGGCTTAGACGTGAAGTTTTAGAAAACTTTCTTTTCTAAAACCAAATTAAATTTCAGATTTTATAACAAAAGATTCATCCATTCCATGGACTATTTCAGCACATTTCATCTTCTATTTTGGAAGAAATGAAAACTTAGATTTTGAATATGATTTTGCAACATTGTAGGATAAAGATTAATCGCATGCAAAATATGAAATTCATGAATGTAACAAGCAACTTTTAAAAGTATATTCAAAGGATGCTAATTTGAATGAAACTAAAATTTTCTCTAATTCTATGGAAAATAGCAAATCGATGGCTGAAAATTATCATTGCATTAGCTTCAAAATTTAGAGTTTTAAGCTAGATTTCATGAAACCATGGTCTGATTTCAGCAATATGCATGCATTTTTTACACATGTATTACTGGAATAGACAACATTTTGAAATGAAATATTGAATAATATTATAGTTTTGAACTAAAGATCAAAATAAGGATTTCCTTTCTTTAAAACCAGTTTGAAAACATGGTCCAACCTGATTTTAGAGAGAAAACTGAGTTTCAAAAAGAGATTACATGTGCATACATATAATAATATATATCTACCTATTTTTCCTGTTAAAATGGAAAATTTGATACGGGACCTCTTAGCATACAAACCATGATAGTTCATAACTAGGTCGTTTACGTGGAAAGAATAAATTTGTGATCTTTACCACCACCCTTAATCAATTAGATCATGAATGTATGAATCAAAAGGAGTTTAAGATGAAAAAAAATTAAGAGAATGTTCAAGCAAGTTTTTCTATGATTTTTTCTATGTGAGGGCAAATCACATTCATGAGTACGCATCTGTCCCTATTATGCAATTAGGCTATATATTACAGCAAATATATATCACTCTCACACTGTAGAAAATCTGATTAATGCATGAAACCCTTCCACAGATATTGAACTTGAAAATACATAGCAAGAAGCAAAAATGTATGAAGAACAAGTTAGAATCGCCCCTACCTTGTGGTCGGCCTTGGTGTTTGGAGCTTCCCTTTTCTTGTCCGCTTAATCAAGCAAGAATCCAAGCTTGGTTTCAAGCTTAGCAAGGCTAGAAGAAGAGAGTCTTCTTGCTGAAAATGGATAGAGTAAAGATGATTTTCCTTATACTAGAAATCTTAAGCAAGATTCCAATATAGTACACTTGCTTAGCAAACCTAGAAGCCAGAAATGGGGGAGAGAGGGAGGGAGCTTGGACGATGGCAGCTCCTCCTTTTCTTGGCTTCTTCCTCTTGGCTGCAACTAAGGAGAAGAGAGAGACAACAAGATGTTAGAATGAAAAATCATACCTCCTTGGGCTCAAGGAGGCTTTATATAGAATTTTCATCTTTTAATTTGAGAAATGATTTTACTAAAAAAGAAGAAGCAAGGGCGGGCTGTGCCCCCTCCTTTTTTCCTTTTCAAAAATATTTCAAAAAGAAAATCGTCCCCCCTTAGGAGAAATTCTTTTGAGGATCCTTGGGCTGGTCCACCCCTGTGACGTGGCATGGACCATCCAATGATTGCCCGCTTAGGTGGAATGAAGCACCTAGATTGCCATCATTGCTTGGGTGATGTGGCTACCCCATCACCGTGCTAAGATCTGAGAAAGATTATTTTAATCGTTCTTTATTTCAAGAATGGGCTCACCTAGCCCACACGCATGGGCTAGGTGAGTTTGGGCTTGGTCAAGTCCAATGTGATTTTGACCAAGCCCTATTTGCAAATTACAGTTCAAATTTTGACTAGAAAAGCTTTTGATTTTGACTTAAAACACACTCTCTATTGAATATGTTCAAGTTATACTTGGTTCTACTAAGCTTTGACCTAGTGACCCAAATTTCAATTGCATTGAATTAAAGATTTTCCTATCTTTAAATTCGATGATTCAATTTAACTTTTAAATTCATGGTATTAAATTGAATTGTAAAGGGCATTTTCATCCAAAGATGGATTGAAGATGGGTTTGACTTGGTCAAAGCCCTGATTGAGATTGTACGATTGTATATTTGACTTGTATGGGTGACGAGTTCAAAAACGTAATTGATTCGCTTAAAACCCTAGGGTTTTATCAATTGAGCTTGACTTGAGAAGTCCAATTTGGTCCTAAAATTGAATTGACTAGATTGTATGGTCAACGTCCTTGCTCTGAGTTTGACTGAATTGAACGAAGTTTGATGATTTTGACATTTTGATGATATTATATTATGTTTTTGCTATGTTCAATTTGATTTACACTGCAACTGAGCTTAATCAAAGCTATGTAGGGTTTACTCAAGGACTATTTTAGTTCATGACTAGATTGATTACTAGGTTTGACCTATCTTGACTCGGCTCAGTGGGTTCAAGTCTGACTGACCCTATGAGGTTTGGCAGAAACTTTGTGTAAGCCTTGCTCCAAGCTCTTTTATAAATAAGTGGGCTGGGGACAAAGTCATGAGGTTTGGTGTAAAGGGGCCAATGCAAGTTTGACTAAGCCTAATGGGGTATCTCCTTTTTTACTTAATAAATTATTTTTCAAGCTTTTTCCTATGTCAAAAGGGAATATTTAATTGTTTTTGTGAAGGAGGAAAGTGTGCCGCAGCCGCAGTGAGCCCTTGCCCACGCAGGCTATGTGGGCCCACATGGGGTCCCACATGATGTTTTGGATCTCTAGTTGGATCCAGATTTGGATTCATAGTTGGATTTGAATTCCAAATGGGAAATTGCAAATAGACTTGGGTTGCAAACTCTTGTATGGATGAAAACTCTATTTTGGATTTAGTCTCGTGTATTGGGATGGGATTTGGATTCATAATCTTGCATTGGGATTTGTGCAACAAGTTAGACTCATGATTTTGAACTTAAATTGAGTTTGAGTTCAAAATTTGGTTTGAAATCGAGAATTTTCACAATCATTTGTGTGAAGTTCTTTGTATATATTTTGGAATTGCCTTCAGCAACTGAATGAAAAAATTTGAGTGATAATAGTCGTGTCCTCATCGTGCTCCTTGGGCGACAACCATGTTAACACAACCTGCACCTACGACTGAGGAATATGTGAGAGAGAATAACAGTGTCACGACACACTCTGGTTGGTCGCATTTGTTTGGACAAAATTTTAGTCAGAAGAAAGTTTTCTTCCATTTTTTGTACTCCATGACAGCAAATGGGAGGGCTTTGCTGCTTATTTGGAAAAGTTGGAATGCACATAAGTAAATTATTTTCACATTACCTAGCGAGTGCAATCATACCAGTACTAATGCCCCTTGGATCCCATTAGAACTTTGAAGTGAAGCATGCTTAGGTGAGAGTAGTAGTGGGATGGGTGACCTCTAGGGAAGTCCTCATGTTGCATCCTTGTTTTGCTCGACATCACTTTTTCCTTTTCCTTCAACCTGCCCCAGTTTTGATGAATCAGCAACCATCTGACGGCATCACCATCGTACTTATCAGATCAGCAACCACATTAACATAACCTGCACCCACGATTAAGGAATATGCAACAGAGGGGAAGAGCTGCACGGCACATGCTCATATCGCCAATGATGACCACCTGGGTAGTCCTCATGTTGCATCTCCATTTTGCCCGCTTTGTTTTTTCCCTTTCCCTCAACCTGCCCCTCATTTTCCTATTGCATGGATGAATCAGCAACAGTCTCATGGCATCCTCATCACTCTCCATGGCTTGGCAACCACATTAACACAAGCCGCACTGACAACTGAGGAATACATGAGGAGACAGGGAGAGCCACATGACACACGCTCTTGTTGAGCATGTTTGTTGAAGGAACATTGTTAATCATAAGAGAGTCTTTTTCCATTTTTCATACTCTACAGCAACAAATAGGCGGGAAAATTATTTTCACATCACCAAGTGGTTGCCATATGCCAGCACTAGATCCCATCAAGAATCTAATGTTAATTGTGCTCGGGTGCGAGTAGTATTGGGAAAGGTGACCTCTTGGGAAGTCCACGTGTTGCATTTCTGTTTTTCCCCACTTTGATTTATCCCTTTCCCTAAACCTGCCCCTCATTACCCCTTCCATGCATGAATTAGCAACTCTTTGGTGTTGTTCTCATCGTGCTCCTCAACATGGCAACCACATTAACAAAACCCATAGGACATATGCTCTTGTCCCCCTCGTTTGTCAGGGGCAAACCGGTAATCAAAGGATTGTTTTTTGCCTTTTTTCATATTCTACAGTAGCAAATGGAAGGGATTTATTGCTTATTTCAGCAATCCCCAATGCACATTAGTAAATTATTTTTGCATCATCTAGCCGATGTGATCATACCACCAATAACTCGTGGATTTCGTCAGAACTCCAATGCTAAGTGTGCTTTATAGGTAACCTCTGTGAAAGTCCTCGTCTTGCATCCTATTTTTATGTGGAACCACCTTTTCTCATTTTTCCAACTTGCCCCTCTTTTTCCCCTTCCATGCACGAATCAACAACTGTTCAGTGGCATCCTATCATGCTTCTCGGCTTGGCAACCACATTAAAATCACTGGCACCCCAACTGAGGAATACATGAGAGAGGGGGAGAGCCATGCGGCTCATGCTCTTGTGCCCCACATTTGTTAGAGTAAATCGATAAAAAAAAATAGTTTTCTTCCATTTTTCATATTCTACAATGGTGAATGGGAGGGTTTTGCTACTTAGTTTGACAAGCTGCGATGCACATAAGTGAATTACTTTTGCATCACCTCACGATTGTGATCATACCAGCACTAATGCACCATATTCAATCAAAACTCTATTGTTAAGCTTGCTTGGGCGAGAGTAGTACCATGATGGGTGACCTCCTAGCAAGTCCTCGTGTTGCTTCCCCTTTTTGTTCGACTCTATTTTTTCCCTTACCCTCAACTTTCCCCTCTTTTGCCCTTCCTCATTTGAATCAGCAACATCCAGCAGCATTTTTATTGTGCTCCCCAGCTCTGCAAACATGTTCACACCACCTACATCCATGACTAAGGAATACGTGAGAGAAGAGGAGAACCATGCAGCACATGCTCTTGTTGATTGCATTTTTTAGGGGCAAATCGGTGATTAGAAAATAGTTTTCATCCATTTTTCATATTCTACGGTAGTAAATGCAAGGGCTTTGCTACTTATTTCAACAATTCATGATGCACATAAGGAAATTATTTTCACATCACTAAGCGGCTGCGATCATATCAGCACTAACACATTGGATCCCATCAGAACTCCAAAGCATTCTTGGGTGAGAGTGGTATTGGGATGGGTGTCCTACTGGGAAGTGCATGTGTTGCATCCCCTTTTTCCCTAGATCTACTATTTCCCTTTGCATCAACATACCACTCTTTTTCCCCTTCGATGTATGAATCAGCAACTGTCCGATGGCATCCTCATCACAATGTTCCTCGACTCATCACACACCCTAATTTTGAAATCTTGCACAGCTTGAAATTTAAATAAATCTTGAAAGGCGACTGATGAACAAAGAAAATTTAATCTAATGATTGTTCATGTCTAGATCATCATAGATCAATGCAAATCATTGTCCAAAATTTAATATGATGCAAGCAAAAAAACTAGGTCCCATAGGCTTGTAGTATGGTCGTTGTTGGGCCTTGGTTGTTGGACACTGACCTAACAAGGAAGTCTAGACCTGAATCAAAAAAATTGAAGTGAGGATCTAATAGATTTATAAGATTCTTGTTCTAAATTTGAAATTAGATATGTCATAATGCCAACATGACCCTTGATCCAAAAAGCAAGGTCAGAAATTCATTAGTTTTGATCTTGTATTCTTGATTGGATCTCTTAAGGTCCAAATTCTAATATAATATATCCAAATCTGATCATTACCAGGTGTAAACTTTTGTGTTTAGATCTGATTCATTGGGAACTATTCCCAAGTTTATGATCAAACATTCATTTGATCATTTGATTTGAAATTTGTTCCAAGTTCTAAAACCTAAGGTCAAAGACTTGAAATCCAAAATCCCAAATCTAGGGTTTGAAATCAAGAACCATAATCCATAAACTGAGATTTATGATTTGAGACTTGTATATGAAATCTGATTCAAAATCCAAAGTCTAAAATCCAAGATCCAAAATATAATGCTTGAGATCCAAAATCCAAAAGCCAAAATCCAAAATCTAATACTTGTGATCAAAATCTAGTACTTGACATCCAAATACAAGCAGGTAAGACTTGGGTTGAAAGGTGAAATGGGGTTAACTTGCCTAAATGCCATGCTGCTGAAGAAGAGGTCTCTTGGTTCTCTATTAATAAGCATAGAAAAAGAAGTTCTGAAGATGTCAATCTAAGGTTTTTTATTTGAATCCAATACTTTGAGTTGAGATCCAATATCCAAATGAGCTAAGGGTAAGTTGGTCAAAACAATTGGTTTTAGCTTTACCTAAAGTAGGTTCGGATCTACTTGGGTTTGACTATATCAAGTGTGCTTGGTCTTTGTCAAATCATATGATATGTATTATGCACTTCATTCATTTTATATGAATGATTGTTTATAGAAGTTTGACTAGACCTATGCTACTGGATGAGGTTTATAAGTAGTAGACTATAAGACTGGTCTGAGCTATTTCTCAGAGAATTGAAATAGGATTGGATTTCATGCATACATGGCCTAGGGTTTTTAAAATCATCTAAAGGAATTGATTTTTGAAAATATTTTGGAGAACTATGAATTTTAAATGGTTCTTATATGAGGACAAAGCTAGATTTAGGTTTCCACATACCTAGGCTGATGCACAAAGGGTATGCTACTTTGGTGACCCATTTTGGTTTTAGACAAGAGGTGCATGTGGGTGCAAGGTGGTTTAGTGCATGTCAAAATGGATGTGCAATGCGTGATTAAAGAAAATATTGAAGAAAAGTAGATTCTATATGCATGACTTAAGTAAAGCTACATATGCAAAAACATGAAATTAAAAGAAAGAAACAAAGAAGAGAGGGGCAAACCTAACCCCTATGCCTACATTAAAGACATTAAGATCAATTTAATCTATAAAATAAACATGTTGAACTATGACATTATTAAAGCAACTAAGAAAAATAAGCTAAACTAAACATGATAAACAAGAAAAGAAAACTAAACTAAATATGCTTGAAAGCAAAAACTAAACTAAACATGCATAATGAACTAAATTGCAAATAAGAAAAGACAGAAGACTCTACACTGAGTCTATTTGGGTCTTGGTTGAGTGCTAATGCATCCCACACCAAGAATTAGTCCAAGACTCTAAAAAATTAACTTGTCTTGAGCTAAACTTATTTTGAGTACCTAGTCAGAATTTTACCAACTTTATGGGCTTCTCTTGGAGTAGCTCAAGTGTATAGTGCCAAAGGGGAGGGAACCCTATTTATAGAGAAAGAAGGGTCAATTTTTTTTGTTCCCATCGATAAAAGACTATGATTTTGCATATTATGTCTCCTCATTCAATCAAATTTTGCTATCTACAAACCCGTCTAGACTTCAAAATCGATTTTGTAAGGCTACACATGTAATGAGAAGTGTTGATCGATTCTAGATAAAGTATTAGCATTGACATAGAGCATAGAGGATGAATGATGCGATAATACGAAGAAGAGAACATACATTGTTAACTTTATTCTAAAACTGGCTATAAATCCAAACAATGTTTGTCTCAGTCACATGCAGATATTGTTCATCTATCCCATAGCACTCAACAAAGAATTTTGCACATTTCACTTGCTTACGTTCCAATTGACATAAGGGTGACAAAAACACAATACATTTTTGAGATATAATGTGCATTACAGACAAATGTGGATGATGGTTCTAGGTTTGATGTTGTGACCTCAACTCATGTTTAGATCCAAGAAAAATTCTAGAAGATGGATCTGGATATGGTATTGGAATTCATATTATGATTCAATATCTAGGATTTGAAATGGGAATAATAAAAATAGATTAGATCTGAGACTTGAAAGTGAGATCTAGAGTTGAAAAGATCACGATCATGGTGGGACCTATCATCATTCGTCTTAAGATTTTTTTGATCATATACAAGTCATTTTCACAATATCGGATATTAATTGCATGAAACCTTTCATGACCATACCTACTGGCATCATAATTGTATGCATCAAGGACTAATTGATGACATTTCATATTGCCTTTAATTATATAAATTATCATACCCCTTCTTAATTTGGGAGTTGTATGGTATGTTCTCAAAATTTTCAAATCTATCTTTTAAGAATGTATGCAATAGAGCCATCTATTTTGCATCTCTTCATGAATTTTGAAAAACAATCTTTACCTATATCATGTCCTGGTCATCACGTTACCAGGCTATTTCTAAATCATGAGTTTAAGATATAGCCTTATAATTGGTCCACCCAATTGGACTGAAAAGTCCCCCCATTAGTACTGAAATGGACAATAGTCTCAATATGTTGATGGGTGATCAAGGAGAATTGGAGAGCCAAAATATAGAAAACCCTTGGAGGAGTCTATGCCAGTACCATAGATTTGTTACATAGGAATACCTTGAATTTTAGATAAATTGATATCGATCAACCCATTTATTCCTCATAGGTTTCTAGACCAATTTTCAAGATGATGCATATAATCAAGAGTCCTAGGAAATGCATTATTAATTGTTTGATTTTTCTTCAACTGCTTGCTTGGATGTATGAGATGGATGTCCTACCTTGTCTCCAAGTCCATGTCAAAACCCAATGTCATACTCTTCTTAGGTCTCTACTGAGTCAATTTATGTCAATATCTAATACTTTCTATTGTCTAGATGGACTCGAAAAGCAGTTTATGATCATATCCTATTCTGGTCATGTCAAGGTCGATAAAGACTTTGCGTCATCCCAAGTGGAGTCTACCTACCCAAGCTGGGCCAAAAAGCTACTCTCTCCTCAAAACTTAGACACCATTTCTGTAACGCTCGTTGTTTGGCAGGACGGGTCGGGTCAGGGTCCAGACCCGGACCCGAGCCCCTCACGCGTGAGCGAGCCCGACTCCGCCTCCCCTCCCTCGTCTTTCCTTCTTCTCTGTCTTTCCCCTCTTCGTCTGCTACGACTCTAGCTTGGTGAAGCTCGAGGGAGGTGGGTGGAGCAGCAGCGAAGGTGACGGAAGGGGGCAGCGGCAGCGGCGGCGACGGAGGTGGCGGCGGCGGCGACGCCTTGGGTAAACACTCTCCCTCTCTTTTGTGCGATTTACCCCTCTCTACCTCTCTCTTGCTCCTGCCCTCTCTGCCGCACGTCCTCTCTTCCTCCCCCTCGCCACCCTCTTGCCCTTTCTGCTAGCTCTCTCCCACCCAATCCCTCTTCTCACTCACCCGCACTTCCCCACCTGCTCTTTCTCTCTTTTCTCACCCCACTGCCATTTTCCCCCTTGACCGAAGCCCTCCTCTCTCTGTCTCTCCTCTCTGTCAGCGTCCCTTTTCTCTTTTTCGTTTCAGCTTTTCCCACTACTACCGTGGGTCTCTCCTAGCAACAGATTTTGTGTTGAACTTTATTGGACGTGTGTTGTCTCTTTCCATGGCGTTTTGGGGTTGGATTGTGATTTAGGGACGTTTTTCCCCTCTCACCAGCTAGTAGAGCATGTAGTGAGCAGCGGCAGCAAGCAATCTCGAGCATTGGCACTTGATCGGACGTGTTAAGTGGTTGCTAGAAGGGTTGTAGCAGTTTGGACGCTTGTTTTGGGGTGAGCGATACCTAATCAAGCTCAAAGTAATGAATATTATCTTCTAAAGCATGTATAATTATTGTTCGAGCATGCTAGAGCTTAGAATTGATGATTTTGGGACGCATGTTAGTGATTTTGTTTTTGGGGGAAACTTAGGATTTTCATTGGGAAGTAATGATTCATGTATTTAATGATCGTTTAAGCATGATGGATTAATTTTCGAAGCTTTAGGGAAGCATGGTAGAGATTGTGAGGTTGTGACGAAGATTTAGAACCGTCTTAGGGAGTGTAGCGCAGACTTCCTTGAACGGGTGTATCATGAAGTTAATTAGGAAAAATATACGTATTTGGATGTGACTTTGGGGTTGATGTCTTAATTAAAGAACGTTATTGAGGAAGGAATTAGTGATGGATTGGTTGATGGTTGAGGGTTTTGATATTTCGAGGCAACATCAGGGCGTAAAGGAGGAGGCCTATTGGAGAGCTTGTTGTTCGACACTACCCGTCGACACCCTCTTGAGGCGACGACACGTGCCTCAAGGATTTTATCTTGTATTTGTTCGTTTTTGTTTGAATTGTGTAGGTATCTTGTAGAAACCTTATTCTTGTTTATGTTTGCAGGTGCACCGGGCACATCCCGTCGACCTTGAGTTCGAAGCTTGAGGCATTTTGAAGAATTTGGTGAGCACACCATAGGTATGGTAACTTTCCAGGCAAATTCCTGCCTGGGGCAAATGTGTGATTGGGTGCTCCTAGGATCAAGGGATCCTAGGCTTGTGATGTTAATTGATTGATTGTTTTGTGAAAGAGTATATGTATGTTGCTTACATGATATGAATGGGTTAGAAAGATTATTAGTCATTCGTTTTGAAATTGTTACGCATTGGCATGTGCATGCTATAATTGATATCTGTTTAGGATAGATGAGGCGGGGTATCGAGTCGAGTGTCTCCTCGACCCCAATTGTGCATTAGAAAGCATCATAGAATGATCATTGCATAGGACGGCTAGCAATGACTGTTACTGTATGTATAGACCTCATGTGGAGGTAATCGAAGGTGTGGGTGCACTCGTGTAGTGTACTAGCCTCATGTGCTAGTCAGTCATCTTGTGAATGTGTAACTATAATGATAAGAATGAATAACTAAGAGATGTGAGGCCAGTGGGATGTGGCTTTGTGTTTGGGAGATGTCCCCCTTGTTTGCCACTGGTCTCGCCTGTGAGAGCGCAGGCGGTGCAAGGCCCCAGGGTTCTGTTGTGTGTTGTGCTTGGAGCGTTGGGCTCCCGCCTTCCTAACCTGGGTGTCCCAGGGAAGGCTGAGTATCTCACCTTGGACTTCACACATCCAGGGATGAGTGCTCTACCGCTGCAGCGGGTGAAATGGATCCATACTGTTATGGGCCACCACGGGGATTGTCTCTCGGCTGTAGGCCGCCCGCGGTGTGCACGTGCCTGTGTTGCACCCACAGGAACTGTTAATGCACTAAAGTTAATGAAAATGTAATGTGTTTGATAGAATGCATGTGACTGACGTATCTATGATTGATATGAATGCAAGTGTTATGTTTAAGCATGCTTTGCATGTGACTATTGTTGTGTTAGTGTGGCCATCAAGTGGCTTTTACGTGTCGTACTCTGACACGATATGACGATAGATGGGTTGATATTTGTTCTTTTATTTGAGCCTTACTTGAGAGGGTTTGGCATTTTCCTGGCTTGTTGCCATACTGCGAAGGCTGAGCCTTCAGTTGTTTTCTTTTTCAGGTTTTGGCGGACTCGGGGCAACAGGTTGAGCAGATGGCTTCACTCACGTCCTATTGTGGAGGTTTTAGGATTGTCGTTTGTAGTGCCGGCGCGTCATGTTTTGGTTTTATTGATGTCTTCTTTTTGTTAGGCATCAATGTTATAATTTTGGGGCATTTTGGTCATGCACATAGATGTGAATTTGTATGAAACAAAATGGTTATATAAATGAATTTCGCCCCATTGTTTTGAATTGTTTGGCTCATCGTCTTTTTGAATTGTTGGGTAGTCACACCTCGATGCTTTATGTTTAGAAAATAAAAGGGGTTTGTGGGTTAAAAGGTCGGGGTGTGACAGTTTTGGTATCAGAGCCATGGCAAACCCCATTATGGATGTGAGTTAAAGTCTATCTGTGAAGCCATGTTGCCCAGGTACGCATTTGTTTGATTAGTTGGTTATTGTAGTTTTGATTTTTCAAGTATAAGTATGTAATGTGATCTGTGTTTTGAACTTCGTGCTAATGCACGTTGTGATTTGACTTGTGAGTTTGGTATTGGTCGTGATTTGAGAATAAAGGATCTTGTTTGTACAGATGGAATATCATCGTAGGGGTAAGAAGCGAGTTGGGCCATCTTCAGAGGCACATAGAGAGCCCAGCCCAACCCATTCTGATGCGCATACTCCGCAGGGTGACAGTGCATCGGAGCCCCATTATGCCCAGCTAGGTGGGAGTGCCCAAACCCCACCGAGACAGACTGCACCAGTGGATCAGCAGACTATATTGCTGACCACGTTGCAGACGCTGACCTCGTTAATGCAGTCTATGGTCGGTAATCAGAGGAGTAATGCATCTCCTTCGGGGGACACCAGTGCTCCAGTTCAGGAGAAGGCAACGACAGTGTCTTATCAGCAGTTTATGGCGATGCAGCCGCCTATCTTTTCAGGAGGGGGCAGTCATGACAAGGCAAAAGATTAGATTGAAGAGGTTGAACGTATTTTTGGGCTTCTGAAGGATCCAGAAGAAGATACAGTGAACTATGGCTCCTATTTGTTGAAGGGTGATGCCAAGAATTGGTGGCAATCAACTAGTGAGATTCGGTTTGTTGGCCAAGGGTCAATCTCATGGAAGCAGTTTAGAGATTCCTTCTTTAGCACATATTTTCCAGTGTATGTTAGAGACAAGAAAATGCAAGAATTTCTAGATTTGCAGCAGAATCAGTCAAGCTTAGAAGAGTACATTACGAGATATCGGCACTTGGAGGTGTATTGCCCACACGTTTACACTACAGATGAGGCCAGAGCGGGCAAGTTTGTGCGTGGGCTGCGAGATGGACTACGAAGCAAAGTGTTGACAAGTAGACCTCGTGACTTGGATGAGGCAGTTACAATGGCACGATGCATAGAAGAAGATTGGGTGAAGACACAGAAGGATCATCAGAAGAAAGCAGGCCAGCATTCACAATGTGGACGGACACAGGTGAAACGCCAACACTTTGCGGGCAGGACAAGGCCTTATGAGAGGCGGGATGACCGAACTTTCAGACGGAACCTGCCTACCCGTAGTGAGGCCACACAGGGGTCAGTGGCCACTCCGACTTCTCAGAAGTGCCCCACTTGTTCTCGTGTGCACCCCGGAAAGTCGTGCTATCGGGTGACTGGGGCTTGTTTACACTGTGGAGGTATGGGACACTTTATCAAGGATTGCCCGTTGAAGAAAGAAAGAGAATTGAAGAAGCCTGAAGCCGGTTCTTCTAGCGCACGACAGACGTCTGGATGTGTCTACGCTACTACTGTGGAGGAGCTTCAGGCACACGACCTCGTTGAAGGTACTTTACTTGTCAATTCTCATATTTGCTAGAGTGTTATTTGATGCAGGAGCGACGCATTCGTTTATATCTAGTCGATTTGCTACCTCACTAGAAGTGTCGGCTAGGAGAATGCTGTATGTTTTAAAAGTTGTTAGCCCGATGCATGCTCAAGAGTCGTGTCGTGAGTATCTTCCTAATGTGGACGTGGAAATCCATCAACTTCACCTACCCGCACAGTTGGTGATCCTAGGTCTCAGTGAGTTTGATGTGATTTTGGGTATGGATTGGTTGTATGCACATTATGCCATGATAGATTGCATGAAGAAGCAGATACAGATGTTGACTAATGAGGTGCAGCCTGTGGAATTTCATGCTCGTAGGGCCAGTCGAACTGATAAGATATTGGTGTCTGCATTGAAGGCTAAGCGATGGATAGAAAGTGGAAGCGTTGCCTTCTTGGTCAATGTGTTGATCAATGAGGCTGAACGGATGAAATTGCAGGATGTTGTCGTGGTGAGTGAGTATCCTGATGTGTTTCTTGAGGAATTGTCGAGTTTGCCTCCAACTCGAGAAGTGGAGTTCAAGATAGAGTTGTTACCAGGGACAACTCCTATTTCTAAGGCACCCTACCGTATGGCACCAACAGAGTTAGAAGAGTTGAAGAAGCAACTACAGGAGCTCTTAGATAAGGGCTTCATTCGACCTAGTGTGTCTCCTTGGGGAGTACCTGTATTGTTTGTGAAAAAGAAAGATGGGACTATGCGCTTGTGCATAGATTATCGTATGTTTAATCAAGTCACCATCAAGAATAAGTATCTGCTTACAAGAATTGAAGACTTGTTTGATCAGCTTAAGAATGCAAAGGTTTTCTCTAAGATCGATCTGAGGACAGGCTAACATCAACTCTTGATACGGGAGGAAGATGTTTCTAAGACTGCCTTTCGAACTAGGTATGGACATTATGAATTCAGGGTCATGCCTTTTGGGTTGACTATTGCTCCCGCAGCATTCATGGACCTCATAAATCGGGTTTTCCAAGAGTTCTTGGATCGTTTTGTTATTGTGTTTGTTGATGATATTTTGGTGTACTCAGAGAGTGAGGCAAAGCACAGAGACCACTTGAGAAGTGTGTTGGGTCTTTTGCGCAAGCATAAACTTTATGCCAAATACTCAAAATATGAACTTTGGTTAGAGAAGGTAAACTTTCTGGGTCATGTGATCTCGAAGGATGGAGTATCCGTCGATCCGGCTAAGGTGTCAGCTGTTCAGGACTGGAGAACACCCTTGCAGTGTAACTGAGGTTAGAAGCTTTTTGGGATTGGCAGGATAGTATCGCAGGTTCATACAAGACTTTTCGAAAATAGCTACACCCATGACTAAGCTATTGAGAAAAGGAGTGAAGTTTGTGTGGAATGAAGAGTGTGAGAAGAGTTTTCAAACTCTGAAGGTCAAGCTTACTACTGCCCCTATTTTGACGCTTCCATCGGGTCATTCTGGTTTTGTGGTGTACACTGATGGTTCGGGGATCGGATTTGGTTGTGTGTTGATGCAGCATGGCCGTGTAGTGGCTTATGCATCAAGGCAGTTAAAGGCCCATGAGCAACACTATCCCACTCATGATTTGGAGTTGAGAGCAGTTCTGTTCGCATTGAAGATGTGGAGACACTATCTTTATGGTGCAACATTTGAAGTGTTTACAGATCACAAGTCCTTGAAGTATATATCCTCGCAAAGGGATCTCAACTTGAGGCAAAGAAGATGGATCGAATATTTAAAGGATTATGATTTCACCATATCGTATCATCCAGGCAAGGCGAATGTGGTGGCAGATGCGTTGAGCAGGCATGCCAAGGCGACAATGTGCAGTATGTTGACTCGTTCTTGGACATTATTGCAAGATGTGATAGCTTGGCAGCCTTACATTTGTGATGAGAACAAGGCAATGATGACGGCCTTGATTCGGCATCCTTTGATGGAAGAACTTGTAATGAAACAAAAGGAAGATCCAGAGTTTGCTAAAAACATGGAAGAAAGCAAGAAGACAGATTTCTCTTTGGCATCAAGATGAAGATGGGTCATTGCGGTTTCGGCAGAGATTATGGGTTCCTAGAGATGAAGGGGTGAAGCGTCTGTTGCTTGATGAATCTCACAAATCTAAGTTTTCTATTCACCCAAGCAATACAAAGATGTTTCAAGATATGAGAAGAAATTTTTGGTGGCCTGGAATGAAGCGTGAAATTGCAGAATATGTGGCAAAGTGCTTAATTTGCCAACAGGAAAAAGCAGAGCCTCAGCGGCCAGGAGGCTTGTTGCAAAAAATCGATATTCCAGTGTGGAAATGGGAAGACATTACGATGGATTTTGTGGTTAGGTTGCCTCGTACCAAAAGACAACAAAATGCCATATGGGTGATTGTTGATTGACTTACGAAGTCTGCTCACTTTCTGCCTATCAGAATCAGTCAATCATTGGAAAGACTCGCAGAGTTGTATATTGGCGAGATAGTAAGATTGCATGGAGTGCCAAAGTCTATCATTTCGGATCGAGATCCACGTTTTACTTATAGGTTTTGGGGGCAATTACCGAAAGCTTTGGGTACCAAGCTTAAGTTGAGCACAGCGTTCCACCCCTAAACTGAAGGGCAGTCTGAGAGGACCATTCAGACTTTAGAGGACATGTTGCGCGCATGTGTCTTAGAGTGGAAAAGAGAATGGGACAAACATGTGAAACTGGCAGAATTTGCTTACAATAACAGTTACCACTCTAGTATTGGGATGACACCTTTTGAGGGTTTGTATGGAAGGCCGTGCAGATCTCGAGCTTGTTGGACCGATTTAGGTGATGGCAAGATCAAAAACCCTTTAGTATTGCAACACTACACCGACCAAGTGAAATTGATAAGAAAGAAGTTGTTGACTGCTCAGAGTAGACAGAAAAGTTATGCTGACATTCGTCGTAGAGAATTGGCTTTTGAGGTGGGTGATCATGTGTTTTTAAAGATTTCTCCCACTAAGGGTGTTTTTCGCTTTGGTGCGAAGGGGAAATTGAGCCCGAGGTTCGTAGGACCTTTTGAGATATTAGAGAAGATTGGAGTGGTGGCATACAGATTGGCACTACCACCTGACTTGAGTCATGTTCATGACGTTTTCCATGTTTCCATGCTTCGAAAATATGTACCCGATCCGACACATGTGATTGATTTTCAAGGTATTCTAGTACAAGATGATTTGACAATGGAAGAACAGCCCATTAGAATTGTGGATCATCGAGAGCAAGTGCTTCGCACTAAGAGGATTCCTTTAGTGAAAGTGGAAAGGCAGTACCATGGATTGAAGGAGAGCACATGGCAACCTGAGGACGACATGCGGAAGAGATATCCGCACTTGTTCTTGCATTGAGGTATGAACTAATTTCGAGGACGAAATTTTTTTTTTTTTTTTTTTTAGGAGGGTAGGATGTAACGCTCGTTGTTTGGCAGGACGGGTCAGGTCAGGGTCCAGACCCGGAACCGAGCCCCTCACGTGTGAGCGAGCCCGACTCCACCTCCACTCCCTCGTCTTTCCTTCTTCTCCGTCTTTCCCCTCTTCGTCTGCTACGACTGTAGCTTGGTGAAGCTCGAGGGCGGTGGGTGGAGCAGCGGCGAAGGTGACGGAAGGGGGCAGCGGCAGCGGCGGCGACGGAGGTGGCGGCGGCGGCGACGCCTTGGGTAAACACCCTCTCTTTTGTGCGATTTACCCCTCTCTACCTCTCTCTTGCTCCTGCCCTCTCTGCCGCACGTCCTCTCTTCCTCCCCCTCGCCACCCTCTTTGCCCTTTCTGCTAGCTCTCTCCCACCCAGTCCCTCTTCTCACTCACCCGCACTCCCCCACCTGCTCTTTCTCTCTTTTCTCACCCCACTGCCGTTTTCCCCCTTGACCGAACCCCTCCTCTCTCTGTCTCTCCTCTCTGTCAGCGTCCCTTTTCTCTTGTTCGTTTCAGCTTTTCCCACTACTGCCGTGGGTCTCTCCTAGCAACAGATTTTGTGTTGAACTTTATTGGACGTGTGTTGACTCTTTCCATGGTGTTTTGGGGCTGGATTGTGGTTTAGGGACGTTTTTCCCCTCTCACCAGCTAGTAGGGCGTGTAGTGAGCAGCGACAGCAAGCAATCTCGAGCATTGGCACTTGATCGGACGTGTTAAGTGGTTGCTAGAAGGGTTGTAGCAGTTTGGACGCTTGTTTTGGGGTGAGCGATACCTAATCAAGCTCAAAGTAATGAATATTATCTTCTAAAGCATGTATAATTATTGTTCGAGCATGCTAGAGCTTAGAATTGATGATTTTGGGACGCATGTTAGCGATTTTGTTTTTGGGGGAAACTTAGGATTTTCATTGGGAAGTAATGATTCATGTATTTAATGATCGTTTAAGCATGATGGATTAATTTTCGAAGCTTTAGGGAAGCATGGTAGAGATTGTGAGGTTGTGGGGGAGATTTATAACCGTCTTAGGGAGTGTAGCACAGACTTCCTTGAACGGGTGTATCATGAAGTTAATTAGGGAAAATATACGTATTTGGATGTGACTTTGGGGTTGATGTCTTAATTAAATAATGTTATTGAGGAAGGAATTAGTGATGGATTGATTGATGGTTGAGGGTTTTGATATTTCGAGGCAACGTCAGGCCGTAAAGGAGGAGGCCTATTGGAGAGCTTGTTGGTCGACACTACCCGTCGACACGCTCTTGAGGCGATGACACGTGCCTCAAGGATTTTATCTTGTATTTGTTTGCTTTTGTTTGAATTGTGTAGGTATCTTGTAGAAACCTTACTCTTGTTTATGTTTGCAGGTGCACCGGGCACATCCCGTCGACCTTGAGTTTGAAGCTTGAGGTATTTTGAAGAATTTGGTGAGCACACCACAGGTATGGCAACTTTTCAGGCAAATTCCTGCCTGGGGCAAATGTGTGATTGGGTGCTCCTAGGATCAAGGGATCCTAGGCTTGTGATGTTAATTGATTGACTGTTTTGTGAATGAGTATATGTATGTTGCTTACATGATATGAATGGGTTAGAAAGATTATTAGTCATTCGTTTTGAAATTGTTATGCATTGGCATGTGCATGCTAGAATTGATATCTGTTTAGGATAGATGAGGCGGGGTATCGAGTTGAATGTCTTCTCGACCCCAATTGTGCATTAGAAAGCATCATAGAATGATCATTGCATAGGACAGCTACGAGCCAACCGCAAATTGAGACTACTCTCTGTGGATTGACTAAGTTTTTCAAAGAGGTGATTAACGTGATTGATGTGAGGATTGATGTGATGATTGATATGAATGTGTATGTTGTTGCATATCCATTGCCATGGGCAATGATGCGAATGGATGTTTTGGAGGGTAGTTATACTCGTATGATATGACGGCTAGCAATGACTGTTACTGTATGTATAGACCTCATGTGGAGGTAATCGGAGGTGTGGGTGCACTCGTGTAGTGTACTAGCCTCATGTGCTAGCTAGTCATCTTGTGACTGTGTAACTATAATGATAAGAATGAATAACTAAGAGATGTGAGGCCAGTGGGATGTGGCTATGTGTTTGGGAGACGTCCCCCTTGTTTGCCACTGGTCTCGCCTGTCAGAGCGCAGGTGGTGCAAGGCCCCAGGGTTCCGTTGTGTGTTGTGCTTGGAGCGTTAGGCTCCCGCCTTCCCAACCTGGGTGTCCCAGGGAAGGCTGAGTATCTTACCTTGGACTTCACACATCCAGGGATGAGTGCTCTACCGCTGCAGCGGGTGAAATGGATCCATACTGTTATGGGCCACCACGGGGATTGTCTCTCGGCGTAGGCCGCCCGCGGTGTGCACGTGCCTGTGTTGCACCCACAGGAACTATTAATGTACTAAAGTTAATGAAAATGTAATGTGTTTGATAGAATGCATGTGACTGACGTATCTGTGATTGATATGAATGCAAGTGTTATGTTTAAGCATGCTTCGCATGTGACTGTTGTTGTGTTAGTGTGGCCATCAAGTGGCTTTTACGTGTCGTACTCTGACACGATATGACGATAGATGGGTTGATATTTGTTCTTTTATTTGAGCCTTACTTGAGAGGGTTTGGCATTTTCCTGGCTTGTTGCCATACTGCGAAGGTTGAGCATTCAGTTGTTTTCTTTTTCAGGTTTTGGCGGACTCGGGGCAACAGGTTGAGCAGATGGCTTCACTCACGTCCTATTGAGGAGGTTTTAGGATTGTCGTTTGTAGTGCCGGCGCGTCATGTTTTGGTTTTATTGATGTCTTCTTTTTGTTAGGCATCAATGTTATAATTTTGGGGCATTTTGGTCATGCACATAGATGTGAATTTGTATGAAACAAAATGGTTATATAAATGAAGTTCGCCCCATTGTTTTGAATTGCTTGGCTCATCGTCTTTTTGAATTGTTGGGTAGTCACACCTCGATGCTTTATGTTTAGAAAAAAAAAAGGGGTTTGTGGGTTAAAAGGTCGGGGTGTGACAATTTCCACCTCACTTAAGATAATTAATTCAAATTCAACCTCGTTCCTGATATTCGAGTTGATCAAGGCCTAAATTTAGTGACACTACATTAGATCGAAGCCAACCCCTTATATTGAATATGCTTCCCTTATACCCTAAATGTCCCTTAAATCTGTCTTGATCTAAGGATTATCCCAATTCAATTCCACTTAAAGGCATTAGATCACCCTGAAAACCGTAGCAGCCACCTTAGCTCTATCATTTGAAAGTTTAAAACTCTATTAATCTCCAAACATCACATTCATGTAGGTTAGGGTTTGCATCCATAAATCAGGTTCATGCATCAGCATGGCCAATGATGAGTGGGAAGATTACAGATCTATCTATTTTCAAACACCCTTAAATCTATGGCCAATATAGTTTCTAGAGAAACAACATTTTTTAAAAAAACTAGCTGCATTAATTCATAATATAGAATGTTAGATCATTGCATGGCCAATGATGAGCCAAGAATAAATGGAATCCCTCTTATTTTGTTCAAGAAACCCTTTTAAATCTGAGGATACTTAGATCTTCAAAACCTACATTTTTGAAAATTAGATCACATTTACATTATTCATGCATCATATAAACTAGGGTCATATTTGCATGACCTATTATGATTAGGGATGAACAAATCTCATTGTCCTTGGTTTGGTTATCCCTAGGTGAAGGCACCAAGAATTGCTGAACATCGTACCGACAGTTCAAAGCCCACAACTACTCTTTTATTCCAAAAAAGGTGATCATTTTCAGTGTGATCAAATTTTTCATGTAAACGGCCATTTAAGAGTGGGCTTCAAGGAAATTTGGTGCCTTCAGGGCTTTTAGGGCACAAAGAGGTGAAGTTAGATGGGTTTTTCCTATCTTGTTATTTGGGAGTGAGGCCTTTTTCTTCTTTTGGTTCTTAGAGCCGGGAAAAAAAAAGTGAATATATTTTTAGCTTTAATGGGTTATAACAGTCAAGCTGATCCTATGGCTTTTCAATTGGATTTGACTATAGTCATTGACACTGCCTACTTCCTCCTTATGAACACACCAAATCTGCATAGACCAAATGGCCATTTTACCCTTCACCAAAGATTTCAAAATTGATTTTTTTGAAATCATATTTCAAGAACAAGGGTCATTGCTTATCCAAACAAACACATTTTAGTACCTATACCTAGATCACGTAGGTCGCCATTGTATAAAATGACCATTTTCCCCAAAGTAACTAACTGGAAAATGGGGATTCTTGCCAAAACTCTAAGAATTTCCTTATAATTGAGCAATTAGGCCATTTTCCAGCTTTGTAAGACCTCAAGAGTCACTAGAATAAGCTAACTAGGGTTTCCGGAGCTCAAAACCAGCTTACTCTAACTAGATCAACTCACTCAAACCATCCACCTATTATTTCTAGATCTCCAAGACCATGTCAGACCTAACTGAGCTCAACATATGCTTTCCTTAGTGTCCACAAAGTAATTCTTGAGTTACTTTTAGTTCCAAGATCTAGATTTGAGTTTTAGAGTGTTGTCCTAAAATCAGAATGGCACTCTCTCATCAACCTTAGTGGGTCTGAACTACAATTCTCTCAATCCTAAGCATGGCAACTAGCACCGTGTTAGGATCATATTCATTGTCAACCTATGTATTTGGGACTTTTATTTCAGTTCAATCATCCATATTTGAGGTCAATTTCTATTTTATGGATTTATTAAGGGTTGTTTAGTTCTAAACATCTGCCTTTAGTGTAGGTCTCTTCCAAGCTGAATTCTGATTAATCTATAGAACATTATCTTTATACTTCTGTGATCGGCAAGTACTTGGTAAAGCATTTTCAGCTACGGATAAAAAAATGTCACCTAGAATGAAAGTTCCCATTTTGCTTGCACATTACTAAAAAATCATTTTACTACCTATAAAATTTGAATTTTTGAGTTTTGGATGGGAAAACCAGGTAATATTTCAACTGAATTTCACAAGAAGCCTTATTTTTACTTTACACACCTTCCAATGTGGACCGCTTGCACCTGAACCACCATTTGGGAATTTCATGTTAGGGGAATTTTAGTCTTTTTTCACTATGCACATATTTTTCATAAAACCTAACTTAGAAGACACATGAACCTAAGTTAATATTTCATACAAGTTCACATGAGCCTAGCATGCTTAAGCGCAAACCAAGCCAACTTCAAATTTCAACTGAACTTGATTTCCAAAAATAGAACCTAGACTGAGCTTAGTATATCTAGTGCCAAGCCTAGGTCTATACCATTTCAAACTAAACCTAGCCCAGGTCCAGTATAGGTTGGCTAAGTCTAAACGCACCTACTGCAGATCGAGCAAGTCCAAGTTCATACCAAATTCAGATTTCATATCCAAATATCTTATCTAAATTTCAGATCTATGATCCACCTTTTATAAATCTAGATTCATTATTTCAAATTTCAGATCTTAGTATCAAATCTAGATCCAAGATCCACATGAACATTATGGAAATTATATCCATTTAATGCATTTTCAATTTATTACTTTATGCTTAATGTCAATTCATACAAAAGAACATGAATCGTGTGAAATTCTCCAATGAACAAGCTAATGCAAATGAAATTTGAATCTGTATCTATATGAAGTCAGAATCAACATTTTTCTATCAAATGTTAGTTTACATATTTGCTTTTAATGTGTGTTTGCTCCACTTTACATTCATACACAATTCGTGCTCCACTCTAAATGTCAATTTGAATGCTTTATCATGAATCGACCAGCATTTCTCCAAGGATGTGTTGCTTTTTACATAATTGAATTCAAATAAAAATTGAGTGCGCAAATGAATATTTTTCTATTCAAACCATTGGTTTAACATATGATTTTGTGCTTTTGAATGGAGAGAGATGAGGAGGAGGTTTAGTCTATATTGATTTCCTGCTTAGCTCTTAGTTTTGCTTTATTTGCTTTCTTCATGCAGTAGTTTAACACCCAAAATTTTGACAAGTCCAAATGACCATTTTACTCTTAACCATGAATTTCCAAATTAATTTTCAATGACCAAGTTTCAAGAGCAAAGGGTCATTCCTAAGCCAAACAAACACTTTTTACACTAGCATTGAACACTTCAACCTTGATCACCTAGGTTGTCCAAGCTGGAAATGACCATTTTGCTACATCTTCGTCTCTCAACCTGAAAAATAGGAATTTGTCATCAAATTTTTTATAATTGTCTAACATTTGAGCAATTAGGCCATTTCTCAACTTTACAAGACCCAAGAGTCACTTGAGCAGCTCACCAGGGTTATCCTAGTCTAAAGATAGCTCCCCTGTAGCTCAATCCAACTCTCCTGAACTCAAAAAAATGATCTTTAGATTAACCAAGTCAAAACAAGTTTACCTTAATGGAGAGAAGGTTTTATGTCACTTGTTTTGAGTAACCCAGCCTAATTTTCAATCTCATATTAACTTGCAGATTTCCATTGAGCATTTCTCTTTCTTGCTTTCAGGGATTTGAGCTGAATTTTATCTCTATCTAGAAGAGTGGGCAAAATTGAGCTAGGACCATATTTATCACGTATAAATCAAGCTTCCTTTAGTTTGGCTTGAGTTCATTCTTTCCTATTTGAGTTCAATTCAATTTGAATCCTATCTCTCTCTTGTTTTCAGGGGTCTGAGTTGTATTTGAGCTTAATCCGATAGAGTGAAGCTAAAACCGAGCTCAGACCATGCTATCATTTATAATTTAAGCTTCCTTTGGTTTGGTTTGAGTTCATTCACCTCGGTTTGAATTTAATTCAGTTTCAAGCACTATCTCTCCCTAGTTTTTAGGGGTTTGAGCTGAATTTGAGCTCAACCCAAAACAATGAGCTGAAAACAAGCAAGGATTATATTTATTGTATGTAACTCAATGCTCCCCTATTATGGTTTTAGTTCATTCCCTTCAATTTGAGCTCAATCCAGTTCTAAAGGCTGTGGAGCTCATTCCTAGTACTCGCTACACTCTATAAACCACTATCGAGCTCAATTTTGCAAAATTAAAGTGAAATTTTTTCAATATTTCAGTATGTCCTTACATGTAGTTAGCTTTTCCATGCACCCCTAGCTCCATCTGTGAAAATTCTAATAAAAATAGATTTTTGTGGCTTTCCTTAACTTTTCTTTATAAATGTGTCGCATACGGCTTGTTAAAGAATTGTTTTTGAATTTTAAAGCAATTCCGGAAGAATTATGGCAAGATTTTAACCAAAGCCTATTTAGGAGCCTAGCCACAAGCTAGTTTAGTCAGATTGAAATTTTCATTCAGAACTCTGAAAATACACATAGAGGCAACACTGTCATTTCCTTTTTGGGTTATGTTCTTCTACATAAACATAATGTATAGGTCACATATTCCTTAGTTTATGTTTTTTTATTATATAACCTTACTTCAAGGTTATCCCTTTAAACTGATTTCAGCCTAAAATCACACAATGGTATTTTGGTCATTGCCACCATGCTAGTTTAAATTCTTTATAAAACCTTACTTAATAGTCGCATGAACCTAAGTTAGTTTTTCATATACATTTCATGGATTTGGTAGGCTTGAACCCAAGCTCAGTCTACACCAATTTCTCATTAAAACTGAATCTCCCAAAGACTACACCTAGGCTAAGCCTACGTCTAGCCTAGGTCTGAACCTAGTTTTCCAAAACTGAACTTAACCCAGGTCCTGTTTATGTCATGCCGAATGAACCCAACTAGCCTAGATCGAGTCAGGCCCATGTCCATGCTATTTTCAGGTCTCCATTTCATATTTCTGATCCATATCATATATCCAAGTCTTATTTTCATGTCTGGATCTCATATCCATGTTTTGGATCTGATCTATCTTGATAGATCCAGATTCATTATTCTCATTTCAGATTCTAGATATCAAATCATAATCTAAATTCAATACCATATTTGGATCCAGTTTCTAAAACTTTTCTTAGATCTAAATCCGAATCTAAGTCTTAGTATCAAACTCAGATCCAATATCCACATGTGAGCTTAGTGCACATAATATCTCAAAAATGTTAATTTTCTCACTCTCACACATGAGAACTTAAAACATGTGAAATTCTTTCTTGAGCATTGTGATGCAGACTGAATCAAAATCGGCATTAATATGTGATCGGAACGAACATTTTTCTAATTTATATCAAGCTTTATAATAAGGTTTAAAAGTGTTTTTTCTCTTCATATTCTTGTGTCATTCATCCTCCACACTCAATGTCAATTTGAATACTTTATCAAGAATTGATCAGAACTTCTCCATGCACGTGTGGCTTTTTGTGGAATCAAATTTAGAGTTCCGATGAGATCGCAGTGAGTAAAATTCAATTGAAAATATGGTTTTGAGGTTTGAAGTGGAGAGAGAGGGGGGAGAAAGTTTAGTCCTACATGGATGAGGAGAAAGTGGTTTGCCCCTTCTCTCTCCTATAATTAGTGATCCTTCCTCCCTTTAATAAATCCCCCTTCTTTCTTTTCTTATTTGAAATTTAGTTCTTTTTCTTTATGCATGTTTAGTTTAGTTTTTGTTTTGTTTTTAGCATTTTTAGTTTAGTTTTCCTTTTGTTTTTAGTATGTTTAGTTTTTAGTTTATTTTTCTTAATTGTTTTAACAATATTGTAGTTTAGCATGTTTATTTTGTAGATTAGGTTTAATTTAATGTCTTTAGGGTACAGATAGGGTCAGGTATGTCCCTCTCTTCATTGTTTCTTTCTTTCATGTTTTTGCTTATTCTATTTTTACTTAAATCATGCATATACAATATAGTTTTCTTTAATGTTTTCTTTAATCATGCATTGCACCAATGTTTTAATATGAACTGAACCACTTTTCACCCATATGCACCCCTTGTCTGAAACCAGACTGGATCTACTAGCAGCACACCCTGTCCATCAACCTAGGTATGTGAAAACTTGAATCCTGCTTGGTTGTCACACAAGAATCATTTCCATGCATAGTTTTCTCTAAAGTGTTTTAAAACTCAATCTCTTTGAAGGAATTCAAAAACCCTAGGTCATGTAGGCATGGAGTCCAATCCAAGTTCAACTCTCTAAGACCTAAGCTCACATTAGCCTTAGAGCCCACTACTTATAAACCTAGTCCCATAGCCTAAGTCTACTCAAACTTCTTTAAACAACCACTCATATAAATGAATTATCTTTATATATGGTTTGACTAAGATCAAACACACATACCACAATTAAACCCAAGTAGTTTCAAACCTATTTTAGGTAAAACTGAACCTAGTTCTCTTGACCGACCTACCCCTAGGCTATTCGGATCTTGGATCTCTATCCAAGGCATTGGATTGAATTGATGAACCTTCTATTGAATTAAACCTTGATACTAAACCCAATTCTATTACATGGGATTTTAGATCTCAAGCATTGTATTTTATATCTCGAATATGGGATTATGGATAGTGGATTACGGATCTTGGATTATATAACATTTATTTTGGATCTTAGATTTTGGATTTCAGACTAGATTATTGATCAGATTTGTGATACAAGTCTTGAATCATAAATCTAAGATGATGGATATTGGACTATGGATTGATCCTATATTTGGATATTGGATTTCAAATCTCAAATTTTAGATTGTAGATCTTGGATTCTAGATAATATTTCACAGCAAATGAGTGTTCGATCATAATCCTTGGATCAATTCCCCCAAAATCAGACCCAAATACAAGTTCGGAATTTGGACCTTAAGAAATCCAATTATGAATACAAGATCAAACCTACTAGATTTCTGACCTTGTACTTTGAATCAAGAGTCCCATTGACATGATATGATATTCTGGATTTCTATGACATCTCTCATTTCAAATTTAGAACAAAAATTTTCTAAATCTTTAGATCTTGATCTCTTTTTTTTTTATTCAGATCCAGATTTCCTTGCTAGGTTCATCTCCTACACCCAAGTCTGAATAGAAACCAGATCTAGGTCTACATGACCTTGTTTGCATGCATCATTTTAGACTTAGTATCTCCATTTGCATTGATCTACGATGATCTAGACATGAACAGGTTAGACTAAATTCTCCTTGTTCATTGGTCTACTTTTGAGATCTATTTAGATTTTAAAACATGCATGATTCAAGATTAGAGTATGTTTGTTTCTCATAGGTTTGTAGGACATTTAAACTTAAGAATTGAAACATTTGGTTTAGTCTTTGGTCTGATGAACCCTGGTAAGTGTGCCATGAACATTCAGACCTTGTACTGACGAGTTGGGTTCCATCTCTCAAAATCCCACACAAGGAAAATGGAGATGACTACAGGTAAATCATCTCATTTATACAATCCACATGTAACATTGAAAATTTTACATGTAAACAATAGGATAGAATTTAATTTAATGTTCCTAGGTTAGATGTGAAGGTGAGGCATGCCCTCTTCATCCCCCTCCTTTCTATGATTTTTGTGTTTATGCTTTCTATTTAATTGTTTTTTATCTTAAATCATACAGGTAGTTTCTGTTTTCATTATTCAGTTCAACATGCATTGCACGATTTTTTTGTAAACACACATCCATTACAACTCACCCACATGCCCCTTGTTTGAAATTGAATTGGGCTAGCCCAGTAGCATGCCTTGAGGCAGTAGCCCTAGCATGTGAACAACTAGACTCAGCTTAGTCCTCATGCATAACCACTTTCAAAAACATATCTTCTTTACATAATTTTCAAAACTAAACTTTCTAACAAATTTTCAAAAACCCTAGATTATATAGATGTGGAGTCCACTCCTAGATTAGCCCTCTAAGAGCCCATGGAAACTAGTCGTAGAGTCTACTACTCACATCCATGAACCATAGATCTAGGACTTGGTCAACCTATACATTATCTTCTACTTCTGCAAAATTCCCATGTGAGTGCAATATGAAATAACACAGTCTATCAATTCCAAGTTCGGTTCTTCCCAAACCAGACCTGGCCTAGCTAGGTTCGAACCATCAAGTCCAATTCCCTTGGCCAGCCTAACCCCTTACCTTATTTGAATCTCGGAGCTTGAATCGTGGATATCATAACATAAATCCTAGGTCAATTTCAATTCGAGTAGACTTGGACACTTAAGTTAAAGAGATCCAATCAAACCAATCATGTCTCAGATTTGGATTTAGTATATTCATATTTGGATGTTAAAGATGACATCGTGGATAATAGATCAAATTTATGGGATTTAAGATGTCAAAAAGTTTCGGATCATGGATCTAGATGTCAATATCAAGTCATAATATTTTGGATCTCTATAATATCTCCTATATTTGAAACTTAGAATCAAGATCTCATAGAAAATTAAGTGTATAGGATCTAGTTTTGTACGCATCATTTTAGATCTAGTTTATCGTCCTACATGGTTTTATGTTGGTCTTGACATTTTGATTCTCTCTTTGTTCATAAGTCATATTCAGATGATCCATCTAGATTTGAAAACTGCATTATTTCCAAATTAGGGCATGTTTGATTTCTTAGGATTTGGACGACATTTAAACTTCGGAATTGAAACGTCCAGCCTATTCCTTTGTTTAATTACCCACTATAAAGGTGCTAGGAATGGTTAGATCTCGAACGAACAGGTCGGGTTCTGTCTTTTGGAATCTTGCATTTGAAAATAAAGATGAGTACAAGAAAGACAAGTTCTATTTATATAGTCTACATGTAAAATGAAAATGGTATACATAAACACTCCTCATCTTCCATTTTAATATGGTTCAGGATGAATATAAGAGAAAGAAGATGTACCTATTCATGTTGCATAGGGAAGATATGCCCTAACTGGCAACAAGTATATCCATAAAAAAATAGTCATGCCTTGTGAATTTCAAGGTCTAACCTTCTTTTTCAAAGAAAAATACCATGTTTTGGCTCCTCAAGCTGGATTTTCTTTTGCCAATAATGACTTGGAGTGACTTTTTAAAAATTTGAAAATTTCCCTGCCTTTTATAGTATATAGCCTACTCGTGCCTACTTGATTTTAGATGAGTTGAGTTTGTCTCACTCAACTCAATAACAAACTCGAGTTTTGAGTCAAGCTTAAGAGATCGAGTTTGAGTCGAGCTCAAGTTTGCTCGATGATGCAGACCCACCTTGGACCGCATCTGTCTACTCACATCTTGGCTCGGCCATGGTCCGCCACACCATATGAGCCATGGTATGAGCAAGTTAAGAGCCCGAAACACCTCAGCTAGCACCCTCAAAGGAGGCTAATGAAAAAAGCTATGAAGGCCCAAGCCCTTCTTGTTCCTTGGCCATCCTAGCTCATCACACTTGCTGCCACAATTGATCTTAGCTTACGTGAGGCAGACCTCAGTAAGAGCCCACTCCCTTCTAGATCGTCAGCCCACACCCTACAGACTAGTGCACTTTATCCAATGAAGGAGGATTGCAACACCATGTATACGGCCCAGATGGTCTAGACCAATCTAGCTATGGAGCTCGAGCTGAAACAAAGTTGAGTGCACCCCAATTCGTCATGCAGCACCAGACCGAGCATACCCAGCACTTGGGGCAGCAAAAGACCTTGCAGTCCCAGCCCACTTGTCCGCACTCCACGTCACCAATGCACAGGCCTTGGGTGCAGCCAGCAAGAACACCATATCAGATCCACATGTCTGCTATGTGGAGATCTCTTGCCAGCATGAGGAGGACACTAGCCTGACACATGCCCTATCCTTGTGTCACTGGGATCCACCTCAATCCTAGTGCATCCCATCCAGCTTGCATGAAGGAGGCATCTTCACCACATTTGGAAGGCTCCTAAAAGAATGCCACACAGATCTAGATCAGCCAATAAGGCCTTGAATTTTGAATTTTTTCCATCTTTGTAGGGGCACAGCTCCACTTATGTTTAAACCTTGTATCTTGCATTTGTTCAGTTCATTCAAGCATTGTGTATCGACAACTAGGAGCAGCAATAGAATAGATCTCATTTTCACGTGTTAAGTCTAGTCTTCTCCTTCTCCTTGCTTTCCTCGTTGAAATCCATGTGAAGTTCCTTCCAAAGCAACGGCACAACCATCAAAACCTGGTCCCACTTACCACTGATCATCTATCCAGCCAAGCAAGGAAGGAGCAGCCGCTGGTGACCGATCCATCTTCTGGGTACTCTCCCTTTGCATTTCAGTCCATCAATCCCAACCAGCACTACTGCGAGATCCTTGCACAACAACTAAGCCTTAGCCTCATAACTCTCCTGCATAGGAGGAGATCCCGAGCACAACCTTCGGCAACTACACCCTAGACATGTAGCTCTCCCGCAAGCATGCGACATATTGGCTTTCCTGAGATCATTTTGCAAGATACAACCGATCAAAAAATTTGCAGATTCTAGTCTATAGAAGCACGGGTCTAGGTGTCACTCTCTGGAAAGCACTAGAACTTAGTTTTCCAACAAGATATTACTTGCCTCAATTGAAGCCCGGATGTGAAAGCTATCATCGATTCATCAGGTTAACTGTTTTGTTCTGCAAAAACCAGATTCAGGCATCAAGGTTTCAGTAGATCATCCCAGGCTTTCGACGTAGGATCCTTGAGTGCCTATATTCCTTGGAAAGCTCTTGAAATTATCATGCCAAGAAGATATTACACACCTCCATCAGATTTCAAACGAGCGAGTTATGATCAATTTAATTTGGTTGACTGTGCATCAGACAGAACCTACTCCTACACCTATGTCTCCCTCTCCTGTACTTGGATCATGCTGAAACTTGGGCTGCCAACTTGCAGTTACAGCCAAGGGCATGTCCATGTAAAGTTGCTGCTCTTGTGGGTTTGGTCGTGCTCAACCATGACTGCAGCGCAGCCCTGTTGCTTCTGTCCAAGCATCATCCTGGGGTCCTGGAAGCGGGCCTACATCAGGCTCGCATCACTCGGCTTGTTGAACACCCCTTCATGTGATTGAAGAGTGGTGACTAGTAGTAACCTGACAAGGTGCAACTACTGCTGGCAATTTGGATAGAGTAGGAGGAGAAATCTTTGGTGGGAGAATCATTAGTTTGGATCGGCTGGCTGAAGAGGACCATGGCGGGTTTGCGTAGTGGAGTCTCCAACAACCGGTGAGATGAACTGTCCATGAGAGCATGGTAGGCATTGGGTTGATGGGAGGGCTCTCCAATGGGGGACATGGGCATGGCAGCTAGTGAGGAAGAAAATTTGGTTGTGGGAGTGGGGATAGTTGGTGGACGTTGCAAATGGAGGGCTGAGAGGGGAGCCAACTAGGAGGGCCAGGTGCTTATGCTGATGAGATATGTAGGTCCCTTCATGTTTGTTGGAGAGCTTGATAGAGCTACGTGTGGTGACACTGGAGTTGAACACCTCTTGCATAGGAGACCCTACTGCAATTGGACTATGGGGTAAGTATAGCCAAATAGTCACTCACTAGTTTTTGGGTGAGCAAGAGGTTCATCCCCGTTGCCTTTGGGGTCCTAAGCTGTGTTGGTGTCAGCAATAGCAACGGTACACCCTTCAATTTGGATGTCGTGTCCTACCACCTTAAGACACAGGAACATAACGCCCATGGAAATCAAATTAGGGACCTACCTTTATACAGGCCCTAGCCCGACGAGCTGTGCTATGCCCCTTGAGACACACTCACTAGTTAGAATTAGGGATTTTCAACAAGGAATTGCATAATGAAATTCAAAAACTGCATTTATTGCGCAATGACTACGATGCATAGGGTTTTAAATACATCTAGAAGAGAAAAACCTAACAATGACTAGTGATGGCACATAGGGGTTTGGTCTGTTGAGATAGCGAGAAGTTGGGGTAGCCAGATAAAGGAACATGCCCTACTCATGTGGTGGTCTTTGAAAAAAGAGGCTGATCGATCCCTACAGTACTAGCGCTACTCCTGGATTGGTGATGTGGTGTTGCTGGAATGGTGCCCTTTGAGGAGATGTTGAGTTGGGGCTACAACAACCTGGCCCACACCACCCAACTAGTGCCACATGGTATATTCTCATGGGTGGAGCTGATCTGGATCGCTTGTCCCACCCAAAATGGCCATCCTAACCCACAGGCTAGCTTCCTCATATGGCAGCTCTTTATTCTCCTCCAATGGCATCCTGCCCTATTGATGAAATGCTCCAACTATGGACACTCGCTCTGGCTGATTCATATTTACAACGTAAAAAGCTAAAAAGAAATAGTAGAAAATTTAGTGTCCTTATTTTAGCTTGAGCTTGCATTCATACATTTGATTGTTTTTATGGCATATTTTGGTTTGTCATGCATAAGTATACACATTTCCAATTTCACACCTATGGTTGATACAAATGCAATGGACACTCACATTCCTTTACAAGTTGTTTCAATGGAGGGAGATGTAGGAAGAGAAAGGGAAAGGATAGACGTATTTGTATCTGGTTGGCTAATTAAGGAGAACAAAAAGGAAGGAATTAGAACTTACTATGTTTAGATGGGCAAGGAAGGAAGCACAGGGGAGGGAAAAGAATGAAGAAATACATGTCTCCAGTCCCTCCTAAAATTGACAGATGTGGAGGAAAGAAGTTCACATTCTAAAATATGACAACCATGCCCTAAAAAAATAGAAAGTCTAAAAGGCACGTTGTTTTTCTCTATGACAAGTGCAGAGTGCACAAGTAGTGCCTGCATGAGAATATGCATGCACTTTCTTTTCCCCCCATGATCTCACTCGATATCAATAAACAACTTAAATTCTAATGTGCAAATTGCATGCATACAAATTAGACAACAAATGGATCCTTTGACATAATAAAAAATGATGGATACCAGGTCAATAAGTTGGGAATGCTATCTGTTATGAAAGGTATATCATATAATCAGATCTATAATAGATGCCATAACAGTATTCCTGAAAGAATCAAAATGCATCAGTTGTAGGTATCTGTCCAAATAATCAAATTAGAGAATAAGGCCTATAATAATAAATTTATTTCATATCATTATATTGAATTGCTATTTGGTAGCCTTCTTTCTGGTCGTTTTCAAGATCTGGTCGACAACTTATTATTGTTTCTTTGTGTGGTAACATGTAACTTGCTTCTACATAGTAATTGTTTGACAAAATGCCTTAACAATTGATGGTTTTAGTTGGTCTCTCTATTTTTTGTTATTACTTATAAGTATGAATTTGTTTATTTTGTTGCACATGTAGACTAATCTGCTAAACATGCATGGTGGGTAATGAATTCTAAAGAGATTGCACATATTTTCTCATGATATTGGTGGAAATCTTTTAATTACAAGAATTCTGGAGTTTTAAAACAATAAAGCCATGGAATGTTTCATTTCAAAAAAAGATAACTAGTGTGTTGGCAGTTGGTACATTGTTGTTGTTCTTGCTCGTGCTTCCTCTTGGGATAAATTAGTCATACCAAATATTCACTTTGTTATGACCAAAATGTCTTTCCCAATCAATTCCCTTATGGTTAGGCTCATGTCCTTCCTAAGTAGTTTTTCCCAACATCTCATCACTTGCTTTAGAGTGACATTATTCCTTCTTTATATTTTTTTTAACAAATAGTGGTTCAATTTTAGTCATTGAGTTTTCCTACTAAGGGATGGATAAGGTAAGAAGAGTGTGTGTGTGTGTATGTTTGAAAGAGAGACAAATGTACAATCAAATCTGAGGGTGTTATTGTACATAAGCCTTTTTTTTCATTTTCTTTCCATTATGTTACGAAACACACATGCTTTATAACAGTTCTTTTCCTTCCCATGCAAATAATCATTTGTAATATGTTCATTTTCATCTCCTTTCTTTTCCTTTTTCTTTTTCCTTCTTTCAATACCTCCCTTTCTTTTCTATCCTTGAATATCATTTCCTTCCTCTCTATCCAGACAATGTGTTAGAGATAATATCATTTCCTTTCTCTCCATCCAAGCATAGTGTTAGAGATAAAGTGAACTAGGGTTTATCAGCACTTTCAACTATAGTCAAGATGCAAAGAAAAACCTAAACTTCCTTAATCTCTTCTAAGATGCATGATGCTTTCAAAAAGCATTCATGCTTTTTTCAAATTTTCAAAACTCTTATAAAATATTGTTTGGAATTCATTACCAAAGATCTTATTTTCGACTTAGTTTTCATGACATTCTTCAAGATTTAAAACATGCATTCTTCAATATTTAAAGCATGCATCATGTAGCTTAAGTTGCTTCATACATGGGCCGAATAATGGGAGCTTCAAATGAACATTTTTTGAACCCTAAGGGGCTGTTTGGAACCAGCAATAGTATGTTACTGTTTCATGCATCTGCCCATAATTCATGGACACTTTTTAAAGTGCGCAATGAATCTAACAAGCTTTTGTGTTCGGTGCATAGGACAATAACATATTGTTACTGGTCCTAAACAGTCCCTAAGTGGTTTTTTATTATTGTTCCTTAGGATAGGGCAGACAACACATATTGTCCTCCACACCACTCTCCTGTTCACTTGGACAAGACAGGTCACTATCCATTGTTTGATAAATTTAGCAATGAAACACAACATTTGTTCTAATATGCTCATTTTGTCAAGCATTTGTTTTGTATTTTGTCTATCTATTTGTTCCATCTAGCATTTGTGTTGTTCATTGTTTGTGAACAATTCACAACTTTTTTATAATAGTGGTCAAGTCAGTTGGAGGAAAGCTTTTTCTGGTGGTTTCTTTCACTGCTATAACTAAACAAAATCAAATGCTTCCATGGGAGTCATTTCAATACCATCAACATTTTCTTGTCATGAAAAAAATATGTCCCTTCTAAACTGAAACCACAAACTTCTACATGGTTATGAATATAATGCATATTACAGAACAAAATAGAATAAGCCATTGGTGGTAGATGAGTTTTGATCCATTTATGCATGAGAAGGTTATATTAAGATCATATGTATGCTCCAGATAATCATAGAGTTGGTTTGGTAGAAATAAATTTTAACTAGAACATTTTATGAAGTCATACACCAATTCAAAGGACTAAATTTTATCAAACAGCCCATGGAGGTGCTTGTGCTACTACCAACAGTAGAAACCTGGGCAACAATGTCTGCTACTAGACAAAATGCAACAGAAAAATTTGCTTCGTTGCTCAACCAAATAAAAATGGAATTCACATATCTCGAATTGAATTCTACAACAAGTGGAAATGCATTTATTGAGTAATACCTCCCACAAATGTTAGAATTACATTTAGTTTGAAAATTTTAATGATGTTATATCTTTCCATCAATTAAGAGGTTTTCACATCTTTAAAAGCACTTGCTAAGCTATTAAGTAGTCACTAATTGAAGTACTTATATCTCATGATGAATTCTGGTATGCTTCATTGTGGTCTATTTTTAGATTCAACGCTTTCATGAATTAGATAATGACTTTCATCATCATAATTTTTTTCCCTAATTTCTTACTATAAACACAAATAAACATATTCCCTTCTTATGTATCTAAAATAGGAAATCTTTGTCATTTTTGTTTTTTTGAACACCTTCAGAACACGTATCAATCATTAAAGAAACTACTTAAGAGATGGGCAAAACTCATTTTTTGGAGGCAACCAACAAGCAAAATATTGTAGAGAACTGAAAGTTTATGAATTGTCAACATTTCACACTAGTCAAAGTGGCATTTACAGTGGCCTCAAGTTATTCATAGATGTTAAAAGAAAATGACAAAATCTAATGGTTTCTATCATCTTGAACAAGAAAGACTGAAAGTTTTAACCAAGTTAAAACTAATGTCTTTCTTTCTTAATGAATGACAGAACAAGACAATCATGACCAAATGCTAATGCTATCATGTTGAACAAGAAAGACTAAAAACTTTAACCAAATTCAAACTAATGTCTTTCTTTCCTAATGAACGACAAAACAAGAAAGTTGGACAATAAATATGATATATTTAGAACTAATGTTTTTCTTTCATAAAGAATGGTAAAAACAAGAGAAACTAAAAACTTCAAATATGTTTCTCGGATGCACTAGCTAATAGAAGAGTCAAGGCTCAAGCATGGAGAGACCGGTAATGAATGAAGTAGGTCATGAAAATGGAAAAGAGAAAGAAGATATCATAGTAGAAGTTAATTAAAGAAAAGACAAAACTAAAAAAGGAAGCATGCATCTTTTCCATTTCTTCTTTTTCTTTTATGATGGAACATACAGTCACTTGATCTCTATTTATTTTCCATTTTTTGAGGTTAGGAGGATCATACCATCAAAGTGACCCATAAATAATGATTGTGTAAGCTAACCATCGATAGATGCATGTTGAAGCCTATTGTTCGCACCCCATCCCATTCTCCATCTTTTGGTTGTAGAAACAGGGAGTTATGCAAAGCAGCAAATTTCAAATTGAATTTTTGGAAAATTTCAAGAGAAGGGATCTGCCCATTGCTACGAGGTCCAACCATTCTTATGCCTTTAACAGCAGTAATCAAGCCAAGGACTAAGGATTTTTCAGATCAAGTACAAGTCATTTGATTGATGCAAATCCTATGTGCTTGTGAACAAAGCTTTTGTATTTGAAATTGGTTTAGATAAGTGGTTTTGAGCTTGTTTTTGGCAAATTAGAGTAAAATTTGGACAAGTTGTTTGGAAAATTGATTTGTTTTGACAAGTTATTTGAAAGTTCAACTTTTTTTTGAGAATTTGGGTAATCCTTTTGGACAAAAATGGAAATTTTCTCATCTTGGTTTGGATTGAAGACCATTGTTCTGGTCAAAATATGTGCCATTTGAATTGAAGTTCAAAATCGTCAATGTTGTTAAAATGATTTGAATTGATGACCCTTGCTTTGGTTGAAAATGTTTCAACTTGAATGGGATTGCTTTGGAATGAATGGGTTTGTGGCCTGGATCCATGATTTTCAAAATTGAATTGTCAATTTGACTGTCAAGATTGCAAAGTTTGATAGAAAATTGAGAATCTGATTGGAAAATTTGACAATTTAGAGATTAGATTTAGTTTCTTGTTGTGCACTTAAGATCATCTCATGATTTTGGATTGAAAGTTTTAGTAAATTGTGATCAAATTTTGAGGAAATAGGCTAAGTTCAAATGGACCAAAGTTTGAACAAAATATGCTAAGTTCTCTTAGCAAATGGTTGATTTTGAAGTTCCTCTTTTGTCAAACCATGTGATTAGGTCCAAGCGACACAAATTGGATTTCAAAAGGGTTCTCTTTCAGAGAAAATTTGTAATTGTTCAAGTATGTAAAACTTACTCTTTTGATGAAATGTGGGTTCCAAAATATCGGAAAACGTGTTGTTTTCGAACATATTTTGGCCAAGTTGTGTATGATGCTTGTATTTTCTTTTGAAATTAAGTGAAGTTTTCCATTTCCCATTGCAATGTGACTTGGTCACTTTTTGCAACTCAAAATTAAATCATTTAATTTTTAGAGAAGGTGCACGTGGAGCAATTTGATGGAGTTTGTGTTGAATGCATGAAAGAAAAGAGAAACTATATGAGACATCCATTCTTCCTTCACCTACAATCTCTCAACATTCATTCATCATAAAACTCAATTCATGATCCATCCACAAAAAGATTGATTTTTTTAATTGAAATGTAAGACTCCTTCTATGTATGCTTAACATATCATTAAGCATAAGAGTTAGAAATGCAATCCACAAGCTTGAGACTTATAATAAAATCTCAAAATAATAGAAAATATGTAAAGAATGTTAAAATAATCTTCAAAATATATGGGAGACATGGATAACATCCACTTTTGTCTAAAAATTGCCATAAAATCAGGTATTGTACTGATTTAAATGGCTAAAAATCAGAAATATTGATTCTAAGAAAACTTGTTTCTTAGAAAATGATGATTTGCCTAAGTTTTCCATAAGTTAAGCATCTGAAACAACAAGAGGAATGTTCGTCTTTAGAACGTGATTCCACTAGTGTTAGATATACACATTGGGTCCTTGATACAACTTGATCTTGGCTGCACTTGATCTTAGCTGAAAATAAGAAAATGTGTTACGAAAAATGTCAAAATTTTATCCCTTACCTTGGCTCTCAAGGTGGGTTCATATAGCATTGAAATTGAATGAGGAAGGGAAGGAAAGAGGTTGTGCACCTGCCTCCTTAACTCACACTTGGAGCATGCCCAAGTCTTGGGGAATTTTCCCCCTTTTGAGCTGGTGAGTGAGAATTGGTCCAACTCTATGCCAAACTGGATTTTGATTTAATTTAAAACTTGGAAAATGAGCTGAGGTGGCTGCCACCATAGCCAGCCTCTAATTCGGCCAACGGATTAGAGGAATCTTATTTTTTATTGGCTCAGTCCATAATGCATGGATTGATGATTTGACAAATGAAGATTAAATGATCTTTAATCTTCTGAAAGAATTTCAACCAAGCACACCTAGCCCACACGCATGAGCTGGGTGTGCTTGGCTAGGTCTGGTCTGGTCCAGATCTAGTCAAGCCTAATTTGGGTCAAGGTTGAGGACCTAAACACTTGATTTTGATTGAAAATCATTAATGAAGACACCCTTAGCTTGGGTTTAGCTTTTGAAATCAAACTTGCTAGGTTCAACCTAGTGACTAAGCTCTAAATGTTATTTAATTATAAATTCTTATTTGACAACTCAATTTAAGTTGAAAAGACTTTGAAAATTTGTCAAATTTGGAAACATGACATTTTGTCCATAATTCAATTGAAAATGGATTTAATCAAATTTCAATTTTTTTGTATTTGATGTGTACACTTGACAAATTCAAATGTGTATTTGATTTACATAGAAAACAATTTTAGGTTATATGAATTCAATTTGATCATGGGAGGACAAATTTATCCAATTTTGATCAATTGACTAAAGTCAAGGCTCATTTTGTGGGTTAATGTTGATTTGGTTTGAGTAAATTGGATGAATTCGAGCTTAGAAAGCATCTAGCTATGCTTCCATTGATCTCAATTTTGATTTTCACTTTGAATAAGTTTAGTCAAAGCAAACTTGATCTAGTTAGAGTCTATTCCTATCCAATATCTGGATCGTGGAGTAGACCTAACATTTTGACTAGTTTTAACTAGGCTAAGCTTGTTGACTGCGCTTAGCTGAGGTTGGCACCACATCTAGGTGCAACTAGGTCAGCCTGCTTACCTTAAGTAGGTTGGTTAGAAAAAGTCATAGCATCTTTGGAACTAAGGCCTCTCTTTAATTGGAGAATTCCTTTTTAATTAATGGAGAGATATATATAATTCTCTATCCTTATGAATTTACTCATGATTATATCTAGTTTTCATTAATCATGGTTGATATCTTGGTTAAAGTAGATATTTTAATTGAAGTGAAGTGCATGACCTCTTGGTGAGCCCTTGGCCACCTGAGCTAGGTGGGGCCCACATGTGGGTCCCACTTGGAAATTTAGATTCTGAATTTAGATCCAGTTTTAGATTTGAATTCATTAGTTGAACCTAAATTGTGTTTAGATTCAAAATTTGCTTTGGAGTTGATGTTTTCACAATTATTTTGTAAAATTCTTTTTATAAGATTTTGAAATTGCATCCCTTGGCTGAGATGGAAAATTTTGGGGTGTTAACATGTGCCCCTCTTTGTTGTTAAGCAAGTTGAAGAGTTCGTTTAGCGGCAAAGATTCACATGCAAAATTTTGCAAATTGTTTTGACAATTTTGCTTTCAAATGAAGCCAAGCTTCCTTTACTTGAGAGGAAATGATAATCAAAGACTTAAATTAAGAAGATCTTCCTCCATTTCACAGGAAACTCTATAGAGGAATTGATGTAGATTTAGAAAATTTTGCATTTATAAAAAGTTTGCACTCAATACTTAGAGAACTTAGCCTTTCATGCCTTTTGACTCTTGGCAAGTGCTTTTTCTCTCTTTTTTGTTGTCTTTTTGTCTTTTTTAGCTTTAGCTTTTGAATTTTGATTTACTTTTTGAGCCACCATTCACTCTTTGGAGAAATTCCTCACCACCCCAAAAGTTACTATGGAGTTCCACCACTTTGGTGGTTTAGTGTAGTTTGTTTTGTGCAATATCAAGCCTATTGAGCTTTCTACTAAACCCTTATAACGAGTTTTGGGCCGATAGGTCTCAGACTAGTTGGCCTTAAGGTACAAGGTGGAAAAACACCCCTTAGACTTACTTACTCGAGTTCGGAAGGCTTTAAGAAGCTGGATATGAGCAAATGTTCATGAATTGTTTTTGAGCTTCACAATGAAAACATAGGTCGCATGTCCACATGCTATTGTAGGACTTTGAACCAGAGGAACTGCTACACTCATCCCAAGCTCAATGTTCAACTCGTTTTGTTTGATAGCTTTTTTTGACATCCTATCAAGGTCTTTTGTGCTATAATGGCTTTTCCTCATATCATCTCATGGTAGACCTTTACAAGTGCTCAATTACTAGGACCAACATTAATTCCTAAACCTTGATCCCTTAATTTCATTGGCATTTCTTATATAGTTCAAGCCAATGCCCCTTGCAGTTGCTCTTGTATAGGCAAGACGGAGGCTAAATTTTGAAAAGTTTTAGAAATTTCGATTGACAATGCATTTTTGAATTCTTTTGAAAAATCAATATTGGAAATCCCCTCCTAAGAGGTGAGACGCCCCTTAGTTGGTTTAAAAATTACAAAAAATGTGCTCACTACAGCACAATTGTTTTGAAATTTTGAATCGCATGATCAAGTATCGAATTTCTTGAAATAAAAAGCAGTAATTGGATTGGGGATTTCAACCCAATCAGCATCAATTAGTCGATAAGAATTATGAAACAGAACCTCCTTGATGACATAAGGTCTTTCCTAGTTTGGCGCCCATTTTTCTTTGAGTCTACTCTTGAAGAGAACCATTGATCCTAGGACAAGGTCATTTACTTAAAATTTCCTTTCAAAGATTGATTTGACATAATGTTGGGTGACTCTCTTGTGGTAGACTTTAGTATGCTCTACCACTTGTAGCCTTTTCTCGTCTAGTAAGTCTAATTGAGCAAGTCATTTTTGTTGATACTTGTTAATTTAGAAGTTTGACGAGAACATCAAACTTCAATGTTGGTTTTTGGACATGTAGTAGAAGGACAATTTCCGTTCCATACACTAATTTTACTAGTGTAGCATGGTGGGAGTTCAAATCATGGTTCAATATGCTCAAAGTGCATTGTGCATTTTCTCATGTCAATTCTAGCATATTTCTATGGTCCTTTCTAAGACATGAATCAAAGTTTTATTCATTGCTTTTGCCTGTCTATTATCTTGGGGCTAATACGGGGTAGAAAAATGATGTTGTATTTTGTATATGACAAAGATGGTGCATTTTCTCATTTTTGAAATGAGTGTCATTGTTTGAGACAATGTCATGTGGGATGTCAAATCTGTATAAATGGTTTTTATGATTGAAGGACATAATATATCATCCTTCGATTTTTTTCAAATTGATTGCCTTCACCTATTTGGGAAAGTAATCTGTAGTTGCAAGAAAGTACTTGTGCCTATTTGAGGCAGTGAATTTTATTGGGCCAACCTCGTCGAAGGCCCAATTTGAGAATGGCCAGGATGAGCTTATTGAATGAAGGTATGCTACTGGTACATGAATTGATGGTGCATGCAACTGACATTTGATAAACTTTTTGATAAATTGATGACAGTCTTTCTACATGGTGGGCCAATAGTACCCAACTCTTAACTATTTGTTTAGCTAGGGTTTGATACCTTACATGTCTCCCACAAATTTCTTTATGGGCTTCTTGAATGACCTCTAGTGCCTCATTTGCATCAAGACATCTAGAATACTCTATGTTAAATCATCTTTTGTATAGGATTCTAGCTAAAATAAGATATCTTGAAGGCATCTGCCTCGGAACTCTTTGCTCTTTTCGATATATTTCATATGAAAATGCTCTTGTTTGAAGAAAATCTTTAATTTTTTTCATACTATGATGCTTTGTTTTCTGCTTATAGCACCTATTCTGGCATGATGTAAGATGGTTGTTCGAGTCTACCGACTTCAAAAGATCGAATGGACTCTCTAGGTTAGAATGTGATGGTAGAGCCTAGACTAGCCAAACCATCTGCAATTGGGTTAACTTCTTTCTTAACATGTGAGAGTTTGTATTTCTCAAATTACTTTACAATGAATGTTGCCATCTCTTGATAGAAATTGATATTTGACTTAACAGTCACCATTAACTTGACTGACAACTAGGAGAGAATCTCAAAAAATATGGATTTTTTACACTTTAAATTTGATAAGCATTTTGAGTCCTTGAATTAAGGCCTCATTTTCTATCATGTTGTGAGTGCAAGAAAAGTTTGACTTGAGGAATAAGGAATCATTTCCTTCTCTAGTGTAATAAAAATTATCTTGATATCTACCCTAGTCATGCTATTAGGCCCATCAAAGTACATTTCCCACATCGGCTCTGGTTCAGTAGTCAAGATTTGTTCATTTAGGAAACCATCATTTGCTTTGATTTCCTCTAATAAAGGAATATCTATCAATTGATCAGTGATGGCTTACCTCTTCATTGATTTTTGTGACACATATTTCAAATCATATTGCACCAACAAAATTTGCCACTTTTCTATCCTCCCATTTAGGTTGTTTGAGGATATGTTTGATTGAACTGAGTTTGAACAAAATCTTGACCACACTTGATGGTAAGGTAGTCTCTTAATTTTTGGCACATCAACACCAAGGCCAAACGTTCTTTTCCATGTGCGAGTAATGCTTCTCATATTACATAAATGTTTTCCTAACGTAATAAATGACACGCTCTATTTGACATCCTTCTCCTTATTACGCCAAAAATCCACACAAGCTGAATTATTGACTGTGATGTAAAGTAGTATAAGTTTTTCCAAAATTAGATGTTTTCAAAATTAGTGGACAAAGAAGGTATTTCTTGATCTTTTGGAATGAGACCCAACAGTCATGTCCTCATTCAAACTTAACTTCTTTCTGTAGCAATTGGTTGAATGGTTGACATCTTAAGGCAAGATTGGATATAAACCTTTTGATTGACTAAGTTCTGCCTTGCAAGCTATATAGCTCTTTCTGATTAGTTGATGGTGGCATCTCAATGATTGTCTTTGCTTTGGAGAGATCCATTTTGATTTTCTTTTTGCTGACTATAAATCCCAAAAGCTTATCAGATTGCACACCGAACTCACACTTATGCTGATTGAGTTTAAGTTTATATTGTAAGAGTCTATCAAAGACTTGAGAAATAATATTGATGTAATTGTCCTAAATCTTAGATTTAATTAACAAATCATCCACATATGTATCTATAGTTTGATGCATTTGATGATGGAAAATGGCTGCCATAGGCATTTTATATGTTGTCCTAGCATTCTTCAAGTTGAAACGCATTATGGTATAGCAGAAATGTCCTAAGGGGTTATAAATGAGGTTTTGGATTGATACTGAACAGCCAACTTAATTTGATTAGAGCCAAAATATCCATCCATAAAAGAGAACATAGCATGGTTTGTTGTGTTAATTATTGTTTGGAAGTGGATAGTCATCTTTTGGTGTAACTTTATTCAAATCTTTGAAATCGATGCAAAGTAGAATTTTGTCATTTTTCTTTGGAACTACCACAATATTTGCTAACTATCAGGGATAATCAATTGTTTAGATGAAAATCACCTTTAATAGGTCTTCTAGGCCTTCCTTGACTTGCCCCTCAAGACGATGGTCTAATTTTCTCAATTTCCATTTAACTAGTTTGCATTCTGTCTTCAATGCAGTCAATTCACGACCAGCTTAGTATCAAGTTCAGACATGTCTTCATAAGTCCATGCAAAAACTTCTTGATGCTTTTTGAGGAAGTCTATCAATTTTCTCTTTCTTTGGCTAAGAAACTTGTTTCAATTTGTAAATATGTTTGTTTTTCTTTCATGCCAATGTTAATCTCCTTTATAGCATCATTAACCAAAGGTGACGATTGATCTTGTTTTTTCACTTGGATGAACTCTAGACACTTTGCCTTGATGGGTTTTGGATTTACCTTATTGAAGACTTTTGATTATTGATTCATATGTATCATCCTGAAGATTGTGGAAAAGTTAGATAAAATTGAAATACTTTATGTAAAATAAAGCAAATTGCATATATCATTGCACATTTGAGAGTATTATAAAATTGAGACTTTTGGTTTATGACTACATGTCAAAATGGCGATTGACTTGTTGAGACATTGATCAATTTAAATTGATAGTGAACATTTGCCTATGGTGTTGCTTTTGACAAAAGGCACTGGCTTGAATTCTTCTTCAACATCCACCTCTTCATAATTCTAGCTTCTTATGGCTCGAGTACCTCGTTGCCCCACCACTATGATTGGCTCTACAATTCCATCTTCATGTTTGCCAAGACCAGTAAATGGAAAGTAACCATGGCATATGAGTAGGTCCAATCTTTTCTGATTTTGAGAGAATTTTTTGAACAATGGATGGTTTTTGCAATTTGCTGTGGATAGATCTAGGTTGACACCTTTACCACCCACATTTACTTCTTTGGCTTCCAAATAGCCAATTTGCTAAGACTGCAAGATAATTCTTCTTCCTCACCGACTCGGATGCTTGGTACCTTAATTGTATATGTTGGTATCCGAATCATTGGGTGTATGAGGTGATTTTGTCGATCATCTGCATAAATTATGAGGTACTCATGCCATGAGCTCATTTGACATACTGATGTAGTGTGGAAAGAACTGCATTTATAGCATAGATCGTGGTCTGCCGAGTAACAAATTGAACGAGGGTTCTTGTGTTTTAAAGATATTTAGGTTGAGACATATGCAACACAAACTAGGATGTCCCACCAATCATATCCATGAATGAAAATTGATGATGAAGTGTAATCAGTTTTTTTTATACCCAATGTGGGGGCTGTTTGCTATAGGCTTCTTTATCGATTAAGACATGAGAAACTCTGATACCCATTGTCTCAACCACCATGTACAAGGCAAGTGGTCTCTCTCTCTCTCCTTTCGGCGCCTCTTCCTCATTCCTCATCCCTCCCCACGCGATCCTCCTGGAAGGCATTCGGTCAAGAAACGCCTGATCAATTCTCCACTCATCTGCTTCTTCCATGCATCTTCACGCTCCTTCTTCTATTCCTGGCTTCATAACTTCAAGAACCCGACGTAGGATTCGTCCATTTCTAGGGCACCGCTAATGCTCTGGTGTTCAGACGCTTGGTTAAGTATCCAATCATGGCTATGCGACCACGGTACCATCCGATCTGTCGCCGTCTTCATGCTCTATGTTCAGGTATTCTGATCGTTATTCCTCTTCTTCCGGACCAAAGAAGAAGCGGATTTCAGATTCTCTTGCTTTCTTTTGTACTTCTTTCCTCTGAGCTAGAAAATGAGTGCTTATATTTTGTTGTTGTTGTTGTTCTTACTTTGTAGTTTTGTTTTTTGAGATCGTTTTCTGTTTTCTTCTTGTTTTTCTCCATCGGGGTTTTGAGATTGCTTGTGCTCTGGTCGGGTCCATCGGAGCTCTCTACAATGGCGTCATGCTGATAGACCTGGCGGTGTCATTGTTTGCGGTTGTTGCAGTTGAGAGCAGCAGTCAGCGCCTTGGACAAACCTACGCCTTTCTTTTGGTTTGTGAAATCCTGCTCGACGTTTCTTGGTTCGTCCTCTTCTTTCGGGAGATATGGTACGAGAACTATCTGATTTCTTGAATTCCACACCGAATTATTTTGTTTTCTGTTCTTTCTCCGATTTCCCTTTATTATTTAATAGCACGAGATCTTTAGAAAACTCAAATACATAATTAGAAGAGCCACAAGATTCTATTTCTGTGTATTTTCGTGTCAAGCTTCGCATTTTTGCTGTAACTGACGGTCGTTGCTCTTATGCAGGAATATGTCTACCGAAAAGTATAGTGCCCTCGATATCTTTTCGGTTAGAGTTGCCTTGTGGATGGAAATTATTGGGTTCTTAGTTAGGTGTTCATCGACGTTCATTTGGATACAAATGTGCAGATTGGGGGCTTCATGTGTCGACAACGTTTATAGGGAGTCTGATGTTGACCCGAGAACAAGTCTTCTGAGTTCTGCAAACTACCTCATTGTTCAAGAAAATTCTGACTACTGTGATGCTGTGGGTGGCTTTATCGTCGACTCTACTTATTACTCCTCTCTTTTTGAAGATGTTGAGGATGGAGGATGTGTATATGAGGTAAAATTTCTTTTTATATTGGTTAATGCAAATTAGGTTCTGGTGCAATATTCAGTCATCAGTTGCAATCATGTAGGAATACAGTAGACCTGAATTGTAGAAACCTCTTGTTTCCTTTGTTCAGAAGAAGAACCCCTGTTTTCCACCGTTACAGTCAGCTGAGTGACTGAATTTGTTTAGACGCAATTATTCTTCTTCAATGTTCCTCTTCATTATGATATCTGGAATTATTCTTGTGATTGGAAGCATGCTTGCCTTTGTTGCTATACGGTATTGTACTTCATACTGATATAAGATGTCTTGAAAAATGGCAGGAAGTAATAAAAAGGATACAATTGCTTGTCGAAATGTCATAGAAACTGTAGGAAATGAAAGTGGAATTGAGTAGGAAACAATGTGAAAGTAGGATAACATAGGAAAACAAGTATGGAAACATTTAAATATAACGTCTGAGAAAATACCACATATTACAATTAAGAGAAAAAGAAGGAAGGGAAGCATCAGCATAGAACAATAAGAAGAAAGGAGGAAGATGAAAGAGAAAGGAAGTGAAAAGCGAGGTGAGAGTGGCTCTTTCCTTGGAGAAGAATTATTCTTGTTGTTTTCTTTAGATTCAGGAAAGCAAAGTGATTCTCTAGGCAGCAGGTCATCTTGGTAAAAGTATGGCTCAGGTGAACTATTCCTTGAAGGGCGAAACACTCCATAAGATTAAACACTATAGCATTGAAGCTTCCACCAGTTAGTGTTTTGCTTGGGTGTAAAGCATTGATGGCCATTCGTCTGAGAATTGCATTGATGTGTCATTACCTAAAGTGAAACAAGAGAAGGAGCAGACAACAGTCGATCATATGGGTCAGGTTCAAAAGTTAATCAAGCCTATTAAAAAAGATGCCACCGGTTGGGAAGGTCCAGTTCAGTCTTAGGTGAAACAACCCTTAATTAAATGGAATTATCTTACCGAGGCAGCTGTTTTTTCTTCTAATGAATGTACGAACTCTTGGCTATTAGACTCGGGTGCTTCCTTTTCATATGATCCCAAATACGACTTTTGTTTCTGAATGTAAACCTATTTGCTCAAATAACTATGTTTCTACAGCTGATTGCACAAATTTGAACATTAAAAGTATCGGAAAATTTGAAAAAAATCTTAAAACTTCCAAAGTTTTCAAAGTTCCTAATGCTAGATGTATTCCTAAACTAAATTTAAATCTTTTATATGTTTCTCAAATTACCAAACATGGGTATGATGTTCCCTTCTCATCTTAAAGTTGTATTGTGCATGTTCGCCAGTCTGGGAAGCAGATTGAGGAAGTCCATGTAAGAGCAACTTATACTACATGGACTTTCTAGACTTAGCACAAAAGCAATTTTGTAATATTGTGGAAAAAGTAGTTAGAACTTCTTCACAAAAGATTAGGGCATCTTAGTTTGAAAAAATGTCTTCCCTTAACAACGAGATCATTTAAAGAAGATTCCATAGGTAAGGATTGTCACTTGGAAAATTACAATCATTTCGTTTTGGCTCAAAAAATTTTCTTTTAACCACACGTTTTGAGTTACTTCATTCGGACGTATGGGCACCAGAACTTGTGGTCGCAAAAGGAGGTTTTTCTTATTATGTTAACTTTGTTGATGACTTCACTAGGTATACTTGGATACTACTTAAGTCTAAATCTGAAGTCTTCAGTTATTTCGGAATTTTCCATAAATTAATTCAAAATCGATTTAATGCAACCTATCATCTTAGAATTGATTCAAGAGGAGAATATCTTTCTAATGAATTTTGGAAATACCTAGAAGAGCGTGATGTTATACATCAAAGATCATGCTCCAAAATACCTCAACAAAATGGTCTAGCTGAAAGAAAACACAAACATATGATTGAAACCACTAAAACCCTACTCATCTCAAGAACATTCCAAAAAAAATTTTGGGCTAAGGCCGCCCTTATGACCGTTTATTTAATAAACAGAATGCCTTTTTAAAATTTGAACCCAGATTATAATGGAAAAAGTAGATGCTAACTGTTAGAAGCGATCACACAAAATTGTAATAACGACAAAGAATAGATGAATAAAACATTCAGTCACCACATTCAATCACCAAATCAGGCAAAAAATTCTGATTTCATATGTAATAACAAAAGTAATAAAGAAATAGTGCATAAGGACTTGCAAAAGATCGGCAGATAGGAGAGAGAAGACAACACAATGAAAATCAAATGAGGGGCTGCAAAAATCAGCAAATCGGCAGGATGTCTGGCAAAATGATGAGAATGGAAGTGTAATCATATCTATCGCTGGAAAAAAGATGAAATCTGCCAAAAGATTTATGGTTTGCTGGAAAAAAAGAGAAAACAGGCCTGCCGTTTGCTAGAGACGACTCCCTTCACCAAAAGTAGCTGCTCATAGGTTACGGTTACTGCTTACTAGAAAAGTCATCAGATGACACATATGGTGAGTTTTTGCCATTGAGTTGTCCATGAGCACAGGAGGAGAGCAGCCTTCCGCTTAACTGTCGGGCTGCCTCTGTTCATAGTGTATGTACATGGGTGACATTAGAAAAGAACAAGTAAAATTTGGACCTCAATGAACTCAGTCAACTTTGATTGAGACCAAAAATGGACTGACACGATCCATGCTGTGTCCAGGCCATGTCCAGGCACCCACACCTGAACCCATTTCAGTTGCACCCATATATCATAGGATACAAAAGAACTTTATTCAAAAAGTGTCTTTCTATTTTCCATGAAGAGGTTCCCTCTTCTGCGTCCTTCTCTATTCAGCTGGATGATCTTACATCCAGCAAACCATGTATGAGAAAATGAACTTTATAGCCATAATCTAAAAATTGGTAAACCAATAAAAGGTCTAAATTTAGTTTTGGAATGACTTTAATGTTGGGTATGATGAATTACAATTGCGCAATTGTCTATATCTTATTTTCCAAAGAAGTTTCATCCTTAGTGCAAACCCTAGTGAAAGATTACTTTTCTTTTTCTTTGGATGATGTTTTCATCGGGACTCATATGAAAAGAAGTACCAAACTCAAGTACCCAGAAACTCATACCAAGAGGAGTTAATATAGCTATTGAAGATATAACAGTTTTAGCAGTAGATGAATAGTTGTGCAATAGGTATTGGGGAGCTTCCATCGATTGCATTTTTATTGGTCTTCTCTTTGTTGGCCTCATTCTTGCCACTTTTTCCTTGAACTTGGAAAAATTCTTCTTTATATGTTGTGGTTTAGAACCACTTTGCCGTATGAAGACTTGTTTGTCCTTGCATACTTGAGCAAGAACTTCTTCTATTGATGGCATTGAGGCTATACAGACGTTGAAGCAGCAACTTGTTCAAACTCAGCTATTAGACTGCAAAGAAAAAAACAATGGAGATTCTCTCTCTCTCTCTCTCTCTCTCTCTCTGTGTGTGTGTGTGTGTGTGTTAAGTTCCATTAATACTAGTTCTTTCCATATGAAAAAAGGGATCTTGTAGTAATTCACAATGTGCATCTAGATTCTCTCTCTCTTTGTCTCCATTTGCTTTTTTCTTGTTTCAACCTCTCCACCTTCTTTCATGACTACTAGTTCATCTCGTAGGGAAAAGGGATGCCACATTAATTTATGACACACTTTTCAATTTGTTTGGTTGACCTTGTCATCTTTTGAAGATAGTACTATCTTGCTTTGTCTTGTTTCATCTAATGGGTTTTGGGAAACACCCAAGCTCATGCTGCATTTTGAATTTTAGAAGATGGAACGCAAATTATAAACTATGAGATGATTTGACAATTATTTGCATGGCAATCTTGTAGCTGTGTTTCAATTTCTTGAGGACTTCCCATTTTCCTCTTCAATCGATGCCACTATTTTGTTCACAAATTCTGTGTCTTAGTTGAGGCACTGACCAATATATTTTTTACAGCTTTTTTTGGATTTAGATGAGGCTCTAGCATTGTACCATTCACATGTCTCCCAAGCCCCTAGGTATGATGATATTCTCCATAGGATCAGCTCATTTTATATAATTAAAATCATTAAGCTTGAATAAATAACAATCAAGCTCTGATACAATGTAATGAAATGTCTCAAGCCATGTCTTGATCTGACCAAGTCTGCAGGATACTGTTAGTCACAAAGGACCAAGAAAGAAATAACTGTGTCGTCACAATTGACCACTGCAATCCACACACATGTGACACTCATGAATAAACTGATCGTATTAGAGCAGAAATAGCATGAGAACATGCTTAAAAATTGTATATTGCAGTGAGGAATATATATACGCAGAGCAAGAGGAGAATCCTTATGACAGCTACATGTTGAAGGCTCCAATGGCTAGTTCAATGGACTATTTAGCTAGTTGTTGCCTTGTTTGGCTTCCAATAGCTAGTTTATCAGTCAAGAACAAAACAGAAAATTGGAGGAGAGAATACAAAAAAATGAGCAAATGGACTTACAGAAAAATACAAAAAAAAACAGTTATATATATATATATATATATATATATATATATAACTGTATGTTTTGTATTTTTCTGTAAGTCCATTTCCTCATATATATATATATATATATATATATATATATATGCACACAACATTATACATATATGGGGAGATAAAAACACTTTATGAGAAAGAAGCCTGTCTTCTGTGGGCCTTAAAACTTATAACTGATCTGATTTATCATGGTGAGACCTGAAAAATTGCATGAACCTCCAGTTTTGTGTGGCCAGCAAAAACTTCTAACTGATCTGATTTATTGCTTAAATAGTGGGTGATGCAAACAAAGATGACAAAAATGAAGCTGGTGTCTGAGAAAATTCCTGGTGAGGCTCAATAAGGAGATCTAAGAACTTTCGTCTCATGAAAACCATATAACAGATAACAGGGATTTGATGTCAACAGTTTGTGGTGCTATAGCAGTATAGGACACAACAGCAACCAACAATTGCAGAAATACTACTGTAGAAAATGTATCTTAGATTTACTCAATGAAGTGGTGGGCGGGTGGTCCTTCGTCCATCTTTAGCTGATGCAATGTGGCATGAACCCTTCAGTTACAATGCAATATCCTGTGTCAGCTTTATTTGGCCAGGGACAACTTACCTCATGTGTGTGGCCAAACTCGTGTCAATGGGTAACTATATACCATTAGTTTTATCTACTTCATTTTATGGCCTTGACTGCTATGTTATAGTACCGTGTTATCATCTGTGTTCCTTTTAATGATGTCCCTTTTTAACTGTATTACCATTCAGTTTCATTTTAATTTACTGCTTTGTTATCTTGCTTGCCATGCTTCAGAAATGTTCAGGTGATGCATTTTTTTATATTTATGTTTCATAGCTTTAGGTTAAGGCATGCATATATCATTTAGTTAACAGAGTTTTGACATTGAACTTGACTCCTGCATTGACTTCTTTCCACGGTCTACATATTCCATGCACTGATAAGCTTTAGGTTAAGGCATGCATATATCATTTAGTTTCACACAGTTTTGACATTGAACTTGACTCATGCATTGACTTCTTTCCACGGTCTACATATTCCATGCACTGATACTGTTACAATAAATGCCAAACCTGTGAAAATATAAACAAGATGAATATAAATGTAAGGAAAATGGATATGGCAGAGAAAAGCTGGAAAAGAAATAGTATACATGCTTCAAGGATTGTCTTTTTTTTTTTTTTTCCATTTTCATCCAGTCATTACATATTGATGCAAGTCCAAGGCCAAAAAGTTAGGAAGTTAATGATGAGTAATAAGGTTCAAATCACATGTATCTATCATGTTTGAGAAGATTGCAATTGAAAACCTTCCATCGTTCTTTCCATGTTGTCTTTCTGTTGGGTCCTTCTTTGTCTTGTCTTGTCGTTCTAGTTAAATTTAGGAAGAATTTGGCAGTGACATCAATGAGCACGTTAAAGACAAAGAATAACATGGCGATGATTGTAACCATGTCAAATATCATACAATGTTGTGTTAGGTGAGGTGAGATTACCAGGGCGAGCTAAGAGGCTATCTCTTTTATGTTGAATTGGAACAGGGATTTGTGCTGAGAGCATTAAAAATAAATAGACAAAAGAATCCCATATTCTTATATGAAGTGATCTAACAGTGGTGTAGCTGTAGTCTTCTTGTACATCAAGATGAATTTTGTAGGGACAAGTTTCTTTCGTTGAGGGAGAGATATTTTTCCTTTTCGCACTGCATGTTGATGGCATTCAATTATCTCTATGCTATGTTTCATTGCTTCTAAATTTGGTATACGAAGGACAGAATTTGAGGCCTGCTAGTCACTGTCAGAAAATGTTTGCACCTACAGTCATCTTAGGAGATTTGCTTTTCATGGGGATGAAGCTGGGACTAACTTTATTCCGATCTGCATAAGTGGCAAATTTTCCACATTGTACACGAGGAGATTGTGTAGCCATCCGAGAGTGAGCATTACGGAGCTGATGTCTGTGCCTCTGAATTTCTCACGACAGTCTGCTAATCTTTGATGAAGTTCTGCAAATGAGTGTAGGCATAGAGTTGGCTGAAGATATCCATTTTTTAATTGCAGTCATGTACTAAAGGGCAGACGTGGGATGTTCCTCTATGGTTGGTAAAAGGGGATGCCTCATATTTTTCAAGGTGTCCCTTGATCCAGCGTATCTAACTTTGTATTAACCTTACTCAGATATAAAGTGCTTGGTCCAATTTCCGTTGCATATTCTTTTTATTTCATCACCTCATTTTGCATACCAAATCAAATCTGCTCCCGCTCTTCACCCCGTTCGGTTTGTTTTGAAACGAACGTTGTGCCATGTACTGGGGCTAGGCAGTTCCTGACTTGGGATTCGTCAAGTCTTTGGAAGTTATGTTTGAAAAAACGTAGACGTATGCCGTGAAGGTTTTGCTCACTTGCTATCGACCCATAAGTATTATTGTTAACCTGAATTGCCCTATTTATTTCATTTTATGTTCTTTAAAAATATTGTAAAATAGAAAAAAATTACAAACACTACTTAACAAATGGGCTAAATAATAAATGACTGCACAACCTTTAGAGCTTAACGAATAGATGTTCAGTGTTTTTCTCTAATTCTCAAATCACTGCTTCCTTGTAAAAAACGTGAAGGAGATAATAAGGGCTTAAATTGAAATCAGAAAGCAGCATTTCTTGACAGAATTACCACCAGAGTGCTGGCACGGTTGAAGAATCATTGCAAAAGTGAAATTTATCTCAACTAACAATCCTAGAGGAGCACCTTTGTTTTGAGAGAATTAAGGCAAGAGTCCATTTTTGTAACACTAGCCTACAGCATAAAGCATCCTACTCCCGCTGCCAACAGAACCTCTTTGAAAACCATTGCCTGAAAGTGTCTAGAACTCATGTTCCCTATGATTTCCTTCACATTGATGATGAAATTGCTCTAGTTACCATGAGATCTTGTGGAATTGCACAATATCTTTGTAACAACCAGACACACTTTTGGGCCCAGACCTTTGGTATAGTGGATCCCAACATGCCCTTTAGCAGTTTCGGTTTCACGTTCAAAAAGACTAAACCAAGACAACTAACCACTTTATCAATCTTCTTTATAAGCTCTTGAAGATCTTTCACAATATTCAATACGAGACTAAACTTTTGGAATGTTACAATCCACTCTCCTTAAGGTTGTCATCATGTGTGAGACCTTAGGTCCGAATGTTGAAACGTACTTTGATACCACTGTAATGAGTTGACCCATTCCTGGGCTCAGATTTCTGGCATGCGGATCCCAACCGGCTCCCTAGCAGTTCTGGTTTCTAGCCTTTTTTGGCCTAGAACCAACACTACTAGGGGAAGGTTGGGGTCCACCGGATCCGGAGTCTGAGGCTTGGAGTGGGTCGGCGATTACAGTTTTGCCCATGGAAAATATCTAATTTTGCTGAAGAAACAATAGTAGCGATGTGTGCCCACAAGATAATTCCAGCCTTCATTTTACAATCTCTTGAAAGGGGTACATTTTAAGGATGGCCATTTTGAGCCGAGTGAACCAGATGTTGCAGTCAGCCCATGAGAGATCTCATCTATACACACTTTGAATGCATAAACTCTCTCCATGATTGAGTCGATGACATTTATTGGAGTGCCGTTGGTTGGTTTATTGTGTGACAATCATCTACAAATGCATCAACAAAATTAGAGGTGAAGACAGATGAGTTTTTGGTCAATATAGTGCTACAGGACCAGAAACCAGGGTTAAGTTTCTTTTTTAGGAGGCAGTGATCTGAGAATTTGGGACAGAAATTGGCCAGCTGTTTGTTAAGTTTCAAAGGTTGGTCAGTTGTTAGTTCTTTTAAATATTTAAAAAAAATAAAGATATTAAGAGTTGTGTGGACCTTGCATCACATTAATAAGGGGCTGATATGATGAAGCTGGTTATTTACACCTCCGACGTGCACAAAAGTTTTGTGCACGACGGCTTCTCATGAGACACTTGGTCGCAGAACTTGGGTATCTGTCTTGAAGAGTAACTCGGAGACCGAATGGGCTTAAGTTTGGGTTGATGGTGAATCGGCAGTAGACAATAATGCCCTGAGGTGGACAGTAGGAATGACACACTAGCCCGTACATGAAGGCGTCAATAGACAATAATGCCCCGAGGTGGACGACGGGAATGATGCGATAGCCCGTATGTGAAAGCGTTGATGACAAAATATACCCCTCTCGACAACAAAATGGTTTTTCGAAAAGAGCAACTCAAGGTGGAAGTTTACCAGTTGGCAAGCAGAGGCTTCTCCATAACACTTCAAACATTCAGTTTGTCCATAACCCTTTCAAAAGTTTGCAGCAGTAGAGGGAGTTCACAGAGAGCGGTTCTCATCATTGGTCGAAGAGCAAACATAAGGACGACTGTTGGATTGATCTCCATAATGCTTTGAACACTCAGGTTGTCCATATCTTTCAAAAGGTCGTAGTAGTAGGGGGAGTTCACAAGGAGTGGTTCTCATCGTCGATTGAAAAGTGTAGAAATACGAACAAGGAGAGGAAGAGGAACAGTGATCAGGATGTAACGTGGAAAACCCTCAACACGAGGGAGAAAAAACCACGAATGAGGAGGAGTCGGTGCCCACTAGCAGCCAGACTCTCTCTCTCCTTAGATTATCATTAACACATTAGGATTAGGGTTACATGACTTAAGTAGTGCCCAACACGGGCTACAAGACGGGTCGGGTATGGATCCGGACCCGAAACATACGATCTATCAACACTCCCCCTCAAATTGGGCATACATATCAAACATGCCCAACTTGGATACATTCCTCTCAAATGAAGCTGAAGGAAGAGCTTTCGTCAGAACATCAGCAGTTTGGTCTTCAGACTTCATGTAAGGTAAGATCAACTCTTTCGCATCAATTCTTTCCCGAATGAAGTGACGATCAATTTCAACATGCTTTGTTCTGTCGTGAAGAACAGGATTGTTGGCTAAGTTAATTGCAGACTTGTTATCACAATACATCTTCATAGGTCCTTCAACCTCTATTCCAATGTCAGTCAGCAATATCTTCAACCATAGTAATTCTGACACTCCCATAGCAACTGCCATATATTCTGCCTCTGCACTAGATCTAGAGCAAACATCTTGTCTCTTGCTTCTCCATACAACAAGGTTTCCTCCCAAGTAGACACAGTACCCTGTAGTAGATCGTTTGGTATCATTACAACCTGCCCAATCCGCATCAGAATAGCCCTCGATTTCCACAGTCTCTTGTTTCACATACAGGAGTCCCTTGCCAGGATTTTTCTTCAGGTAGCATAGTACTCTGTCCACAGCCTTCAGATGTGCATCGGTTGGTGCATGCATGAATTGGCTCAAAACATTCACCGCAAAGGTGATGTCAGGTCGCGTGAGGGTAAGATAAATCAACTTCCCAACCAGACGTTGATATCTTCCCTTGTCTTCTTCACAGAGAGGCTCTCCATCTCTAAGACTCAACTTGTGCCCAGTGTCAAATGGGGTAGGAGTAGGCCTACATCTCCATTTACCAGTTTCTTCCAGCAGATCTAATGTGTATTTTCTTTGGTTTAGTACAAGACCAGTACTAGACCTAGCAACCTCTATACCAAGAAAATACCTTAGCTTGCCAAGATCTTTGAGCTCGAATTCTGTAGCCAGTAACCCTTTTAGCTTGATAATCTCCTCCTCATCATCTCCTGTGACAATCATGTCATCTACGTAGACCAGCAGGAGAGTAACCCTGCTCTCCTTCTTCTTCACAAACAGAGTGTGATCTCCATTTCCTTGTTTGTATTCATGACGTATCATCACTCTTCTCAGTCGTTCAAACCACGCTCTGGGCGATTGCTTAAGGCCATATAAGGCCTTTTTCAGCTTACAACATTTTTCTGGTTCTTCATATCCTGGAGGCATATGCATATATACTTCTTCTTCGAGGTCACCATTGAGGAATGCATTCTTAACATCTAGTTGATACATCTTCCACTCTTTCATCACAGCTAGGGATATAACCACTCTCACTATCTTCATTTTTGCAACAGGAGCAAAGGTTTCCAAGTAATCAATTCCATATTTCTGGCTAAATCCCTTGGCCACAAGTCGAGCTTTATATCTTTCAACACTCCCATCTGGTTTGTACTTGATGGTATACACCCATTTGGATCCAACTAAGCGAGCGGCTTCAGGAATCTTCACCACTTCCCATGTTATATTTCTTCTCAGGGCATCTATTTCTTCTTTCATTGCATCAGCCCACTTGGAGTCACTTTGATCTTCAGCAACAGTCCTGGGGATCACAGCCAAAGAAAGAGTAGAAACATAACACTTGTAATCTTTTCCAAGTCTGGAATAAGATACAAAATTACCAATGGGGTGTTGAGTACATGACCTGACACCATTTCTCAGGGCAATGGGAAGATCTTCATTCTTCTTTTCAACCTCATCATGAGTCTCCACAGTCTCCACGGTAGGACTTGGTTCATCTAGGGAAGGAGTGGCATTGGGATTGGAAGTAAATATAACATCACAAGTCATCATCTCTGTCCGAGTACCTCGTCTAGAGTAGAACTGTCCAAACAACTGAGGGCCTTCCTTCTCAATGCTAGTGTCACACCTTTCCTCCTTCTCAAGCACATCAACAGTAGTAAGCGATTCTGTTTTCTTGTAGTCCAAAAAATCTATAAACAGAAGTTCCTGTCTTTGAGAATACTCTTCTCTGCCCACAGACTGCTCCCCCTGAAGAGGATTCTCACCAAAGTAAGAGGCATGTTCCAAGAAGGTAACATCCCTCGTAACATAAACTCGACCAGTAATAGGATCAATACATTTGTATCCTTTTTGCGTAGGAGAGTATCCAACAAAGACACATTTGATAGACCTAGGATCAAGTTTCTTGACATTTGGACTGTGATCATGGATAAAACATACACAACCAAAAACACGAGGAGGAAGTAGGAACGGTGGATGACTGCCAGGAAGTAACGAGTGGGGAGTCCTACCATTCAAAACACGACTGGGCATGCGGTTAATAAGATAGACACTAGTAAGAACTGCATCACCCCAATAGTGTTTAGGAAGGTTTCGCTGAAACAAAAGAGCCCTGGTGACATTAAGAAGTTGACGATTTTTCCTTTCAGCTACCCCATTTTGAGGGGGGGTGTAACTACAAGATGTCTCATGAACAATCCCCCTTTGTCTAAGAAACTTCTCAACAGACTGACACATGTATTCACGGGCATTATCAGACCGGAAAGTTTTAACATTCGCACCATATTGGGTATGCACAAGAAGAATGAACGTCGATGATACGAGGAACCTCACTGCGGTCTTTTAACAAGTACACAAATGTAGCACGAGAGAAATCATCAGCGAAAGTGATAAAATATTGAAAACCTTGACGGGTATGAATTCCCGAAGGCCCCCATACATCAGAGTGAATTAGGGAAAAAGCTTCATTAACACAACTAGTAGAAAGAGGGTACGAAGCTCTCACATGTTTGGCAAACTAACAAACATCACAAGAAATGGAAGACAAATCAAAGGAGGAACATAAGTCTGGAAACAAATGTTTCAAAATCCCAAAAGGTAAATGCCCAAAACGTTCATGCCAGTACATAAAGGACTGAAGACAATCTTCTCTTCTCTTATCTGTCTTGTGGATCGTTGTCAACAGAGCAGTAGCCACACGTATGGGAAGACGATATAAGCCATCAGAAGCTAAACCAATCCCAATCCTCTTCCCTGTCACCAAGTCCTGCAAAACACAGCGATCGACAGTTCAATTCTTTTGTAAGTCTACTGACTGACAAGAGATTTAAAGGAAATTGGGGGACATGTAATGCGCCCTGCACATGAAATTTGTCCAACAAGGACAGAGTGCTTTCGCCTGCCACACAGGTAGAGGAACCATCTGCAAGAGAAACACGTTCCCTTCCCGAGGATAACTTATACTCATGAAACAATTTTGGATTACCTGTCATGTGATGAGTAGCACCACTATCGACAATCCATTCCCCCACAGAAGAGTTACCTTTATTGCCAATAACTGCAAGAGCATGATTCGCTGTAGTTTTCTCTGAGGTCTCAATCTTGTTGACATCGATCCTGCCCAAATAAGCCCTTAGTTCACGAAGCTGATCAGCCGAAATAGAAAGTTTTTCCCCACTAGATTTGGGCGCCTCAGGCCCAGGTGTTTTCCCACTAGAGACCTCCCTCTATTTCCTTTCTTGTCTGGATAGAGATCCCAACAGTAATCGACGGTGTGACCCGTCTTCTTGCAGTGTGTGCATCGGCGAGGGGGTCTAGCCAAGCCTCCAAGTCCACGGCTCACAAGGGCTGATCTCTCATGAGAGAGACCAAGATCCCTCTTGCTTTCATTGGTGACCAGCCTTCTCTTTTCTTCTGCTTCAACAACCGAGTATATATCTTCAATACTGGACACCTCTCCAGAATTCAGAATCTGGCTCCGAACACCTTCAAACTCATCATTTAAGCTAGCTAAAAAGAGGAACACTCTGTTTTCCCATTTCTGGGCAATGTAAAGGGCCTGATCTTGGGGACAGTGCCACAGAATATCAGAGTGATAGTCAAGTTCTTCCCACTTGGCTTTCAAGGCCCCATAGTATTCTGCAACAGAAGAGTTCCCTTGGCGGAGGTTATAAATAGTCTTCATTACTTGATAAGTGTGAATGGCCATCTTCTTCTGGCCATACATTTGCTCAAGGACCACCCACATGTCCCGTGCAATCTTCTTCCGAAGGTTAATAGGTTGAATCTCAGCAGAGACAGAGTTGACAATCCACGTTTTTACTTGATTGTCCTCAAGGAACCAAGTGTGCCACACATCACTTGTTCTTGCTGGTTTAGGGTTGCTCCCGTCGATATAGGCCATCCGACCATGGCCAGCAATCCCCATAGTCATAGCCGGCGACCACGAGAAATAGTTCTCCTTTGTGAGGCGAAGAGTAATAACCTGCATAGGAACGTTCTCGGGTCTCACAGTTTCGATTTCAGTTTGACTGACCATCGACGAGGAAGAAGAGGCTGCCATAATGACAGACCCACACAACGACGAGAGCAACAAGGGCAGGGAGCAACTACAGCGTGGAAGACAGCGGCGTCAGCAGAAGGGCAGAGCGTGAGGCGCTTGGTGGCAGAGGGAGCAGAAAACGGCGGCGGGAGCAGAGCAGCGCAGAAGCCCTTGGCGGCGCAAGAGCAAAGGGCGGCGCTTGGAGGCGCTCACCGAGCGCAGGAGGACGAGCGGCAGAAGGGTGGACGGCGGCAGTCGGACGGGCGACGGGAGGGCGGACGGTGGCAGACGGACGGGCGACGGGAGGGCGGACGGCGGACGGCGGCGATGAGCAGTGACTCCGTCAGACGATAAACAGTGCGGGGTGCCTCCTCCAACACGTTAATGCCAGAACTTCACGGCTCTGATACCATGTATAAATACGAACAAGGAGAGGAAGAGGAACAGTGATCACGATGTAACGTGGAAAACCCTCAACACGAGGGAGAAAAAACCACGAATGAGGAGGAGTCAGTGCCCACTAGCAGCCAGACTCTCTCTCTCCTTAGATTATCATTAACACATAAGAATTAGGGTTACATGACTTAAGTAGTGCCCAACACGGGCTACAAGACGGGTCAGGTATGGATCCAGACCCGAAACATACGATCTATCAACAAAAAGCATCAGTTGGAGCAAGCATAAGGACGATTGTTGGATCGATTCTCGTTGTTGGTCGGAGTGATTCTCGAGTCCATTGATTAGAGCAAACTGAAGGTTGTTTATCGAAACGAACAAAGACTGAGATGGTTCTCAGTAGAGCAAGCAGAGTCCACCTGCTGAAGAAAGCGTAGACTATGAAAGATATAGTATATTTTTTTTTGGTTGGTCTCATGCTTTCATTAGTTTATACATTTAGGAAGCATTACAAAGATAATGAAATAACAATGCGTGTATAAAAGATAAACAGAAGGACACAAGATAATGAAATAACAACACATGCATATACTATAGAAGATAAACAAAAGTATATGAGATAATGAAACAACAATATGTATGTGCTGTAAAAGATCAACAAAAGGATATGAGATAATGAAATAACTCATATCATTTTGTTTATCTTCTACAGTACAAATGCATTGTTATTTCATTGTCTCATATCCTTTTATTTATCTTCTACAGTGCATATGCGTTGTTATTTCATTGTCTCATGCACTTCTTTTTATCTTCTACTCTATACATGCATTGTTCTTTCTGTCTTACATCTGTTTGTTTATCTTCGGCTATATATAACGTTGTTGTCCACTATCTCATATCTGTGTGTCTATCATATGCATGCGTTGTTATCTTTTACCTCATTCCTTGCTATGGACATTATTCTCATGTTTCTTTTGCTTATTGCAGATCAACTATGTCTACTTCAATCAATACAAAATAATTTCACAATGACGTCCATTGTGTGACGTCTGTTGGGGTGACGTCGACGTATACATTGGACCAAACATGGAGAACTTGGAAAGAGATAGCATGATATGTGTGTATGATGTTTTGGCATAACAGAAAGATGATGAGGCACCTGAAGCTGAAGCTGCCATTGTAGCAAAGCGTATGTCACCTGAAGGTGCTGTTTTCTCAATGGTGGATCAAGTCGTGGAGAAGGAGAATGAAGGGGTGAAAGAAAATGAGGAGGAGGAAGTGGCAGAAACAAACGGACATGTCATAGAGACAAAGAATGCAGAGGATAAGGAAATTGAGGAGGAGGTGGCCAAAAGGAGGCCACAAAAGTGGAGAATGATGGGGAGAAAGAAAATGAGGAGGAGATGGTGAAAGGGAGGTACGGGACATGAAGACGAAGAATGAAGGGGAGGAGGATAATGAGGAAAAGAATCCATTGTTGGATTATTCAAAGGAAGTAGTTGCAAATGTGTAGACCATACCTACACTAAAAATTAGAGGTGTCAAGCAAATGAGAAAACAACCGATCAAATTAGAAGTGGTAAAAGAAGTTGGGAAGAAAATTCAGCGATTGTATGACGTCGATGTAAGTGATCTATGACATTTATTCAAGTAATTGTAATTAAAATTTATCTGTTGAATAATGTCTTTGACACTCATATTGTGTTATACAAATGTAGGCATTGCCCATAGCATTCGGTTAGTGATTGATATCAAGTTCTATTAGACTTCTAGAAGTAGAGATTGATGCGAATGCAATTCTCGCCACTGCTGTCTTATGGTGTCATTGAACTCCAATGGAGGCACATGTATGCCCTGAACAAAAGTAGGATTCTTGAAAAAACACATTGTGTTTCATGAATTTGAGATGATGATCACCCTAAAAGAAGTTGCTTGGCTATTGGGTCTAAAAATTCATGAAAAACTTGTGCTTTGGACTCCTAGTTACAACTTGAGAGGGAAGGGCAGCGATCTTCTAAGATTGACACATTTGGAGTTCCAGAATGCTGTGGCATTTGGAGGGAAGTCGACGTCACTAATTGTGGCAAAGTTACAAAATAAATAGCAACATGCAAAGCATGATGAAACTTCACAAGAAGCAGATCAAGCAATGAAGTCATTTCTTGTTTATTTATTTACCACATGTCTTTTTAATGAAAATTCAGGCTCTAGAATAAGCTGGCGGTACATTCAACTTTTGGAAGATGTGGAACATATTCACTGCTACGCATGGGGGCAGTTGTGCTCATGCATTTGTATAGGCAGCTGAAGCAATTTAAGAGCGGGTTGTATCCATGGGAGGATATTGGTTGTTGCTGCAGGTATAAATAGTATCTTCATCATGTAATTTTTTTGCAAAAAGGATTATCTTTGATTTTATAATATCTGTACTTTGTCTCTAGTTCTAGGTATGGGAGCACATACCTTTTATTAAACGCACTATGGAGCATCCATTTACAGATGCACAACCATTATATGCATAGTGGAGAGGCCTCGCTCCTACAGATTACAATGAGGCATGATCATCTAAGTCGATCATAATGAATCTTTAAATGTGTCAGATATGTACAGCAAATAGTGTTTTATACTTTTCTCAATGAGGACGCTAGAATACTTTTCTCTAACAAAAAGAAAAAGAGACTCCATGCTAGTGAGAAGAAGACCCTCGACACCGTATGGCTTTACAATGATGAGGACGTGTTCTGGCAGAAATCCAGCCGGTGAGTCCAGCAAACCAGCCATTTTTACAATGACAAGGACACATTCCACTAGAAATCAAGCCAATGAGTCTAGCAAACCAGCCGATGATCCTAGCAGACCAGCTGATAACTCCAACAAGTGGGCGTTTCAACTAGGACGACATGTTCCAAAATAAGAGTAATCCATTTATTAAACCCACTATGGAGCATCCATTTATAGATGCACAACCATTATATGCATAGTGGAGAGGCATCACTCCTAGAGATTACAATGATGCAAGATCATCTAAGTCGATCATAATGAATCTTTAGATGTGTGAGATATTTATAGCAAATAGTGTTTTATACTTTTCTCAATGAGGACGCTAGAATAATTTTCTCTAACAAAAAGAAAAAGAGACTCCATGCTAGTGAGAAGAAGACCCTCGACACCGTATGGCTTTACAATGATGAGGATGCGTTCTGCCAGAAATCCAGTCGGTGAGTCCAGCAAACCAGTTGGTGAGTCCAGCAAACCAGCCATTTTTACAATGACGAGGACACATTCCACTAGAAATCAAGCCAATGAGTCTAGCAAACCAGCCAATGACCCTAGCAGACCAGCTGATAACTCCAACAAGCGGGCGTTTCAACTAGATGACATGTTCCAAAATAAGAGTAATCCATGGCATGTTCCAAAATAAGAGTAATCCAGGCCGATTCTAGACAAGATGTCAATGGGGAACTTAGTGACAATTTACTCTCCATTTACATAGAGGACTTCCGCCATCACAGCAAGTAAGCAATGTTAGTATGAATTATTTTGTTGTTCATTTAGAGCATGGGCATGAGAATCTAGGCCTTGAAAGGTATTCTATAAGGGCATATTTCATGACATGTATCCTTTATCTTACAAAAAAATATTCATCATATTGACAGATGTATAATAGTATGCTGCATCACATCGATTGACAAATGACAGTGCATGTACGATGACATATTCCATGCACAACGTTTCGGGAATTCAAAATCAAAACATTACTGTAGTTGAAATGGTTGTTTTCTGTATTTTCCAAACTCTCTTGCACTTTTTTTTCCTTACTCACCTGCTATGTATGTGTAACACCCGTGTGTTTCAAATCTTATTTCCTTGTTTGTGGTTGAAAAAAAAAACATTGGATGTTGTTTGTCATCCACAACATGAAGAAGCAAGTGTGAATATACGATCAATGCTTAGGCTTTGAGGAATATCAAATAGTGGAAGACATTTGCAGATTGGTATGCAGTTTAACCTTAACTATCTTTAGGATAAGTTATGTTTCGTGTGTTAGAATATTTGATTTTTTTGTAAAATATTGCTTGAGACATGTCTTCAGTGTCAAAACGGTGGACGACCACAAACTTGCTGTAGTTATATGTCCACAACAAACAAACAACTATGACTATGGTGTGTTTGTGATGAAATACATGTAGGAGATAATGTGCGAAAGAAAGATTAACTTCACCCAAGCTAATATTACCAATATGATTAAAAAATCTAAAGAAAGCTTGCTTGTATTAACTAAATGTGGTGAAATTTGAACAAACTTGTAACCTTATCCCTGTCATGAACTCAATGAAATTTATTATTGCATTATTTTGATGCGGTTTAATGATTGCACTTTTTTTGATGAGTGGTTATCTCAATCTCTCGTTACTATTCCTGCATTATGTTAGGTATGTTATTGCATTATTTTGTCTCTGTTTACTTGTCACCCTTTTTAGACTCGGTATTTTATTCTTTATGTTTTCACATTTTTTTGTGTCCATTTAAGATGTGTTGTTATCTCATTCTCTCATAACCATTCCTGCCATTATTGTATTATTTCATTTACTTATCGCCTTTTCGGTACTCTTTGTTATCTTATTATTTTGTAACCATTCATTTAGTTATGTTATCACATTATTTCATCTCTGTTTACTTATCGTCTTCTTCGTAGACATGTCTTATCTAATTATTTGTAACCATTCTTTTCGTTATGTTATCACATTACTTTGTCTTTTTTTACTTATCACGTTCTTTGTAGACACATTGTTATCTCATTCTCTTGCAACTATTCTTTTACTTATCACCTTTTTGTAGGAGCATTGTTATCTCATTCTCTTGTAAACTCCTTTCATTATATTATCGAGTTATTTCATCTCCGTTTACTTATCACCTTTTTTTATAAACACATTGTTATTTCATCCTTTCACCATTCATTTCATTACATTATCACATTATTTTGCCTCCATTTACTTATCACATTCTTTGTAGATGCATCTTATCTGATTATTTTGTAGCCATTCTTTTCATTATGTTATCACATTATTTCATCTCTATTTACTTGTCACTTTCTTTGTAGGCGCATTGTTATCTCATTCTCTTATAATTGTTCCTGCCTTTCCTATTGTTATCACGTTATTTCATCTCTATTTATTTATAATTTTTTTGTAGATGCATTGTTATCTCAATGGCTATTAATTTAAGAAGACAATTTAATGTATGATACATTACAAGAGCTAGTTACATGGATAACTTTTTTTGCCCATTTCAATATCATTGCTAGAGCTAGCCATAATTGGGAAGGACCAACTGAATCTATGTGGTTCTGTAATAATTAAACAAAATTGATTATCATAATGTGATTAAAATTAAAACATACAAAATATGTATAATTTAAAAAACTTACCATGAGTTGTGTAAAACCACCACGATCATATGAATCATGCATATATGTGAAGGACATACAGGTCTCAACTACATTATTTCTAAACCTAACATACTCTACTTCTCGAGGATGATTTTCTTGCTTCATTTTTCTTCTCTTGCCTTGTTTTTCTAGGGTATCTTTTGTCTTATGCAAACTCCTATCAGATATTAGCTTCTTCTTCAAACCATTGATTGTTTGTGTCGAGCCCTCTTATTTTACAATGTTGACCCCAAAAGTATCAAACATGATATTGATTGCAGAACCATGGCTTTTCTTCTTCTCCAAGGGGTCTGGGGTGATGGGACCTATTGTTTTGGGCTAGCTTTTAATTGTTGCATCACTGTAATGGCATAGAGTTAAAACATTCTTTATGGTTTCTTTTGCCAACTGCGTCATATATTCATAAGCTCGGTCATTTCTTGCTGTCAGGTCTACAAGATATGCCATTTTCCTGCACAGATACTGGCAATAGGACAGGTTGTGAGGCTTAAGACCATCACAAAAAGAAATTTCATGATAAATCTTCATTATCTCTAACTTTGCACTTTTGGTCTATCTTCTTAGGATGTATCTTTCTAGTAGTTCCTAAATGTCTTCTCGATCGAGCATCTTTAGAGCATGGCAACACAAAATACCTTTAAATTCAAATTTACTACAAGAACATTCGACAATACATGTTTCGATGTCATAGGTCATGAATGCATCATTGGTCTTAGTCGAATCTCTCTCTCTCTCTCTCTCTCTCTCTCTCTCTCTCTCTCTCTCTTTTGATTATAAGGTATACATGGCAACTTGGTTATTATGCATATAATTCTATGAAACAGTTAGTCACTTGAATGACCTTTTTCCTTACACACAAATACTTTCAGGTCTTCTTTGAGCTCATAGTCCTGAAGACCATAAAAAAATGTGTCGTAGTGTTTCATGAATTTAGATATTTGTAAGCAAGAGTACACTCTTTTTTTTTAGTGCAGTGTGCATGTTCTCTACTCTCTATATGCTTATCATGCCTATACAGTATTGTCTTCCATATGCCAGTGTCCACTTTTCTTTGTCCCTATATAATGTTTGAAGCCACATATTTTCTTGTAGGTTATATGCTTCAATCATTTGTGTCCACAAAGATTCAAATGTCTCACCATCTTCACACTGAAGGATGCAATTTGCAAAACTTTCATTAAAGCCAGACTTCTGATTCATTACATGTCCTATGTTCTGTTCTTTGCTGCATTTTGGAATATATGCTACAAGCACAAATGATGATGTGCCTCTAAACATACTGAGGGACACTGCAGCTGCTATGTCACTGTCACCATCCATCATCACAACTTTGGGGTGCTTCCTATTCATGGCCTTAGTGAATACCTTGAACAATCACTCAAATCTTTTAGTGGTCTGATCAAAGCATAATGCACTGCCAAGAATGTAACTTTTAGAGTGATGGTTCACCCATACGAAATGAGCAAAGAGTCAGCCGTAGGTATTGACCTTCATGGTTGTATTAAAATTAAGTGCATTGCTGAAGCATCTATAATCTGACCTTGACCTTTAGTCTGCCCAGAAGACTTACCATCCTTGTCCATCTGAATGACACTATAAAGACCTATGCCTTTGCTTAATCTTTTTTGAATGCATCCAACCAATGCCATAAATTCTCTTTCTTCCATCAATTTTGTCATCTTTCTCCTCAAATGGTTTTTATGATTCATGCATGTGAGTGGAACATTCTCATAACTGCCTTCTACTTTAACAAACAAGTCATATGCATTCCTTGGTAGTATGCCTAGACCATAAGCCAGCTCCCTTATTTTAACATGTGACACTGCACGAATCTAATATTTTTCATTGAAATGCCTTACCAGCTCCAGATTGGCAACACAACCACACTTTGCATCAACCTTGTGATTCTTTACACATGGGACTGTTCTCTTCCGTCTTCTTTTGAACAAACATATGACCTTTTCACAACCATGCCATGTCCGTTTCTCTCCATCCTACCCTTCCGTACATTGAACCCGTGGTGAAAAACATAATAAATGTAGAAACTGTATGTTGTCTCCTCTATCTCGAACTCCATTCCTACAGAAGGAGCACGTTCTTTGGGATTCTTCATCTTGAACTCCATTCCTACAGTAGAAACACATTCTTCAAGATCCTCCATCTCAAATTCCATTCCTACAGCCAAAGCAAGTTCTTTGGGATTCTTTATCTCCTCACACAGGGACTCAATCTCATGTTTGTCACCATCTGATGATGAGGATGTCACATGCACCATGCCATCTAATGATATAGATATTTCATACACTATTCTATCTGCAATGCCTAAAGGCCATCAGTCAAATAACATTGAACATTATCTCATGAATTATTCATCTCATGCATAAATTCCTTCAATCAAATAACATTCAACATTATCTCACGCATAAAGTCTGTCAATCAACAATGAACCTTATCTCACACATTAGTTATCTCATGCATAAACTTGTCCCATGAATTTGTTATCACACATTCGTTATGTCAACAATTTGTTATTTCACGAAAATTTGTTATCAGCACCTGAACTGAGATTCGGTCCTTATTTCGTCTGTAAGATTCATATGACACCATACTTGTTGTGTCAACATTTTTTTTCTTTTTTAGCTCTACCTTCACCTTCCCTTTAGATCCTCCATAAGTGCTTGTTTGATTTCTTCAAATGTCCAACCAAAAAAAAAATCCTTGTACAAGCTATTGCCTTTGTCATTTAACATTAATGAAAAAATAGCACAATGACATTATTATGAACTCACCATCCTTTCTTTTTGTCAGCAACCTCCTCTCTCATTCCTTCATTCAATGGAAATTAATCTCTCTCTCCTTTTTTTTATTCTTGATGAATTTCTTCCTTTGCATGAAAGAATGCATGCGGTGTGAAGGAACACATGTTAGGTAGATACGCTATGTTTGTGCAATGTAAGGGATTAAAATAAATATGCACATGTACCTTTTCTATCACAAAGGTCAATACTGAAATTTTACATATAGGTAGTAGGGTCCACCCCTTGTATTATGCACATGTATTTTTTTCTGTTACAAAGGTCAATACCAGAACTTTACATATAGGTAGTAGGGTCGACCTCTGGCATATGCTTGTTGCATACATAGGGTTGGCACACAGAACTCGCTCGCGTGATATGATACATAAAATGTGGAGCAGATGCAATATTGATAACATTGGGGAGTTCGCAACATTGTTTACAGGCTCCAAGGTCCACATCTCAGCGTTACCCAGCTAAACAACACTTAATGTATGTAGTGTCTTACTAAACCTCGTGAAGGGATAGTATGGCCTCAGTTTTTAGATCACGGTCATGGTGCGGGGTTAAAAAGTAATTGTAGTAAGGGGCTGGATCAGAAGATGACATTCCACCAACCTACGCCCACATTGCCTCATTGGTGAACTTTATTTTCTTTTTTTCCTCTTGAGATTCATTATTAGGGATGCATCCATAGGACTGCATCAAGCATTGCACATTGTGGTATTAATGTGACATCTGGTATGACTTTCCTAAACTTGTCACAAACTTTGGTTCCTATTTTCAATATTAAAATTATAAATTTTAGGGCATCAAGACGAAAACATTTTTTATTTCCCAAGATTTTGCAACAAGCAGTTACATATGACCTTTTTCCAAGAATCGCAAATCCAACCACAACCAATCAAGCATATAACATTTTAAGACAAGATTTTCATGAAGACAAGAGGGTAACCACAATTAGGTTACAAACCTTGCATCGAGTTTTACATTTTTTATAAAAAATAGTGAATCTATTCAAGATTTCTTTTCCATACTTATAGTTAGTATAAACTAAATGAGGTCCTTTCGAGAAATTATTTCTAACTAAAAGATTGTGGACAAAGTCTTAATAAGTATTCTTCTTAAGTTTGTTTATGTTGTAACTGAAATTGAAGAGTCTAAGGATTTCTCATCATATAACCTGTATGAGTTGACCAATTCATTATTCGCACATGAGAGTCATATGAATAGAGTTGAAAAATAAAGTTGTTGAGCATGATTTTCTACCTAAAGTAGAGAGTTTGAACAAGGAGAAAATAAGCAAGGGACCGATGATAAAAATATGGATTTAAAGTCGCATCAAAGAGGTTATAGAGGTATATTTCGTGGCAGAGGAAGAGGATGTGCATTGTGTAGAGTTCTCTCAGAAAGGTAATACCTACATACTAAATTATAAAGTAAAACAATGTTTTTATTGCAAGAAATTTGAACATATCAAGGCAAATTGCTTTGAGAAGAATAACCAACAGGCAAATATTGTAGAGGATTATGCTAATTTATTTCTTAGAAGTGTTGACAATTGCAAAAAGGAGACTTGGTTTTTAATTAGTGGTTGTAGCAATCACATGATAGGAAAGAGAAAGCACTTGATGAATTAGTAAAGCGGGGAGTCAGGTTGGGTGATGATAACAAGGTAAAAATGAAAGGAAAATGTACTACTGATGTGAAAATCAAATCAAGTAAAGACAAATTTATCCAAGATATTTATTTCATGCCTAGTTTGTTAGATTACCTACCTAGTATATGTCACCTAATCCAAAAATATTATTTGATCTTTCTCATGATGAAATTTGTGAAATAAAGAAGAAGAAAATTGACATGATAATAGCAAAACTTTCATGCTACAAAACAAGTTGTTTCTCCTTGAGGTTGCAACTATGGATACCTGTTCTTCAGTGGCTACTATTGATGATTAGTCAAAATTGCGGCATCTACAATATGAGTACTTGCATTATAGCGGTTTTAAGTTATTAACTCGAAATAATATGGTGCATGATTTATTATTTATTTTTATGACTGATAAAGTTTGTGAAAGTTGTGTTTTTAGAAAACAACATCGAACTCCATTTCTAGTAGAACAAGCATGAAGAGCTAGTGAAACCACTTGAACTTGTTCATGCTGAATGAACACATTGACAATAAATAAGAGTAAATATTTTTACTATTTATTTATGATTATAAACATATGGGCTGTGGTCTACTTTACAACACAAAAATATGATGTCTTTGACAAGTACAAAGAATCTAAAATACTAGCTGAGAAAAAAAATGTACCCATAAAAGTAGTTTGTACTGATAGAGGAGAAGAATTTGTTATAATGAATTTGAGCTGCTTTGCAAAAGAAATAGAATACATATGTAAATCTCTATAACAAAATCACCACAACAAAACGGAGTGGTAGAAAGAAAAAATAGAACAGAAGTGAAAATAGCATGCAACAAGCTTCTTCAGAATGGCATGATATATGATTTTGGGTAGAAGAAATAACAACATTTGTGTATGTAGAAGAAATAACAACATTTGTGTATCTATTGAGTAAAGGATAAAAACGAAGTATATGTTTATGGCCCTAGCTTTGAAGCTAAAGGATGTAGACTTTATAATCCGTAACAAAAAAGTGATTATTAGGAGAGATGTGATTTTTGATGAAAAATTTACTGGACATGAGAGAATGATGAAGTAAAGCATGTGCCATTTGATAAATTGAAAGGAGAATAATCAAAGAATGTGCCTTTTACACACAATTCATTATGGAAAACTTTTGAAAGTATACTTCATTCAGATTCACCTCCAAGAAAAGTAAAGCCTCTCAAAGACATATTCAAAAAATGTTCATTTGCTTTTCTTACATTTGAACCATCAAGTTATGATGAAGCATACAAAAGCACATAATGAGTAAATTCAATGAAAGAAAAAAATTCATTGATAAAAAAGAACAAAACTTGAGAACTAGTGGACTTATGCTATGATAAAGTGTTGATAGGGGTAAAATGAGTTTATATAGTTAAACACAATGTTGATGGTAAGATTAAAAAAAATATAAATTAAGATTTGTAGCAAAAGACTAAGTTAAAAAATATGGTGATGATTTTCTTGAAACTTTTACTTTGGTTTCTAGATATGAGACAATTCATATGGTTCTTACAATTGCAGCTTAATTGTGATGGAAAGTTTTCCAACTTGACGTGAAATCTCATTCTCAATGGTTATTTAAATGAAGAAATTTATGTAGAGCAACCACAAAGTTTTGTTATTGTAGGAAAAGAATATATATATATATATAAATATAAGTCAAACATGACATTATACAAGCTTAAACAAGCACCACATGCATGGCATGTGAAAGTGAACCGACATTGTATGCAAATATGAAATATGACAACATTATACTTGTAAGTACAAATGTTGATGTCATTATCTATGTATACAATTCATTTGAGCTTAATAAATGAATTCAAATTGTGCATAATGAATGAAATTGAGAGGACAAATTTAGGCTTGTTAGATTTATTTTTCTAATTACTATTTCCTCAGTTAGATGAAGATACTTTTGTCTCACAAGAGAGGTACTTAACACATAGTCGGCCAAATGTTGGATTATCTATGAACATGACCTCAAGGTTGATGCATTGTCCATCAATGATTACTTGGGAACTACTAAAGGCATTATGCATTATGTTCATGCAACTGTTAATTTTGAAATATGGTACAAGTCACCCACTAATCTCACTTTATGTATTTTTTTTGGTTATTGATTGGGCAAGTTCAATAGATGAACGTAAAAGCACAAGTGGATATATTTTCACATTCGGGTTTGAAGTAGTTACCTAGAGTTCAAAGAAGCAAGACACATTGGCTTTATCATCAACAAAAGCTGATTGTATAGTTGTTTCTATAGCATGTCAACCTATTTGGATGAGAAGAACTTTAGAAGATGTCAGGGTAAATTAAAAGGAACCTACAGTGTTCTTTTGTGACACAATTCAAATATCTCTATGAAAAAACTTTGTTTTCCATAAAAGAACAAAACATGTAGAGTTCAAATATCATTTCATTGGAAATGTTGTGTTAAGAAGACTTGTTGCAATGAAAAGATGTCCATATGAATATCAAGTTGTTGATGGTTTTACTAAGTCATTGCCATTTTCAAAATTTGTCAAATTTAGAGAAGGTTTAGGTCTATTTGGTTGTCACATCAAGGGGAAGCAATGTTGTTAATGCTCCATGTATTGAATTTGTAGTTAACGTGAGTTATGATGCAAGCTAGCGATGAGGTTATCCTTGACTTACAGTGAATTAATTTATTAGTTTCATAGGAAAAAGTCATGAAATTATGAATAGTTATCAGAATAAGGAGTTTTCATGTTTAAATAAGCATAAATGAATTATGTAACTCAAATGTAGAAGAAGATACTTCGTGGCCCATAAATATATGTATTTGTCACATGGTATGAAGAGAAATGAAATAGCAGCTTCTTGTGTTTGAGTTTATCTGTTTAGAAGTGTATAGGTACTCTTCTCTTCTTTTTGAGAATTAGTTTCAACTCAATATACCAATAGGGCCCATTATACTATCTTTGAGGTGCACAATAAGATGAGACTACATTACATGGTCGACCTGGAACACAAATCCGAGTATTTGAGGGATGAATGCATGGTACATGAAATATCTCTTCCCAAATTACCCATCAATAAAATACTTGTGCACATATTATAAATACTTGTGTGTTTACTTCAATTGCTCTTCAAATGCTTTTAAATTGTAGGACAAGAGCATGGGTTGCAAATGAATCTATTGCCATCCCTCATATGACCTTCTTCTGTTGTTTTGAGACAAAACATATTTACAGCCAACCTGTTGTACCTTGGGTAAGAAACTGATTGGTTGTGTTGGTGTTGGGTTGACTTTAACTAGTATTATTGGAAAGAAAGACAATAGCACATCAAACTATCTAGTCATCTTCGTCTATTCTTTATATATAGTGACAAAAGCCAAAAGAAAATAATAATGTAGGAAGTCATGTTGTAAAATACAAATAGACAAATGAAACTAAGAGAACCATTACGAAGTTGTGATAAAAAATCTCCACGCCATTGCGCTTTTGTTCGAAAATTGTGTACAACTTACAATGTCATATTGTTATTTCTGGTTTAGAACTTCCTTTTGATGGTTAGACATTTGAAGACATTGGACAAACATTTCCAGTTTTTGACAAGCTTACTTGTTTACAGACAAGAACAAAGAAGGCCATAGCCACATGTATTGTCCAGCCATTTTATGGATGTAAGTTAAAGTGGACTGAAATAATTGCCTACATGTCTTGACCACTCATAAACTCAATCATGTACTTACCGTAAACTACCCCACCATTCACAATCATGCTAATTAATTGCCTACTCGTACAAAACAAAATCACATGGCTCCATGAAGCTAAAGTTTCCCTGAATTGTTGCTTGAAACGAGAATTTTTGCCATCAATATTATGCCAAATCATGCCAATAACAAAACATTCAAAATTAATGAAGCTAAATCACCCATCTGCTCACCTCCTTTGCACCTTGCATAGCTTTTTGTGTGGTCAGCCTGCTCACCCAACCTATAGAGCATTGACTGTATGGTAGGGGCATTTTAGTCTTTTACCAATATATGTGCATTTTTTTGTAAACCTAAATTAGGAGCCACATGAACCTAAGTTAGAGTTTGTATAAATCAATGCCGAACCTAGTAGACTCACATAGAGTCTGAGCATGCTTAGAACTGAACCAAGTCAAAACTGAACCATAATTAAACCACTTGACCCAAGCTCAGTTGGACATGTGTCCAACTATGTCTAGACATAGATCAAGCCTAGGTCCAACATGTTTTGATTCAGCTTGCACCCACTTAGTCCAGGGTCCATGCCTAGTCTAGATCATTTGTCCAAACCTCGATCCAGATTTCATATATGTAATCTACTTGAGCAAATCCATATTCACAAATCTCAATCTTTGATCCCGAGCCAAATCTTTCTATCATATCCACATCTGAATTCTAGAACTCTCTTTAGATCTAGATCCAAGTATCAAATATAGGTCCCTGATCAACATGTGAGCATTTATGTGAATTACGTCCATTTAATGTAACTTCAATTTCTCATTCTGCACTAGACGTCAATTTGTATAGGACATGAGTAGTTGATTATTTTGGTGTAGATGAAACCCAGATTGGTGTTCATACAGAGCCAACACAAATATTTTTCTATTGAATATTAGTTTAATATATGGTTTGGTGTGTGATTTCTCTCCTTAATGTTCATGTATCATTTGTCTTGTATGCAATATGTCAGCCAAAACTGTCCGTCACAAACTAATCAACACTTCTTTGGAACACACTATTTGTTGTAGAATTGAATTTTGATTAGAAATGAGTGAGATATGAACAAATATGTATCAAAATTGTTGTTTTAGCCTATGATTTTGTGCTTTATGGCTAAAGACTTGTCCAGAAGTTTAGTCACATACAGAAATCCTAGAGAAGACTCCTCCAAACACCTATAAAAAGAGGACGTGCCCCCTTCCCTCCTTTGTTCCGTATGCCATCACCTTTGAGAAATTCCCTAAAAGTGCTTGGGAAAGACTAAGGAGAGAAAGTTAAATTTTTATTAGGTTCTCAAGTCTGCGTCTAGGCTTGATTTAAGTCACAATAGTGGACAGTCAATCTAGATGACTAAGTTCAAAAAAACCAGTTGGGATCATGGTCAGAGTCATGGAACAAGTCAGGTAATTTTATCTTCCTTCTCTCTTTTCTTTTCTTTTTACAATCCAGTTCCTTTCTTTTGCTGCTTTATTCGATAGAATGTTCTAGGTTTTTCATTTTTCCTAAGCATGTTTAGGTTTTTGCTCTGCATGCCTGGGTTAGTTTATTTCTGTTTTAATGCCGGTTAAATTTTTGTTAAACATGTTGCAGTTTAGTTAGTTCCTCCATTCTAGATAGATTAAATTTAAAAGTCTATTATCTTGGTCAAGTTTGACTAAACTTAGTTGATGCTTACCTTAAACCTAGAACCTAATCAAGGTGTTTTTACTTTCACTCTCAGAACTTGGTCAAATAGGAACCAACCTTGGCTTGCCCTTAATGAAACCCTAATTTAAGCTAACCTTAACCCATTTTGGCCGAATTCTATACATGTCTATTCCAAGTCCATGAGACCAAGCTGCATGAGCTTCTACCGAATCAAGGCTAATTGGATCAAACCTAGATTCTTGAACAAATGAACTTGGATCTTAGAATTTGGATTTGGATCTAATTTTGAATTGGATATGGATATTGGATCAGAACCTAAACTTGGATCTATAACTTTGAACTTAGGTCATAGAATTGACAATTGAATCGAAAAGATTTTGGATCTCAATCCTTAGCAGAATTACTAACAGGATCTTGAATCATGATATTGGATCTTAATATTTGATCGCAGACCTTGGGTATGGATCTTAAAAGTCCTTGGATTCCATATGTTAGGGGTTTTAGGGCTACGTCCTTAAACCCTAGAAACCAGATATAACAAATGCATGAACTTAGTTTTGCATGCATCATATTAGACTTAGGTTTTCATTTGCATGGATCAATGATGATCAGAAACATGAACTAAGTTCCTCAATTATAAATCAGTTCATTTAATCCTAAGTCTGACGATATGCAGAGATGTCAAAACTCCAAGATTTTTCAGAGCCTAGGGCACATTTGTTTTGATCTCAATAGGTTAGGATGATTATCAGAATTTAGACTTATGCTATAAACCTAGTCATTGGTTTCATTACCCATAGTAAAGGTATGAGGAATGGTTAGAACTCATATCGGTAGTATGAGTATCATCTCTTGAGTTCTTGCATAAGAAAAATGGAGATGAGTACAAGTTTTACTTTCCAAAAGGAACGGTTATATGGAAGGTTAAACAAATTTTCATGCAAATAGAAACAGCGACACTGATAGAACTTGTCATGATTTAACTAAGTTGCATGGATTAAAGTTCCATGTCATGACTGTTGTCCAAGTAGATCGAAGATCAAACATAACATCTCTCAATTTAGGAGTTGTTTGAATACCATGTTTGATCTCTTTATTTATTTTAATCCTCAGCTTAGGCTTCATTGTATTAGATATCACTGTTTGTTCATGTTGACCATGTTTTCTAATTACCATGAACCTATACAAGTCCCAGTCATCATGTCCTAGGACTCACTATGTTAAACAATAATTTTAGGGACGTTCATTGGCTGAACCAACCTACTAAAGGCAGGTATTGGTGCTCTCCTTACCACATACTGTAACAATAGTCCCACATATTAGTAAGCTTAAAGGAGAAATGAGAGTTTTAAATATTAGAACCCACAGGAGGAGTCTCTATGCCATATACCTTGGATTTTATCTAGGTATATCAACATAACATGTTCAAGAACTGCCGATGATCAAAAGAACCTCCGAGAGACTTAGTTCAGGAATCCAAGCCATTTTGAACCATGCATCTAGAGTTGTCTCGATTAGGGTGTATTGTATGAGCATATGTGTGTGAATTGTGTGCTTATTTCTTCTCTCAAAATCATGGATTACATGAAATCATTTTCTTTAGAAAAGCTGACGTATGTTTTAATTGAGTCTCGCTTTCCCTTTTCAAAACTGTCCAGGTATCTTTTTTATTTTAGCCTCAAACAGTCTACCTTTTAGGATGTCTCTTCAGCATAGCCTGGGACAAGATTGTCTGTTATATTGTTTGAATCTCTCTATTGGATCAACCCAGTTAGGCACAGCCCCTTCACTAAGTCTCGTGATCCCTATTCATATTTCTGTTTGTCTTGTGCTTGTTGTGACCTCGACCATATCTTCCCTTCTAGTCACCACATTTAGGACACACCCTCATGGTCACATGTGCATTCCATCCTTGGTGAGATCTAGACATCAGGTTTGTCCCTACAGACTGCATGGCTTGGACTGGTACTCATAGTGGTTGGAGCAGTTCCAAATGGCTTATCCTTATTACTTAGGTAACTATGGATTAGAGTTAGTGGTTCTCTTATGCAAGCAAGAGGCGAATGGTAGCTTGACCTCTATTTGGAAAGATGGCTCCCCTTATACATCAGTTCTCAAACATTCTCGACCTCCCTGACCCAATGATGTGCCTAGTATCAATTTAGACGACCAGTTTCTTATCAAACATGGAGAAGTGGATTACAACTCTTCTCTATAGACTAAAAATGTGGGATCTTAAAAAGGAAGGCAATGGCTTACACCTCAAACTAATAGATCTCCATGCACATTTAGAAGGCACAATAGAGGAGATGTTAGCTCGGCCTAAGTCCACCCATGAAAGGATCCATAGGGTGAAATTCATCTACACTATAGGACTCTTTGCCAATGGATAGGGCACGGTGGATCTCAGAGTTTTTCAACTATTTAGAAAGCAGGTAAACTTTAAGAATAGAAGACTTTTGATGATAACATGATTAGCCTTTCTGTCCAAGAGACTCAGCGGATATGTCATACAAGATACACTGGTTGCGGAAGGATATACTTGGTTTTTGTAGAAGTGATTGTATTGACACATTCTCTAGAAAGGAGAAACCTTTAGGCCGATTGGCAATATTGTCTGTTCCTTCCATGCCTATAGACAAATGCTAGATGACATAATAGAGGAGCAAATTATTTAGGATGTTTACTATAGAAAGGAGCACACACCTTAGTATACATTTCACTTTAAGAAAACATATGTTCTCCTTTAGGGTCCATTCTTGTGCCTTATCATTCGAAGAGGAGTATGATTCAATTTTCAAGGTGGTAGATGTTCTATTACGTGGTCAAGAAGAAATACAACACTATCACAGAGTTTGACTTGAGGATAGAGGCATGACATGGTATTTGCAGTCTGACAAATGCCACATGGTTGTCTATAGCCAGTAATCTGAGTTTGTTTCATTGATCCATGAGGTCTTGAATGTACATGGAATGGTGGGAGAGCGTTCATCCTATTTCTTATTGTCGATGAGTCTACCATGTTCTTGAACTTATTGTAAGAAATTTTTTGATTAATAAAATTGTTTTGATTGTCTCTCATTTTGTGCACCAATGGAGTTTGTTTCCAAAATCATGTCACCCATGTTTTCTTCTAAAAATTAACACGTTTGGCTGTAGGAGAAAAAACAAAGCAAGAACAGACACCAATAGCCACACACGTAATGTCCATGTCAAGAAAGAGGGGCACAAAAACAAAAGGCCAAGAAACCAACCAAGAGTATAATGCGACCTCCATCGGTGAAGAGGAACTTGAGGAAGTGGGAGAAGAAAATGTGGAGATTGACCCAAAAACCTTCACTCAATTCTAGTAGATGTTTCAAATGATGATGAAAAAAGAGGGAATAGGGCCATCTACCAACAAAAACAAGGGGCATTGAAAAAAGGGAGCTCCCATAAATCCTTATAATCTAGCAGTCCTGTTTAGAAAAAATGGAGAAAGTGATGCATTTGATGGAGAGTAGAGGAAAATGATATTATACAATGCGAGTGCCTTGATGACAAAGAGCTGGAAGGCCTACCTAGGAAGTTCAACAAGTTCAAGTGTATGGAGAACTCTCATGTACACCTATCTATGACAATGACAAGGCCCTCTTCGTGTATTTCCCTTGGAGCCTGGAAGAAGAAGCAATTCAATGGTATTGATCTCTCTAGGATGAAAAAGTTTGACGATATGGTGAATGCCTTCATCTACACGAACACTTTAGTGGTCCCCACCATTGATACGCTGATGAGGATACATCATGAATTTAGAAAGCTCTGTAGAAAATGTATACAACACTAGAAAGCTGTTGATGGGAAGATGAGGACACCGATAGCAGAAGCTCTGTAGAAACACTAGAAAGCTATTGATGGGAAGATGAGGACATCGATGGCAGAAGTTCATGTCTTGTCAATGATCTTGGATGTCTTCCAAAAGCACATAAGATACCATCTCATACAACGTGAGTATGAGACATTTATGATTTAATCAAGAAGACTCAAAGGATCAAGTAGGCCTTCAAAAAATGTACCTGAAAAGAAAGATAAGATGTCAATCCGATCATAAGGATAAACAACCTCTATAGTGAACATTAGCACTGCATCATGCAGTGGGGCAACACAAAGCTGTAAGCTGATCCACCAAAGAACAATGACCTGCCTTCTTAAACTACTCACTCTAACTCCCACTTCTGTGATGGCCACTACTATAGTATATCGCAATGAATAATGTTGTTTGCAAAGTATTCCTAGCACAATATGAAGAAGGCAGCAAAATTGAACATGTGATCTATTATTTAAGCAAAATTTGTTCACAATATGAAAAGAAGTATTTTGCTATGGAAAAGATTTGTTTGGATGTACAAGAAGCTTTAACACTACTTATTGTCTCATGAAATCAAAATGATCTCTCTAACACTACTTATTGCCTCATGAAATCAAAATGGTCTCTCACTTAAATCCTCTCAAGTACATCATGAAACAGCCATTTTTTAGTTGTAGGATTGCCAAATGTTAAATACTCCTCATACAAAATGATTTGGAGTACATTACTCAAAAGTCTATAAAAGGGCAAGCCTTTGCAAACCAGTTGGCCGATTTTCCTCTCACTAAAGTCGAATGCTAATTTCCTAAATGAGAAAGTGTTGCATGTGGCATCTACCCTGACATAGACCTTACTTTTTAATGGATTCAAGAACATGGCTGGAATAAGATTTGGAATCCTATTAATCACCCAAAAAAAAGAATCCCTATGAAGATTCTATGCTCATAGTAAACCAAGTCAATGAAGAGTAGAAAGTGAAAGACCAACAACTCTTACCATCCCAAGAAACTGCCAAGGCATTGATGAAGTAGTTTGAAGAATTCTAGCTCTTCCACATTAGAAGAGAATTTAATCAAATTGTAGATAGATTGCCTAGCTTGGGCTTGATCATCACTTTCAAGATGGTGGACCCATGTATAACCTTCGAGGTCGGACGATTCGCTCAACCGACCTATGAACAATGGAGCATGTCAACGAAGTAAACTAACAAGAAGTCTCTCAGCACCAGAACATCAAAAAGTACTTGGATATGAGAGTTTTTTCTCTTGAAATGCTAAAAAAAGGAATAACATGCAAGAAAAAGAATATCGACAAGATATTTCATCCTAGCATGAGCCTTAGACAAGAGAGGCTTCAGCTTAAAATACTATTGTTGCATTGGCAAAGATGAGATGTAGAAGGTCATCAAAGAGGTACATGAAGAGATCTGTGGTGTCTATACTAGTTATTAGATACTAGTTAAACAACTAATAAGTTGGGATATCAATGGATTGGATTTGAACTAGGATTCAAATACAAACAAAGAAAAGTTATATCCAGATCCAAATCTAAAATCCAATTTCACAATCCCGTTCCAATTTTTACATTCACATCTGATTTCGAATCCCAAATTTGGCCTATTTTAAAAATGTAAGACAATTAGATAAGCAATATTTCTATAAAAATAAATCTGATCTGAATCATATCTGAATCCAATCCCATATTTATGTATATTCAAATATGAATTTGAATCCAATCAGTGTCATTTCTTAAATACAAATCTGATCTGATTTCTTAATCGGACATTATTTTTTTTCCATATCTATTTTTTCGAAACAGTTCGATCAGATATCCAATCCAAACCAGATTTATTGACATCCCTACTAGTAAGTGCAGCATACTACTGACAAATGATGTTGTAGGATTGCAATAAGTATTAGCCAGATTAATGCAACTTACATATTTGATGCATATCTACACTTAAATTTTTTCACCATCCTCTTTCTTGCATTTAATGTAATGGGACCCATTAATCCATTCACATCAAATGGTCACAAGTATTTCTTGGCCGCAACAGAGTACTTTACCAGGTGACTAGAAGTAGTTACCCTTGGAACTGAGGAAGGTAGACATGTACCATCTTTTATTCGCAAAAACATCTTATGCAAGATTGGGGAACTTCATGATAGGGCTGGGCATTGGGCCGGCCCGGCCCTGCCTGATAAAAACGTCCAATTTTGAGCCAGGTTACTTCATCAGGCCAGCCCGATACCCGGCCCATTAATAATCAGGTCAGGCTGGGTCGATAATTAATCAGGCCTCAGGCTTGAACTTATGCCTGAGGCCCAACCCGATTATTAATGAGCCAGGCTTTTTTTGGTGAATGAAGAAGTAAAAACCATAAAAACAGAAAAAAACTTGTTCTTACAATTTCAAGATGCACCTGCACATGATACCAACTTTTTGGCTTCTTTTTTCTAAAGCATGTAATAGCTTGATTGAAGGTGCAAACAAAGCAAAAAGATGCTTGTTCACAAAGTTTCCATAACTGCAAGATTAACTGGATTCTCTTGCAAGAGCTTTACTAAACCACAGATCACCCATTATCTACAACATGTTTAGCTACCATACCCACATCTATTGTGCATCTTTAAACATCTAAAATTCACATTCTAACTTTCGAAAATTACAGAATCAGGATGATAAAGATCAAAGGAAAAATCACACACAGTAATTTTTATGTACATACAAAAAGGTGGTGCAGAAACATGAATTCATGGTAGCGGAGCGAGCATCCCTTTTCGCAGTCTATTGCACTCTCTCCTGCACAAATTTAGGCTCAAAATACCAAAGAGAGAGTAAATAAAGTCTCAAGTACAAAGAAAAAAATTGTAGCAAGTCAAAAAGACCCAAGTATAATTTTTGAATTTTGAGCAATGCAATGATGAGCCTTCATACCCATTTCGTAGTATTGATTTTCTCAACCAGTAGCAAGGGGTAGTTCTAAACCCATTCTAAAAACTGACAAAGTTTGTTGTCTAAATAACATGATTCGAATGCGGAATGAAAAGTATAAGATACACTCAACAAAGATTGCAGTCCTGCACTTGCAATGACTCAATGGCAAAATTAGGGTTGAACAAACAAGAGCAACATCTGCATTTTCTTCTCATTGAGCAAAATTATGTGACATCATTCTCCTTCAGTTGTGATTCCACTATAACAACCACACCCATTGCATTTGCATGAGAAAGCAAAGAGAAAAAGAGTGAGAGAGAAAGAGAGAGAGAGATCTGATATGGTGCAACACTATGTTCATAGCATAAAGAAACCATTATCATTTCCAGAATAAATCAGCTTATCTGTGCATGTGTGTGTGCATGTGTGTCAAGGAGATTTTATAAAATATCAAGGATATGTTATAACATTTTACCGCAATGAAATATGAATCATGCTAATTCGTCACCAGAAGATTCCTCCTTATCTTCAAAACTACAAAAAACACATTACCACAAGCAAACTGCAATGTTAGTACATCATGAAAAACAAAAGGAATGATTAAAATTTAACATTGGACAATGAACATCTTACGTTCACATGAGATATTTTTGTCACGAATCCAACTCTGTGTGCAAACTAGTGCTTCAATAGTTTTAGGAGTGGTTGAATATCATTAATGATTCTTCTAGTTGTATTGAATGCAGACTCAGATGCAACTGTGGATATAGAAATTGCCAATATATCTCAAGCCATTTTGGATAAAACTCTATATTTACTTTCATTTGCCTTCCACAAAGATAATATATTGAAGTCTTCATTAGGCCGAGGTCGTTCTATTAGATTAGTTAAATATGCTTCCAGATCTGTGCGAGGTACTTGAGGAGATGCAGAACCCATGTAATATGTGAAGAAGACATCTCTCAAAAAATCTCCATCTTGTTCAAATTCCACAATTGCGTTGTTTGCATTTTCATTTTCTTCATCGTTTGTACCCACACATTTTTGTACTAGACATACAATTCATGAAGATTTCTCTCCACTTTTTCATATTGTACTATTGCATCAACTTCATTTAAACTCTCAAGCACATACTTCAAAAATCCCAATTTGAATGTAAGATTAAGACAAATGTAATTGCAAAAAGGACATTGTAGTCATTTTTTCAATATTTGTCAAATTTGACTTGCATTTTGTATGCTAATGACCTTATATAATTATTGTATGCTACACGATGTGTATGCAAATGTTTGTGTACCTTCTGTATTTCTTCAAAAACTATATTAGCTATTACGTTTCTAGTGGCAGAGAATATATTTGTAACATTATCAAATAACTTCAAAAACTGGCACAAGGAAGTTGCATAAGACCATTCATCATCAGAAGGTAAATTTATATAATTGGGATCTATAAAAGCCAAATGTTGAAATGTATCTTTGTAGAACAATGCATATCTCAACATGACATATGTAGAGTTCCATCGAGTTGGAACATCATAAGTTAATTTCTTTGTACCATTCAAGCCCATTATTCTTATACAACCTTAAAAGTATATAATTGCTTTAGTGATCCCTTTACATATTTAACACTTTCACAAATTTTTTAAATTGTATCATGCAGATCCTGCATAGCATCTTAAACCATAAGATTTAGAATATGCGCAACACAACGAATATGCAAATGTTGCCCTTTCACTGGAGTAAGATTTCTTCTTCCTAAGTTCCTTTTCAATGTAGTTATTGCACTATCATTTGTCGAACAATTGTCGCCATTAATAGAAAATAACTTTGACTGAATGTTCCATTTAAAGATGCATTCCGATAAAACCTCACACAAACTATTTGCATTATGTGGTAGATGTACATGTATAAAACTAACATATAAGCATGCAACTTCCAATATCTATCAATATATTGTCTTGTCACACAAAGATAACCCAATGTTTGCTATGATATCAAATGTCAATGAAACTCACTGCATATAATCATTTATAAATCCTTCAAATCGGGCTTTTCAGTCTTGTACATTGACATAATTTCTTTTTTCAACATTCTTCTAGAAAATGGAACAAACATTGTATTGCAAGCTTGAAGAAGTTTGTTATGATATTTATATTCTATCAAATTGAACGAAAGCTCATGTGCTATTACACACTTTGACATCAACTTTCTTATAGACTCCATGTCAAATTTTTGTATACATAGAGAAGTTGCACCAGAGTCACTAACTGCAAGTGGTAAAGCTCTTTGTTTTCCTTCACTGATTTGCCTATTTAAACAAGATTTATATGTCGACTTAAATAACTAGTTTCATTAGCACTGCATCCTTTCAATCATTCTCCATAATGTTTGCATTTGGCAAGCTCTTTTCTTTTATATTTAACCAATGTAAAATCAATCCATACTTTTGAAATCCTTTTTCTCTTGGAGACAATTTCTCTCTCAGTAGATGAGTATGATTCGACTGATTCCATGATAGGAGTTGGACAATATTCTTTATCAGAAGAACTAGGCGACATAACTGACATAAGTTTAAATGACACATGTAAATAACCAAGACAATAAAATGCACAATAGAGTTTGTGAGAATGGATTTATTGAAACTGTTGATGAACAATAACTAAGACAGAATAAGTTGCAACTTATTGAAAGAAACAAACATACCAAAATGGAGAGAGGTTAATCAACAATTCCTCTTAAATACTCAAACCATCTATCAAAAGAATAGTTGTAACACTTTCTTAAGCAAAATAACTCAAGCAACTAGGATCTTAAAAAAAACTGTAAACTTATCAGCTCGTACAAGTTGATTGTAGTACATGCTATTCTTCTGCAACATAATACTATTAATACCTTGGATAAGCATGTTGTTGATTCCTAGACAAATGTAACCACAATGGATACAACAGGATTTAGCCTGAGATGATGCCAATACACCCTCAAAAGATGTAATCAATGACCTCCACTAGTCTTCCTTTGGTATGCAAACAAAAAGCTAGAGTAGTGAACTACTACTTATTGAGGAGCTACTAGCCTACTAGGGCGCATAAACATAATTAACACTGATGGAACCACAAATAGTTTTCAGAAAAAAAAAATCTTGTTCATTAGACTTGCAACAACCAAGATGGTATAACCGATTTTACAAGTTAGTAGACACCTGTAGAGCAAAAGCCTCAGAAACCCATAAAAAGAGTCTTGTCATGGACAAAAAGATAAAATGGAAAGGAAGAAAATGAAAATTTTGAGAACTGATGCAACACACAGCCTGAAAGAGTTGGTCCCGAAAAGTGAGTTACAGTTGCCTAAGACAGTAAACAAACTACATAGATTGACAAGCACATTAGAAATGATACTCAAGCATCAAGAAATGATCAAAAACTGTTAACCAGAGCATTTCATCAAGTTGCAGATGTTAACATGAGTATCAAGAGCACAGCTATATATAGAACTGATCAATTCAAAATGTCAAAAACATAAAAGCAAAGGCATTCAATATCTGGGAATGCAAAAAGGCACCATTAAAGTGAATTTTGCGGTCACTATCGTCAGAGCTCATAGTTGCTGAGGAAAAGACAAAAGCTACAACTGGTACAAAAGGATCATTGAAATCGACACTCCTAGAACACCAACCAACACAAATGAATAGTAATTGAAAAGCTGGAATCATCTCAAGCCAGATCAAGCACCACAAACAACCAAATCGACATTTCAGAGGACTGGTTGATTAACCTTAATACCAGAATAAGTTGCCGCTTATTGAAAGAAACAAACATACCAAAATTGAAAAAATGCAACACACACACACACACATATATATAGATGTGGGAGCATCCAAGAACGAGGTTCTGTAATTTGCATGCATCTTGAGACTCAATTAGAGAAAGAACACAACAAGCAAAAAAAGTTGACGTCGAAAAGGAAGGGAAAATGGGGAAAACAAAACAAAGAGCATGGATTAGATTCTTCAAAAAAAAGCAACCCACGGAAACCAGATTGGGCATCTCACCGACTCCTCAAATTTGAAGAGAAAGACAAGAAAAACAGAAAGCAACCAAGAAAGCAGCACAGCTACATTTAGAAAACCTCATAGAAACCCACATGTGAGTTTGGGGAAAACTCCAGCCATAGTCAAAATGCAGATACTTGTTGATGTTCAAAATTGTTGCATAAAGTTAAAGGCTTAAGCTGATACCTGAATCAAATACCCCTTGCCACAGCTCTATGAACCAAATGGGCAGTCTTCTACTCTTCTTCTCTCTTTCTCCCAGTTGAGCAAATGGGTGGTCTTTTTCTCTCTTTTCCTTAAACTGCTGCTAGATGGAAAGAGATCAGAGATGTAGAGAGAGGGGCCAGCAGCCCTCAATCCAGAGAGAGATACCTGAAATTGATATACACTCTGTTACTATGAGTGAAAGAAAGAGGGAGAGATAGAATAGGGAACGTGTGGTTGAAAAACCAACCTTCAACGGCGCGGCGATGATGGCAAGGCGGCAGTTGGCAGTCACAAAGCCGATGGGCGACGGAGAGGACTAGTTGATGGGCAATGGGGAGGACCAGAGGAGGCAGTCGGTACTCGCTGTCTTGCTGCTCTCGCAGAGCCGCAGAGGACTAGAGGAGGACGACGGTCGAGTGTCGACGACTCGACGGGGAGAATGAAAGTATGAAACGAAGGTTTCACCCTAACCTAAGTTAATTTTTTTAAAAAAAAAAAAAAAATTTAGTTACTGTCGAGCTTCTCGGGCCCTCGACGATCACATTCTCAAGCCCAAGCCCGACCCGTTCAGTGCCAGGCTGGGCCGAGCCTGGTAAAATGAGCCTGTTAAGCATTTTTTCAGGACCCGGGCCCAGGCCCGAGTCGGGCCGGGTACCGAGTACCCAGCGGCGGCCCGGCCCGGTGCCCAGGCTTACTTCATGACATTGTCTTAGATAATGATACCCATTTCAAGAACAAAAAGGTACAAGATTTTTTGCTAAATTTTGGATCAAAGATCGCTTTTTTGCACCTTATTTTCTACAAAGAAATGGCAAGACAAAAGCTACAAAGAAGATCCTAACCTAAACTTAAAAAGAATAGTAGAAACCATGCATGATTGGCCCAAGAAGGTTCATGATGCACTATGGGCATATAACAGCACAATTAAGACACCAATACTACTTGATATTCAGAAGCCATCCTTGAGGTTTGCTGCTATGACAGAAATGTCCATTGACGTATACCAAGGGCAAAGGATGTTCTAGCTAGATATATTAGATGAAAAAAGGCTTCAAACTTATGCATATTGTCGAAGAGTAGACCTGCACTATGCCAAATCAGTTAGTTAGTAAAAATTCATAATGACTAATCTCATCCTCAAATCAACCATTTCGTGGAGGAATCATCTATGAGGGAAAAGGGCACTGAGTTGGGATGCTCCATATGTGTTGAAAGAAGCCATTCCTAGGAACTCTTACTATCTCATTGATGTTGATGGAATAGAATTACCTAGTCTTGTAAATACTCTTCATCTAAAAAAAATCTACACTTGATGTATTTTTGTCAATCATAAAAAAGATTCTCTTTTGATGGCCAACTTATCTTCCAAATCTCTAATTTCACCCTTCTAACTGGGGCATCTTTCTCTATCTTTCTCACCATACTAACTGAGCAATGATGATGCCCATGAATTACAAAGGAAATTTCAAAAAGAATCTCACAAAAAGGAAAGGTTTCTCTAAAAAAGAAATTCAAATTTCGAGATCTTCCCCCATTCAAAAGGGAATTTCTTAAAGTTTTTAAATCGCAGTGTCTTCAAGAGCAAATTAATACTAAAAGCACTAGAATACATATGAATTTCACACTGAGTATGAACAACCAAGCACCTGCATAATAATGCAGAGATTTCATGCTTCAGTCCACAAACACCCAAATACCCATATATAGTGTGTGGATTTTACGCTCTAGCATACCCTTTGAACAACCCTTTAAACTAGAACTCCCGCAATGCACATAGAACTTATGCTAATAATTCACTAAAAATACCTAAGCACAAACATTAGAACTTGTGCTTCAACACACTAGAACTCGTATTTACGTGCATATAGAAGCATGTGAATACACCAAATTTACACAACCATGTTTTGAACTATCTTTGCAATACATAAAACTAGTACACTTGTACACTAGAACTCATACTCATGTTCATACATGAGAATGTGATTACACTGAACTCATGCCCTAGGTACATGAAACTTGTGTAGTGTACACTGAACTTTAGTCTCGGATCACCTCCTTGGAACTCGTATCACATTGGCAAGAACACCCATTATAAGGCTCCTTAGTGCCTCAGTGCCACGAACTCGCATTTCCAACACACCCTTATAGATCTCATCATGAAATGAACCAAATTCTCACAGGTTAGAACTCATGTTCATGAGCATAAAAAAACTCATGAACACAAAAATTAGAGCTCACATTCATGAGGATACATAAATTTATGAACACAAATATTAGAACTTATGCTCACATGCATGTATGACCACAAGAACATGCACTTAGGAAGAATGATTTTTTATCATGATCTAACAATAATTTGAAAAAAAGGTCTCGATAGGACTATAACATGAATTAAAAAGTGTCTTGATGAAATGGAATGCATCAAGTCTATGAGATGTCATTTTTTCTGACAAGTAGCTGGACATGAAAGACCCAAATGGAAATATATGAGGAATAATGATCGAGGTGAACCTAAGTCGATCAAGTATAACATTACAAAATAATTGCTGAGAAATGGGCTCAGGGCTAGTATATTGGTTCTTCTGGAACATTCGGTCAAGAATGTTAGGTGGCATATAGTTTATTTAGGTATATTCCATGAAAACTGAGATCAATGAACAATCTCACTTAATTGAAACTTGCAAATTCAAGCAAGTTGAAGATTGAGTAAGAGCTATATAAGTAACACCAAAGCAGTGAGGCTAAGGAGCTTGTGAGTGATGAGGTATTAACCTCTCAGGTATAGGCCAGACAAGAAAAGAAAAAGAAAACAAAAAAAAGATCTAAACAAGAGCCAAAGTGGCCAAATTACATGAAAGAGAAAAGATAAGTAGAAAAAATTGCTTGTCTAAAAAGCAAAAGAAGTCTTGGATAAAAAATTTCTCTATAGGAACCATGAAATCTCTCGTAACCAGGATCTTGACAAAATCAATTACAAACCCTTTATGAGATTATCTATGAAACTTAAATTTTGCTCTAAAATTCATAACATGGAAATGAGAAGAACTCTATCTTACAAAGTCAAAAGGTAATGATAAGGAAAAGCTCCAATCCTCAAGAGAACAATGAACAACAATGACATGTCCCTCCAAGCTGCTAAACTCAAGAGAAAGCAAGATCTCAAAATCAAATGTGAAATTTTTGAAGTCATCCTATTTGGACACCAATTTCCAAAATGATGAATAAGTACTCCTCAATTTCCAAGCTGATACATTTTTTCAGAATGCAAGTGTCTCAATTTCTGCAAATCTCAAAATGATTCTCAAACCTAAATAAGAACTATTACTCTGGAACATTTTATTTTATTTTTCCAAGATTTGGTGTGTCTTGTCTTTTCCATTAAGCACTACTTCCACTTGTCTTTTCCAAGATTTTATTTTATTTTATTTTAACCGAATTTCTCACAGTTGTAAAAATTCTTAAATATTTATGGTCAACATCCGAACATTAAACCCAATGGTTGCTTCAACCATTGACAATGCTTTCACAAACAAAGGAGGTAAAGCAAGAGACACTACCCAATTTTTCAAATAGAGTTGGTGGGAAGATACACATGTTTTAATGAGAATCAATGATGTTGGATAAGCCCAAAATATTGGTCAAGCCTCTTGATTTTTCCATATGCGGATCCATCATGGATCACAATAGGCCATATTTCATGCAGTGAATGAGCCAAACTTGAGCTAGATGTGTTCAACTATGTTGAGCTCAACTAAGCTCAATGAAAGAACATATGTTTCATAGTGTTATATCCACCTTGTTCAAACAAAATAAACATTATATGTGGTGCAAGAATGCAATATTTTACCAAATTCTTCTTAGATATCACTTTTTAGAAATATTATCCATGAGGATGCATGGAAATCCAAATTGAACACTTCCTTAGCACCACCTAAAAAACCTTACTGCCTTTTTGGTTAGCATGAAGTAGTTCTTTGGTTCAAACCTCATCATATATCATTCTATATGTATAAATGCCAAGAGTTTTAATGCATGATCTGACATAACTGTGTGTGGTCCAAACTGCAAAGTGAGTAGGGTGGTATGGTCTTTTATGGCATGTGGAAGGAGTAGGGGGTTTTCCCTTCTGTGGCGGTGCTTGGTTGGCCAGTGCTATGCCATACAGGTCGTTTTGTTGTTTTGCAGCTGAGTCTGCCTATGTGTTTGTCATGCTTGGATGGGTTGACCCGTTCCCTCATAACGAGATTTGGCAAGCAACCCACCAACTTTTGCTTTTCAAGGGCCGATTCAATGGAGGAAGACAATGGTCGTTCTGCAAGTATTGTGGCTGAATTCTTGTAGTAGTTATTGGTTGCTCTCTTGGGCACTGAAATAGAACTGTTGTGTGAAATTACCAATGTTGGCTCAAACACCACCTGCATAGTGCCTGCAGTTAATGGACAAGAGAAAATAATGTGTGCAAGCATGCCAATAGATCATCAAATTGCATACATTGCATATACATTCGCAAATGTCTTTAATGTAGTATTTATTATTGATTGATGATTATCCATATATATAGGCATTTATGAATGTTGGTACACTAAATTTATTGTTGTATCTAGATATTTTTTGTCATGTACTTTGTAGATTTGAGCTAGTTTTACCTGTCCTAAGTTGATTGTGAATGTGTTTGTTATAAGTTGGCAAGTCAAGGTAGTCATCGTACTGAGAACTAATTTTCAAGTTCTCACTCCACTATCTTTTTCAAGTGGCTGCAAGTAGAGGGGAATGGTCATTATGGATGTTGTGCAGTTGTGATGGTCTGATGATGCCAAACTTTGTCTCAAAGTTTTAGGATTTGGAAGTTGGAAACTCTTTATTTCCGTGTTTTCTTTTCCAACATAGGATGATCTCGTTATATTAGGTTTAGTTTATTTTATTACGGTGTGGTTGTGGTTGGTAAAAATGTAATGATTTTAAATGTTTTAAGGATTGAAAGGTTGATGTTTATTTTCACATATTGTGTTTTGTAAAAAAAACATCCTTCAAAATTTAGAGTAGATGCATGAACATTAAATTCAATGGTTGGTTCTATCATTGATAATGCTTTCACAAACAAAGGAGATGAAGCAAGAGGCACTACCCAAGTAGAGTCGGTGGGAAGACATACATGTTTTAGTGAGAATCGATGATGTAGGATAAAACCAAAATAGTGGTGAAGCTTCTTGATTTTTCCATATGCCATATTTCTTGCAGTTTACAAGCCAAACTTGAGCTAGATATCTTCAACCGGTTTGAGCTCAACTAAGCTTTTTCGAAGAAATATTATCCATGGTGCATGAAAGGCAAACTTTTACCAAATCCTTCTTATATAGTTCTTTTCAGAAATATTGTCCATGAGGGTGCACGGAAATCCGAATTCAACACTACCTTAGAGTTTTTCAAGGTAGCATGAAGTAGTCTTTTGGTTCAAACCCCATCATATATCATTGTATATGTATAAAATGTCAAAAGAGGTTTTCCATAACAACATAGTAAGCTTGACCTCATGACAAGCATGGGTTGGGCAGGGCAGAACTCAAGCTAGGTTCCATCTGGCCCAGCTGGGGCGCCCTCCTCTCAGCCTTATCTTTTAAGGCACTCTATCCAGGTTGAGCCACGTGATCTAGAAGGCGGGTTTGGTTTGGTCGTCGGTTTGAGCTTGAACCAACCCAGGACAACCTGTCCTGGCAATGCGTTGGGCTTAATTCAGGCCACGCGAGAGTACCGCCTTGGCTGAGACATCAATATTACGGGGATGCCATCTCCTTCCTGCTCTGATTAAATTCAGATAGACTACCGCCATCCCCTAAAGGATTGCCAAACCACCTTGTTCTCTGTGGCAGCAATGGCTGCTCTCTGCCTCCTTAAAGTTCCCATTGGCCGTCTCTCCGACGCTCTTGGTGCTTTTCCCGATTCATCCTTCCCCTCGTCCATGCCAGTTCCCCGTCCGTCGAAGAGGGTATGTTGTAAGATCGCCCCCAACGCCAAGCTTACTTCCAAGGCAAAGGTTTCCGCTGCTTGGTCGGCCTCTGCTCGGCGGAAGGAAGAAACCGAGGCCCTGAACATCGCCAATGACGTGACTCAGGTGCTCACACCTCTCCCTCTCTAATCTGACATTTTGCTCATCTTGGTAAAACAGCTAAGTGAAATACATTTAGAAAAGGGACGGAGCAAAGGTTGGACAAGCTGGAATATGTTAGTGCGTTTGCTGAATGCAACGCGTGCTTGGTTTATTTGTGTGGATGCTAATACTTCTTAGTTTCTCTGAATGTCGTCCAATAAATTTTCACAAAGTTTGTATTAACTTGTTAGAATATAAAATATGGAGCCGTTTTCTGGTGAAAAAGTTAACATCGTCTGACTTTTAATGCGTTATCTGTTTAAATTCTTCGTATGTGCTAAAGAAGCTAAAAAGAGAAAAGCTCAGAGTTGAGATGCTTGCTTGTCTAATATTTACTGATTATATTACTTTACATCAGATGATTGGTAAGACTCCGATGATATATCTCAACAGAGTTGTGGACGGTTGTGTGGCAAATATTGCTGCAAAGCTTGAGTCCATGGAACCATGCCGAAGTGTCAAGGACAGGTGAGTGTTTTTGTTGCTGTAGGCCATACTTTTAGAATGAGGTTCTTCCACTTGGATTTATCTAAATGTCATTTGCGTCACAGAATCAGTTACAGTATGATATCTGATGCTGAATTAAGTGGCGCTATTTCACCTGGAAAGGTTAACCTCTTTCTTTCATGTTTCTGTTTTGTGTTTGACATTACTTTTGACTTCCCACAGTCTGGTGCATTTGATGCTCAACTTTGTCCATTGTGGTATGTAAATTTCGTAAAGCACCGGCGTCACTTTCATATTGTTCAAATATCTGTTGCAGACAACGTTGGTAGAGCCAACTAGTGGAAACACTGGAGTTGGTATTGCTTTTATTGCTGCCTCCAAGGGATACAGGCTTATCTTAACAATGCCAGCTTCTGTAAACGTAGAGAGAAGAGTCCTTCTTCGTGCTTTTGGTGCAGAGCTTGTTTTGACAGACCCTGCTAAAGGAATGAAAGGGGCAATTGAAAAGGCATCAGAGATTGTGCGTGCAACACCAAATTCGTACATGCTTCAGCAGTTTGAAAACCCAGCAAATGCAAAGGTTTAAGCTTTACATGAATTGAATGTTTCCCCTGCATGAGCAATTTTTATATTGCAGAACTCCTTATGCTTCTTTTAAGTATTACAAAAACAAAACATAACCGACTGGCTTAAGGTATCATGACATTGGCAGTGAATCTGCAGTTTATGACTCTGAGCAGATATGTAACATCCCCCCCCCCCCCCCCCCTGCAATTCGCCAATATTCCACCCTGCATCTTGTCAGTGACTGGACGTGTGGAAGCAGCTAGCCTTGTCTATCTGCTTGTGTTATTTTAAGCTTACTGAACTGATGTTCTCTTCAGTGAAATTAGTTTCTTTAGTTGACATAGCAATAAATATGTTCATATGCAATCTTTCCTATCTTCTTCTTATGCCAATTATTTTAAACTTTCACTTGAATGATTACAGATCCATTTTGAAACTACTGGCCCAGAAATATGGGAGGATACGATGGGCAGTGTTGACATATTTGTTGCTGGAATTGGGACAGGTGGTACTGTGACAGGCACAGGAAGATACCTGAAGATGAGAAACAAAAACATCAAGGTCTGTGCCATTTTTAGCCATCTTTCTGGATGCCATTACACCTCAAAGGCTCAAACAATAACATTATTGTTGCTTCTGTATTTGTATACTTCCATAAGGCTGGATCCTAATGACAATAAACTATTGGAAAAGCAAGTGCAATATCATCTGTGCCTTAATTAACAGTTTGATTGTGGCATTGTCTGGTTATCTCAGATAGCTTTCATTTTCTTGTTCTTTCACCTTCACAAGAACATTGTGGGTTCTTTTTTTCTTGTATAAGAACTTTTTTGGATATATTGGCTGTCTTCTTGCCTTGTTTACTTGAGTTGTGTTTGGCGTATCTGTTTAGATCTAATTGTACAGTTTTTGCCTAGGTAGTTGGAGTAGAACCAGCTGAGTCTAGCAGTATATCTGGTGATAGTCCTGGTGAGTCATTATATTGCACCTTGGAGCATCTTTTTGTGTCTCTAGCATAAACTCATGGGAGCCTCATTTATGCTGTTGATGCAGGATGTTTCCCTAAAATTATGGATGTTAGATTGCTTGATGAGGTTATGAAGGTACAGTCGATTTTATTTTCTTGATCACATTTTCTTGTGAGTCACATAATTATTCTAGCATCATAGTTTGTGAAATGACATCATTGATTGCAACCATAGGACTCTATTGTTAATGACTGCAAAAGCAGCCTGGGTTCCCCACACTTCTAAGTCTGCTTTTTGTATCATTAGCCAGCCCCAAAACATATAAAAACCACATCATATCAAGAAACACTTTTATATATTAAACATTTTTGTCATTTTTAACAAAATCATCACAATCTGCTTTGTTCAACTGAATTGTGGAAAGTGAGATTCGATGTTTGATGTAATCGACTGCATTCCATGCTCACTGTAACTGTTAGGAGGCAAACACCTTTAAAGCAATTCATTTAGAATAATAGATCAAGGTGGCAAATATTAATAGGAACGTGATATCTCCTTATCAGGATTCTGCGTGATGAGGGAAAAATAAATAATAAAGAAGTACTAATATCATGAGTACCTTACAATTTTGAATATATTTAATTTTCAATTTTGTTGATCTTTGGGACTACTGCATAAAAATCAAAAGTATTTTTCAAAGTATTCAGAATATTGTTTTGGTTGATAATTTATTTTTTACTATTACGATCTCTATACTTGTTCCATGGACTTCTATAATCATGTCTTATTTATTATGCTAAAGCTAATTTTTTATTCACTGTACATTGGTTATTATATTAGTGAATTGCCAGTCTTGTCCCAATCTATGCTTTTGTTATTGATTTTAGTTTTCATATCTGATGTGTGTATTATAGACTGATGTCCTACTTATATTTTTCATTGCATTTTTCTCTCTAAAGGTGAAAATGTAAAGAGAGAATGTTTCTCACCATGAGTCTCTTTCATTATGAACTAACTGTAGTCAATTCTTGCTTCCCACTTGAATTGGACCCTATTTTCTGTTTTTGCTTCTTGATTGCTTTTATATTCTACTTCTTTTTGGCAAGTTCAATGAATACATTTCCCCTTTGAAAATCCGGCTAATGAAATATATCTCGTAGCCATAGTCTTCAACGAGAACTTGTAGGTTTGGGCAGTGCACCCTAACAACTACCTATGTGATTGGACCTTGACCAATAAATGTATCAAGTTACTGTAGTCCCTCTCTCAAGGCCAGAACTAAAAGTTTTTGGCTTTCTTTTTTTGTTTTTCCATTAGTGAAGCTTTGTACTTCTAAGGCACCTAACTGTAGCAAGATCTGTATGTGCATGGGAACACTGAATTTCTTGCTTTTAAAGCAAACATCTAAGTGCATTCACTATAGTCCTATTTTTCATTTCCTTGTATAGGAACATGGAATTAATATATATCTTTTTAATGTTCCATTAGATCACTAATCATGAGGCAGTCGAAATGGCAAGGAAACTAGCATTGAAGGAAGGTTTGTTGGTAAGGAAATCTTTTCTTTGAGCTATAGTATTATAAGATTCAACAGATATTTAAATATGCATCAGCACTGCCATGGAACCAGGTGAACTTGATAGAGTTTACTTTTGACTGATTGCTTATCAAATATTTCCAAGTTTCTTCCCTCAGATAGCATTTGTTTGAATGACTTGTTATGATACACATAAACACATCTGCCGTGAGCATTGTATGGCCACCCCCCACCCCCATATAGAATCCATGGATTTGGCCATCCAATCTGGACAACTGTCCATGTCTGTCTAGTGCCAGTGCTATCTGTTTTTCAAAAATTTGACCTCATAGATGAAGTTAGATTCTCCAAATCTTTAGGAGTGGAAAATGAAATCATCGACATTGGATGATTTGATTATATAAATATAGTTTTATACATTTTAAATCCAACAGTATGGTTGGATTTTGAAAGAACCAGCTGAACCGGCCAGTGGGCCATATATATATATATATTGTTAAGACATGTATATTTATGTCTTGTATCTGTTAGTATATTGGATCTGGATCTGGACTTAGTCCACTCCATATCTTATATGTTTTTGTTTTCTTCTCTTCTAAAGGAATACTTGCCTAGTTGTGTATTGAACATTAGGGCATCACCTTTTATAATAGAGAATACTGTCACTGTTTCCCAAGATTGGGACGTGTGACATTCTTGGCCTCTTCTTCTTCTTGCTGTTAACAAGTTTTGGATTTGAATCTGATCAACGTGATCAGATTTCAAACAGTAATATATCTTAATGACTGATTTACCGATCGAATATAGAATTGCTTCAAAGACAATAACTCTTTGGAATTTAGAGACATGTGAATCCTTTTGAATATCACAAGCAATATGAAAAACCAGGAAGAATGACATCTGAGTGACGTCAGATTGATTCGCGTCAAGTTCAGACTGATGTCACTTTGCAAATGTCACTTTGCAAATGGCCCAAAATGGCTGATATCAATTTGATTTTCACATGAATTCAGGAAAACAATTTGCAGAACAGAATATCAAAGAAATCTGACTTAGGGCAAGAAGAAAATTTTCAGATGTCGATAACGAGAATATTTAAGAATACTCATAAGGTATTTCAGATCCAAATCAGACAGAAGAAGAGTAGATATATGAAGAGATGTTAAGGAGATGATGACTAGAAGATGTTAAGTAACTATTTCTGTTTGGGTAAACCCTTCCTTACACATAGTTAAATACATATTATTTACATAAATTCTGCAGATATTACCCTTGTAAATGGAAATTATGATTTTAATACTGCATAGTATTTGTTTGCACAGGTTGGTATTTCATCAGGTGCTGCAGCAGCTGCTGCCATTAATGTCGCCAGAAGACCAGAGAATGCTGGGAAACTTCTTACAGTAAGTAAACCTCCACTTTCCATAACAGTAGCAGTTGATGCCTGATGAGATGCAAAGCATTTTGTATTTCAGTGCACCAAAGTTGGCTGCCAAACATGGTCTATGTTTATTACGGCTGACTAGACTTCGATTAAGCTTCTGCACCCAATTTCCTTTTAAATGCAGAAAGGTCATAAAACTCCTTGGTCCACATAGCTTTTAGTCACTATCTGGTTACAGTTTATGGAAAGGCTTTTTCCGAGGAGCTAAAAAATTAGCTGTCCTTCTGATTGCCTTCTGTTGCATTGTAGGTTATTTTCCCCAGCTTTGGTGAGAGATACATTCCGACTGTACTTTTCCGTTCAATTCATGAGCAAGTTCAAAGAACACATGAAAGTTGACAATTGCCAAGCAGTTGCACTTGCCATTGATTTGAGGAATCCCCTCTCTTGCCACTGGGACCTGTTAGGTCATGCGTTATGGATCTTATGCAAAGACTGGCATGCCAGGAAATTCCACAAGGGAAGTGCAGAAAAGTGCAATCTGTTTCCAGTAAGGAAATGAAGACCCATGGGGTCCCGTTGCAACAAGTTTTGTTTGTGATTTCGGCACCGAGTCTTTTGAGAAGTGTGATTAGTGTTTGTATGATTTGGCTGTTGTTCTAATTCGTTGGGGTCCTTGTTTTATTGACCCTGCATAATATATTTGTGCTAAATCCCCGCCTAAAGTCATCATATTTGAGATGGAGGTTGACTTGAGACGGACTTTGGTTTGGTTGCTCATACACCCATGGCAATAACTTAGTCCTGCCAATGTTCACTTCATTTTTATCGCATGGGCGGGAAGTGTTTTATACAAAGCCAAAGTCCTCTATTGTCTAAGCCCAGCATATGAGTCTTGCTGGTCTTTGTCAAATTACTGAAATCGAGTTTAGTTATGGAATTCCTGGCATAATTCATAAATCATATCTGAACAAGGACAGCGCCGTTTTATGCTATTGGTTTTCAAATTGGAGAATTATAATATGAAAGGGGGCTAAGGCGTATGTGTGGTGAATGATAATTTGATTAGAATATAGCCCTCTAGGAAAAGCTTCACTGTTATTTTCCGTTTTGTCAGTGCAGGGAGCTGTGAACTGTTCCAGCATGAGAAGGAACGACCCTTCAAAGGTGAAACGCTCATGCCGGCTGACTTTAACTGTTCTATTGTGGGGATGCCTTGTGTTTGTGTGGAGTTCTTAAGAGGGTTTTGAATCTAAAGGTGCAATACTATCGCCCTGGAAAGGTTGTGTTCAACCTGTCCCGTACGAAAGTTAAGGGGTCGTTTGGTAAATGGAACATTTCCTGAGTGTTTCATGGACGAAACTAAGGGGTTGTTTGGTAAATGGAACATTTCCTGAGTGTTTCATGACTTTGACACTTAGTATAGTATTACATAAGTTTGCCCAATACCGCAGAATGTTCCTGCCAAACAACTATTAAAGTCACACCTTCATTTGTTTTTTGATTCACACTTCCAGGGGCCCCAAACAAGTGTGTAATTGCTCTCGTAGAAATTACTAGGAAGCCAGATTTTGTCATCGTATGCCTCCATACATCTTCCAAAGAGGCCCTTACTGCAGAACTGCTTGGATGAGTTTGATGTGGCATTGTTTATTTGATAAGGAAGTCGAGCCAAATCATCGACTTTCTCAGACGCTTCCCGAAACTGGTTTTGATGTTCAAATAATGTTCTTTTATTATGATTGTACCGTCAAAAGCAGCCAAAATGAACCTTGTTCAGTCAAAAGCATCAATTGCTTGCCTTATCCATTTTTTTTGGCAAAGTCGCATTGGCTATTCAACATGACGGCGTGCTTATAGTAATTTTCATGCCATGGATGCCCTAGTTAGGGTGCCCCATGCATAGAAATACCCCGCATAAAATGAACAAACTAGGCTCCTTATATAATCTCTATTGGTCCCTAATTTTACTCTGTGTTGCATTTATTTATTTGGCCTTTGATTTGCCTATGAGACAAAGGCCCAATCCAGTTCCCTTCGTTTAAGATTAGGTGCACTCATAAACTTCTTGTGGTCGTATCATAGTTCGAGCATGTCTTGATAAATCCCAAAATGAAACGAATATGCAAGTGGAGCAAGTAGCAATAGGAGACCAATATGAGCTACCAGAACTGTCCTTTGTGCTTCGGAAATCACCTCGTTAATGTAAAAAATATTTATCAGATTAAACTTGGTAAAAGAATGATCCGTTCTTGATGCATACATATGGGGTATAAGTTGGAGAGCAGCTTACATTTTACCTTGCACAGCCTACTAAGTCGATGAGCCAACACAATATTGATTTGACTGGGCCTGGCCAAAGTTTTCGATAGCCCAATCAAGTAGAAGCACATAATGCCAATTAGATGATTAATCTCGGTTACTTAATGACCTGGCACATCAATTTGATGACTGGGGTGTAGCCTTTGTCTAAGTCATCTCAAAAGTATTCATGTACCTTCAGAAAAACATATACAAGGGCATAGCAAATATATCGATTTTTACATAACTATATATGTGCTCAACATGGTTGTGCTCGTAACTGCCAGAAAAATATGTTTGATTGGGCCAGGTTAAGCTCTTTCGTCGTGCAAATTAACCAGCATGATAAGCTCAAAAATAAATAAATTGATTGCAGCTAACGCCATTTTGGATCTGTGCGCCATTAAGCATTGATCAAAATGGGGCTACCCACTGTTTACCTCAAATATAAAAAATCACAGCTTTTACTGAGAATAGTCCACCCACCATTTAATACAACTTAAAAAGCTGTCTCCATCTCTCCTTATAAATACCTATGTTGAGCATTTGAAAAGGATGGAGATAGAGTTATTTGACTTGTTCCAATAATTGGTTGTCAGGATCTAGTTGCCTTACATGAGAGAGAGAGAGAGAGGGAGGTTTTCATTTATAATAGCACAATAGACGACTGTTTTTAGCAAGGGCAAAAACCATTGCTAAATACATAAGAAAACCCTACAAATAATAAAAACCATTATTACTGTGCCTAAAAACTTCTAGGCATGGTTTTAGATTTTTAAGAACTTGTTATCACAGGCATTATATAGAGATGTGTATGTGTGTGTGTAGATATATATAAAAAAATTGAATGGTGACTTTGGTTTTTAAGAGTTACCTGATTACCTATCTAGGGCTGTCTGATCTATCATGAAGGATGATTAGGAGAAAAATAATGCAGAAAAGGTGATGTATATTTTTATTATCTAGTATTGATTCATACTTTTTTTTTTCTCTCAACCATCAATTTGCTTTAGATGGACGGTTCTCATGAAACTTTGGATATATATATATATATATAGTGGTTGGTACATACTAGACCACTTGAATAAGGGATAAAGACCAAAAATGTTAAATTTATATTAAAAAGTGTTTTAAATAAAATGTGAACCTTTTAATGGGTCTATAAACACTAATTTAATATAAATCATGTTTTTGTTGGAGTCATTTCTGTAAAAAAAAAAGAAAAAAAAAGGGTTGGTCATTCTACTATCAAAATTTTGATGCAAGCCCTTCATTTTTTATTATTAAAAAATATTACTTAAGTAATAAGATGACTAACGGTACATATGTTCATCAAATCACCCTTAGGATCATATCTATAATGTTAATAATTAAATTTGATGGGTCTGGTTGTTGTCTCTTACCCAAGTGGTCTGGTTTTACAACACACACACACACACACACATATATATATATATATATATACATATTTGTGGCCGGAATTTTTTTGTTTTATGTGATTAAAAACTGTTACAAAAGGTGTATTAGCAATGACCAATTGATGGCTAGAACTTTAAATGACACAACACAAAAAAAATCAGCCCGCCATAGAGATAGCCAACAAATCTCTCTCTCTCTGGCAGCAGCGCTCTAGGCTGGGTTGGCTCGCGCATGGGGACAGAACTCTAGATTCTTCCACTTGGCCGCCTCTCAAAGGCGCCATCAGACGTTGCTCCAGTCCATGGGTATCGGGGGCAGGGTTTTTCTTGGCGATGACATCCTCCCAGCTCTGAGCGCTCATTTTCGGGATTTCTACTCTAAACCTCTTCGCTTCCATGCCACGCTGTCGGATTTTCACCTCTCCTCTCTCTCTGTCTCTTGAGCAGCCCTTCCAGCACCAAGAGATCAAGAACGTGGTCTGGGTCCTTGACTCTGGTAAGGCGCCCGGCATTGATGGTTTCCCTGTCGAATTTTTTCGTATTTTTTGGGAGGTTTGTAGCGCGGATGTGTTTGCGTTTTGTGATGAGTTCGCCTCCAATTCTGTTTTCCTGAAGGAATTCAATCAAGCTACCTGCGTCCTGGTGCCTAAGCGCCCTAACCCTACGGACGTCACCCACTTTCGCCCGATCTCCATCCTATGCACACTTTACAAGATTATTGCTAAGTTGCTCTCTTTGCGGCTTGCGCCTGTCATGCCTTCTGTCATTAACCCCTTTCAGGTTGCTTTCGTCAAGGGTCGGCATCTGCAGGACGCGGTTGTCCTAACCAATGAGGTTGTTCACTTCCTTTACTGTCTACGGCTTCCTTCATTCACCCTTAAGTTGGACATCTCTAAGGCCTTTGACTCGGTTAGTTGGGAGTTCCTTTCTGACCTCCTCACCCGTCTTGCGTTTGGTCCATCGTTTATATAGTGGATCATGTCGCTTGTCATTGGGGCCCAGCTTGCAGTCTCCTTCAATGGGAAGTGTGGCGATTTCTTTTGTCTCGAGCGTGGCCTCCGTCAAGGTTGCCCGTTATCGCCCTTGCTTTTCAACTTGGTTGCTGAGAGCTTTTCTGCGCTTTTCCATCACGCAACGGTCGTTGGCTTCCTCACACCCCATTCGCTCTCCCACTTACCGTCCTTCTCCACCCTTCTGTATGCTGATGATTTTCTCCTGTTCGGCAGTGCTTCCTGCCAGTAGATTGTAAGAACGTGGCTCATCCTTCGGGTTTTTGAGCTCATCATAGGTCTTTCTATCAATTCCGCCAAGTGTCACCTTTCCCTCATTCACGCGGATCCGACCACGGTACTTCTCGCGGAAGCTTGCTTTGGGTGTAAGGTTACTAGCCTGCCTATGGACTATTTGGGGCTTCAGATTACGTTGTCGCCTCCTGCTCCCTCTTTTTGGAATGGGTTGGAGCAGAAACTTACTGATCGCCTTCAGTGTTGGCAAGGAAAGCTGCTTTCTCTCCCAGGTTGGATTACTCTAGTTAAACACTGCCTTGTGTCGGTCACTCTCCATGCTTTGGCTCTCTTTCGGCTTCCTGTGGCTGTTTTGCATAGGTTTGATAAGCTTATTTGTAATTTTGTTTGGGATGGTGATCGACCTTCAGATCGCCTTGCGCATTGAGATGTGGTTGCCTTTCCACGTCTTCTTGGGGATGCTGGGGTTACCAACCTTAGTCGGGTTTGCGAGTCTTTTCTGTGTTCTTGGTGGTGGCGGTTAGCAACTGAACATTCTCTCATCACCCAATTCATTAGTTCAAAATTCAACCTGCCTTTTTCTAGCATCTGACATAGTTCTATCTCTCACACCTCCCCCTCTCACTTTTAGTGTGACATGCTTTCTGTCCTTCCTCTTTTCCTCCGCCTTGCTGACCTCTCATCATCCATGTCCCTATCCTGGCCTCTTTCACCTACCCGTGAGTTCACTTTTTCTTCTTGCTACCTGGCCTCCTTTGATCCTTCTGTCGCGTCACTCCCTCTCCAGTCTCTTTGGTCTCCTGGCCTATCTCCTCGTGCCATTGCTTTTGTCTGGCTTCTTCTCACTGACCATATCAACACTTTTGACCACCTACAGCGCCTTGGCATCAGTTTGGCTAACCAGTGTCCCCTATGTCTTGTCGCGACTGAGTATTGGGTCTACCTTTTTACTTCTTGCCCTTTTTTCTCTAGTGTCTTTGCTTCTACTTGGTCTTCCCTTGTTAGTAGTCTTCCAAACCCACCATCCATTCGTTTTCTTTTCCTCTTTTGCCCTTCCCCACACCTGACTGCTTCCTGGGGTCATGTCTGGAGGCCGTGGCTCATTTCAGCTTTGTGACGCATTTGGGTGGAGCGCAATAACAGGGTCTTTAGGGGCACCTTTTTTTCGCTAGATTCTGTGGCTCGTCTTGTGCAAGGGGATGTCCAGTTTGCCATTCGGTTGAAGCGCCGCTGCCCGTCTGCGGTTGGGTGACTGTGTCGCTCCGTCTTTCCTCTTCTCTTTTATTTTTCTGTGCATTGTATTGTATATTTCTTCTTCCTGCTTCTGTTTTTGCGGTCTGTTTTTTTGCGGATTGTTTTTGTATTTAGGGGACCTCTTGTCCCCAAATTTTGTTATATATTCCCATTTTATCGGCTCTCTCTCTCTCTATATGGAAAATTTTAAATAAGCTGGCTGTCTTAAATTTCCAGCTGACCAAAATACCTTCACTAAAAGCAACATAAATTGTAGCTACCCCATAATATTTTACTAGTGCTTCCATTTCATGATATTTTTTAGGATAGTTTTTTTTTTTAAATTCATCCAGCAGAATTCGGCGGCCGACTGACTTCAATATATATATATACACACACACACACACGTATGTCAGGGATAAAAAACAGTTCCTTTAATTGTTTGCTACAAAATTATTTTAAATAAAATATCAACATCATAATATTTTTATAAAAACTATTTTGGTATAAAACATGCTTTGGATCAAGTTGTTTTTATGAAAAATGTTGATGCTACGAGAGCAATTTTGTTTCGCTTATTATAAAAACGATATTAAAACTCAAAAAATGGTCAATTTAATATATATTTTGCATTAACCTATCTTTAAGATCATATTGATAAGGTTAGATTTCAAAAAAACAAAACTTTCGGTGTCATATTTAAGGGTCTAGTTTTTATTCCTGACCTAGTTGCAAACAATCACTATATATATATATATATATATATATATAATGAAAATTAGCTGGCTATCTCTGATGGTAAGTTTTTTTACACATTTATATGCATACAATGGTTTGTCATGCATGTATAAACCATTGATTTGCAATTTTCTTACATGTTGATCAACACAAATGCTTTTTACACGTGCGCACGGTTCCTCCTAAAAATGTTGCAGAAAAAAGATTGAATGTTTTGATATCTTGTAGGATACACTTTCGAAAACACACATCATGCTTTACAAAATTGAAGTCTTTTTCAAAACCCAATTCAAACTTCCTTTCAAATATGTTTCCAAAATTACTTTCCAAATCTGTCTTTAAAATCCCATTTTCATACTAGGTCTTCCAACCATGTTCCAAATTTGCTTTTTAGCACATGTTATAAACTCATTTTGAAATTTGATTTTCTACTTGGGCTCCACCACCCGTTCCCAATTAACTTTCACATTCTAAATTTGTTTTCTAATTCCAATTTCCACATGCATCATGTAGTCTTAAAATGTGTAACACGACCAGATGATAAAAAGGGTTTTCAATGGAATATGATCCATATTTCTATAACCCTGAGGGCTACTTACAGTTCTACCATGTTCCAAATTTGCTATTTAGCACATGTTATAAACTCATTTTGGCATTTGATTCTCTATTTGGGCTCCACCATCCGTTCCCAATTAACTTTCACATTTTAAATTTGTAATCTAATTCCACTTTCCACGTGCATCATGTAGTCTTAAAATGCATAACACGAGCAGATGATAAAAAGGGTTTCCAATGGAATATGATCCATATTTCTAAACCCCTGAGGGTTACTTACAGTTCTACCATGTTCCAAATTTGCTTTTTAGCACATGTTATAAACACATTTCGAAATTTGATTCTCTATTTGGGCTCCAACATCCGTTCCCAATTAACTTTCACATTCTAAATTTGTTTTCTAATTCCAATTTCTACATGCATCACGTAGTCTTAAAGTGCGTAACATGAGCAGATGATAAAAAGGGTTTCCAATGGAATATGATCCATATTTCTAAAACTCTGAGGGTTACTTACCGTTCTAAAATTAGCTTGAATATGATCCATATTTCTAAAACCCTGAGGGTTACTTACCGTTCTAAAATTAGCTCTCATTTTCAAACTCTCGAAGCAAAAGCAATACACGATACATGTTACAATTTATGTTTGAAGCATATTATACAGGAATATTAGACATGAAACAATGTCATTTTGGATTTTAGCTTGTTTAACTTGGATAAAGGCCTTGTGATTAGCCGATCCTCGTGCCAACAGAATAGGTTGTATCTCTTTTCAAATGGATGGAGGTGAGTTCTCTTTTCCCTACCTACCACAACACCACAAAAATTTCGCACATGAAAATAATGACTTGCCATAGTAATGCCAACAAGTAGAATTTTGGATAAAACCAAAACAAATCAAGTGATCTAAAACATCTCTTGCTTATTGATGTAAACAGTTTGCACTTTACACAAGGGCAACTTTTTTTTTTTTTTCCATTGATTACCATTGTATTTGCCATGGCAATATTAATGAATCCTTCAACTCCTGTCACATGTTCAAGACTTGTTTTGAAAATAAACAAATTAATAAATTATAATAAATCTTAAAATTTATAGTAAAATAAAAGAAAACATTACCTATCTTTATGTATTCAACTTCGAATCTTTCATCTTCAATAATCACATTTATTTATTATATACTATCCAACTGACAAAATTAAAATATTAATATACATAATATAGAGTGTGATGCACAAACCATATGGACATTACCCATTCAAAACTTTTTTGGGACCTCGTATCTTTATATATATTATAGAACCTGATTGGCTGACTCTTTACTTACTCTAATGGGCCATAATAAGCTATGATAAGATGTCTCTACAACATTCTTTATCTTTAACGACGGTTTTGATATCATCAAAAGCTGCAAGGTCGTCGTCATATGGTCATGACGACGACCTTTTCCTCATCGACCAACGCTTGGTCGGCGGAAGGCAGGCACATTTTATGACCGAAAAAGTCATCATCAAGGTATGTTTCTCACGACAGTTAGGCCAGTTGCGCCATGTTCAAATTAAAAATAAAAAAATAAAAAAAGAAACTCTGTACCATCATCGCTCAGAGAGAGAGAGAGAGAGAGAGAGAGAGAGAGAGAGAGGTAGAGAGGAGTGCGATAAGGGAGAGGATAAGAGAAGCTCACGGCCAGCCGAGGGTTTGAGAGAGATAGATAAAGGGAAATGCCTTTCTCTTTTGATTTTTCTACGAAACAAAGAACACAGTTGACCCTCCACACACATTTAAGAGGGTGAGAGAGAGCATTGGCCATGGCAGCCGAGGGATATGAGAGAGAATGAGAGAGAGGGAGGGAGGGCTTTTGACGCCCTCTTTTGTTTGACTTGCTAGTTGAAAGAGAAAGCGTGTGTTTGAGAAAGATCGATCTCGTACCTTATTCCAGTCAGCCACTGAGCATCGGCGCCCATCATCGATGGATAGAGATAAAGAGAGGGATTGACAAAGCGCCCCAAAGCTACAGATTGTTTTTATCTGTCGGTGCCCGAAAACCAACGTAGACAATTTGGGGAAAAACTATTTTATGAAGTGCGTGAACACTTGGTACGAGAGTGGTAGAAAGAAAATATTGTTGGAACAAGCATTGTTTAAAATCAAATATGCATGATTCTAAATCTAAACAATATATGATTTAACTCAAGTGAGAAACTATATGACCAATGCATGTATGAAGCTAGACAATGAAAATTTAATTAAACCTTAGAATTAAACCAAGAGAAGAGGGAAGAATCTCGAGGCATACTGACCTCCACGCCTACTAACGGGCAAAAATTTAAAATATAATCGAAAGGAAAACTGAAATAAACTATCCTAAGAATTTTAAAAGAACTTGAAGAAAACTAAAGCATGCTTCAAGAATATCTAAGAACTAAAATACAAATGAACTAAACTAAGCATGCGAAAAAAAAAAAAACTAAATTAAGTCATGTTTTAAACAAATGTACGAACTAAGCAGAAAAACTAAGCTAAGCATGTAAAAGCAGAAAAGGAGAATCTGAGCATGCTTCTAAAAGACCAAGTAAGAAAATAACTACATTGCAGATAAGAAAAGAAAGAAAGAGGGAAAGGAATTACATGAAATGATGACTTCCTTATTTGCAGTACATCCAGAGCACGTCTTGGCTCTATAAAGCTAAGCCTTTGTGGACTTGGTTAGACTCTAGAACTAAACTAAGACCCTGGCTCAAACCCAAAAGAACCTTAAAGGTTTTAGCCAAAAGACCTTTTTCATCAAGGTATAACTTAATGCACTTGTTGGGAATTTCTCAACTTTTATGCTAGCTTGTGTTGGAACTTTTTGGTTAGAGACCTCCTCCTCTAGTGGGTATTTATAGTGGTCAGGACGGTGGAGATTTCCCTCTAACTTTAGATACAAGACTAAACTTCATTGGGGGAAGAATCCTCAAGGAAGCTATATGATAAAAATTTTAAACTTGACATTATACTTGAGATCAAAATACAAAATTGTTTGGTCCAAGGCCATAAGTTCTGATTCCATCTAAACCACACAATATTTGTTGTAGGTACTAGAAACAATCTTTATTTTGATGTATGTTATAATATGCTTTCTTACTTGATTCAACATATTTGGCATAAAATGGACCTTCTTTTTGCCTTTATATGATTTTGTCAAACAATTGACTATCTTATCAATGCAGTCATATTCGTGTTGCCATTCTCACTTAGATAAAGCTCTCATGTTATCCGTTCTTGCACTAGTTTTGACAAATGGGCAACAATGCTACCAGCCATTGCATTTTCATATTTGCTTAGGGCTTCTACTTCCACATTCACTATTCCTATGTGGTATCATATTCCAAAATCATGACCTTTCATATATTTTAACCACCTATTCTACCTTATATTCAAATCTTTGTGGGAAATCAAATATATTGAAGTTATTTGTGGTCTATAATTACAAATTTTAGCCCACAAAGATAATGTCTCCATATTTGTAAACACAAATACGATTGCCTTAATCTCCAAATCATCAGTAGTAGGATAGTGTTTTTCATGAGTTTTAAGTAGCCTAGAAGCACATGCAACATCCTTCTCGTGCTGCATCAATACACAAGCATAACTTGTTCCTGATGCATTTGTGTACATCACAAATCTAGTGTTTCCAAAAGAGGGGTTAGAATTGGGAGGAGGGGGGAGTGGTAAACTTGTCTTTCAATGTATAAGAGCTCTTCTCACATCCAGCATGCCATGCAAACTTTGCTTCCTCTTTCAATAGTTTAGTCATTGACATGACAATCTTTGAAAAATCCTGTATAAATCTTTTATAATATCCTACCAACCCTAGGAAACTTGGAACCTTTGTCACATTTTTAGGTGCTTTCAAATTGTGCACAACTAACACTGTTGAAGAATTCCATGATACACCATCTTTAGATAAAATGTCGCCAAGGATGCTCACATTTTATAGCCACAACTTGCATTTTCAGCTTTTGGCATAAAGCTTATGCCATATAAAAACTCCGTCACACCTCCTTAAAAGATCTCTATATTATTTTTTGCTGTCAAAATATATCAATAATCAATAAATACAATCACAAACTAGTCTAAGTAATTTTGGAATATCTGATCTATTAATTCCACAAATATTGTAGAGGCATTGGTCAATCCAAATGGCATCACTCATACTTCATAATGCTTGTACCTAGTTTGCAAAGTTGTCTTAGTCACGTCTTTTTCTCATATGAGCAACTAATGGTACTTGAACTTCAAAATCTTTCTTCAACAATTCCTTCGCATTCTTAAGCAGGTCAAACATATCCTCAATTTTGGGGGAGGATATTTATTTTTATTATTGATATGATTAAGCATTCGATAATCACGTCCTTTTTCTTTACAAATAGCACTATTTCTCCCCATGGTGATGAAATGGGTCAAAATGAAACTCTTATCTACCAATTGCTTTAATTGCTTCTAGCTGTAGCCATGTAATCTGGTCCCTTAGATATAGGGAGGGGTTGCTAGAGCCAATATTGCAACTCCCCTGCTTATACAAGAGGTAGTTCAAGTAATTTATTAGAGAATACATTTGGATATTCATGAACAATTTTCATATCTTTGACTTTCAATGTTCTACCTTCATCTACCACAGTTGTAATACCCAATAACTTACTAAGCAAAAATTCAAAGTTTTCAATTATTAATTGTAACAGGATCAAAAAGGAAAATAAAAAGTGGTAGTGGTTGCAATTGTGACAATGGGATTAGCAATTGTCCATCATCTGTGGGAAAACCAAAGATTGTTTGTTGGCAGCACATTGCAGGTATGTGTTTACATGAGAATTCAAGGTTTCACATGCGATTAATAGGAAAAGAATGTTAACTTGCCTCTGTCCATTGAAAAAATATGGGACCCATCCTTTAGTAAGAGGAGCAGCTATTTCAGACATCTTTATTCAAAGTAACCAATCTAAGTTCCAAACTATGTTGTATAATGTCTAAAATTCTTATGTATTGTGCTTCAAACCTAGATAACAATGCATAATGTGAAATGCATATGCTTCCAGATTTTGAAAAATAGGAATTGTCTTTGGAAGGCTAAGTGGCCCTCAAGGTTTTAGAAATATGGTACATATCTCTTGAAAAAACCTTTAACAGATATGTATGTGTTTTAGATATCTAATTTTGGAACATGAATTGGAATTTTGAAATAAAAGTTTCGTCATTTTGTCAATTCTTACTAAATATGTTCGTTCCATTTGAAGAGAGGAAGGACTTGTTACCCCAAAAAGGATGTGTACGCTTGATCTAGTGTAGTTTGCATAGCAAATAGTTTCTCTTTTGTGAAAGCATATGTAGAATGGATTGTCATGCATGTATACAATATTTTTCTTGACTAAAAATTGGTATTTTGGACTCTGAGTATAGGACAGTTTACTGAAATTGGCAAATTGTGGAAAGACCTGCTAGACTGGAAGTTATGGTTTGACAAATATAGAGCAGAAAAACTAATTATAAAAGAAAATTGGGATGTAACATAGCATAGTTCCTTGGGTTGATTTTATTTTAGGAGCTAGGTAATGCATCATAATTTTGTGACAGCATTTCTTCATACAACATGAAGATGTCATGCAAAGAAACATGAAAATTATCTATTAAATGCAAAATTTGGTATTGAAAACACATTTTAAAAAGTTATAACAATTAGACAACCTATTACATTTTAGTAGAAAACCAGTATGAGAAAATACACTTGTTGACGTAGCAAAACACCTTAGATTTAGCTCAAATTTGGTATTTTTTAAATTCAAAATGAGTAAAGTAGGGCCATCGTGGAATGAAATGAAAGGTGTAAGGCTGATTCAAGGATCCAGGAGGGCCAAAAAATTTGATTCTTTGTAATAACCAAATTTCTAAGGTTTCTACGGTTCAAGGGCAGAATCATAAAAATGACCTAGGATTAGTGCCAGAACTAAGGCTCCCCTATGTTTATGGAATATGTCATCCTACTAGGGTAGAATGGGATATTCTAGGGCTGTACTAAAGTCATGCACACAATAGGTTAGAAAACTATTAAAAACAGTGATAAAACAATTGATGTAGAGCCAAATTGTCATTTTGTAGTATCTACAATATGGGGTGTTCATAGTATGGTGGCTAACCCATCCAATTATTTTCCCATTTTGACATTAATAAATTGCATGTATAATTGTAAATGATCATGCTTGACATTCGAAGATAACATGTTTTGTTTGTAACTATTGAAATTAAATTGATATGTGCTATTTGAATATGCTAATAATGGATGCACATATTACACAATATCTGCATAGGACAATTGTAGGTGTGCTTATGGGTTGAGCTTGGCTTCTCAAGCATGAGTGATGCATTAGAGAGTATCCCAAAATGTTAATTGTATAGGGCAGATATTTGTGGATTGTACATGGAGATTACTCTCCATGGTTGTTGACAGAAAAAAATAGATATCAAAGTGAATTTCTTTAACTAGAAGATACCAGTGGTTTACCTATATTGAAAATAGACCTTATCAAAATAGAATTGAATACTTACTTCACTTACTGTATAATGAATATACCTAGGTTAGGCAAACCTAATGGACACATAACAACTTGGGGTCACCTGTCCAAGTGTAAAATTTTGTGGTCACGAGTAGCTAAGTTTGTAAATAGAAAAGAATATTTAAATGATTGATTGATAAGAGTATGGAGTTTGTGTTAATGTATATAGATGCTTGACTGGGCACCATCTAACTACTGGACACCTAATTGATGGTTTGAGCCATCCCAAATTGATTGTGATTGTTCGAGTCATCCCTAATTGATTGTTTAGGCCATTGTGAGTGTCAATGAAATTGACTTTGTATGTGCTTGTTGAATTGTGTTATGTAGGCCTAAATGACTGACAAAAATGCTTTATGTTTCTTTGTCCAACACCTAAAAAAATTGATAAAATACTAATTATGTGTTGGGGAATTGGAGTGGCACTCCATGTGGTTGTGCCCTATCTTTTCCACTAGAAAGCCTACTCAAACAGTAGGTATTTGCAAGACCCTACAATATCAAATTGTGTTGTGTACTTTTGGAGTGTAGGCTCCCACCCTCCCAGCCTAGTGCCTTAGGAAAGGTTGAACAACCCTATTGGTAAATGAGTTTCTTGATAGATTGATCTGCCATTGTAGGAGGTCTAAATACAAGCATTTTATGCCATCATGGGGGTTTCTTCTGACCATGAGGTCACCGGTGGTGTGCACATGCTTGTATTTGCATTGACATGAGCTATAAATTGAAATGTGAAAATGTGAAAGGATCATAAGGTGTGATGGATAAAAATTGACAAGACCACTTAGATTAACAATTTAAAACATTAGAGGTAAATTGCAATTAGCCACATCTTGGGGTTTCAACTTAAGGGGTAGATACATTAAACCTTTAGGTGATTGTACAATATGCTTTTGTTAAACATGATAAGTGCCTTTCAAGTGGTCTAGGGTAATTGACAATGAAAATAGTATTTGAATGAATATCTAATGTTGAATTATAGGCACCGATTGAATGATGTCGTGTTTGTTTGAGCAAATGACATCCACATTATGTATACCATGTCTACATAATTGGAAGATTTAATGAAGGATTGATCAAGTGCAATGTGAATGACAAATCACTTTAATAAATGATAGCTAAGTGAACGATTTGATGAATGATTGATTACGTGTATTATGAGTAAGTGTACTGTGATCAAGTGAATGATTGATCAAGTGCTCAATATGAATGCATTGTGATGAAAAGGATGAGTGAATGTGTTAACATATCATGTGTAGGGAACCGGGTCTGGATCCAAACCCGGTCCCATGGGCACGGGTACCGAGAGTGGCTCGATACCCTAGGCGGTTTTCCCTCTTATTTAATCACACTTATGGTGTAATTGTTGATTAAGTGGAATAACATTTTCTCTCTCCTAGGGTTGCAGTTGTGCCCCTAGGTTAGAGCTTCTCCGTGGTTTTTCACCTCTCTTTGAGGTTTTCCACGTATATTGTGTGTTCCTTCTCTTTCTCTCCATCTTGGTGTGTGTTTCTATATGGTATCAGAGCCAACGCGTGAGAGATCGTTGGTGTGATAGTCGTGTTTCCACCGTTTTTTGCCGCTGCTGTTTCCGCCATTTTTTTCTGCCGCTGCTGCGTCGTCGCTCTCTGCTGCGCCGCCGCCGTCCAGCGCTGCCAGCTGCACCGCCATCGTCTAGCGCGGTTATTCTCTGCTGCGTTGCCGCCATCCAGCGCCGCCGTCGCCCACTTCAGCGCCGCCGTCGCCCACCGTCGTCGCTCTCTTCAGCAGCGCCGCCGTCGTCTAGCACTGCTGCCTCTTGTTTGTCGTCTCTGGTGCTGGGTATTCTTTCTCCTTGGTGATTGTGATGGCCGAGGAGATGTCCCTCAAGATCGATGATGCCCTAGACTCAGGCAGCAATACCAAGAGCGAGATCTTGCCTGTTCAAGTCACCTCCATCTGGCTGAACAAGGACAACTATCTCTCTTGGTCGGCTGCCCTAGAAATTGGGATAACCAGTCGTGGTCGCCTGTCCTACATTACTGGGGAGAAGCCTGCACCTTCAAAAACCGATCCGCGATGGGCAACTTGGGCGTTGGAAGATAGTCAGGTTAAAGTATGGATTATTAGTTCTGTTTCTGCAGATATTCAGCCTTTGATCTTGCGTAAATCGACTGCCTACGACATGTGGACTGTGCTTGCACGGATGTATGGCCGTAAGAAGAGAGTATTGCGTACGTACCAAATCAAACGTAGCATATACTCTCTTAAACAGGGTGACTTGTCTGTAGCCGCTTTCTTTGTAGCCCTAAAGACTAAGTGGGAGGAACTTGACTACCATGTGAATGATGACTGGCACTGTGGGTCTGATCATGCCTTGTACTGGGACAAGAATGGATGGATCGGACGTTTATTTTCCTTGGAGGCTTACACGATGAATTTGAATCCATTAGGAGCCAAATTCTCAATTGTGACGAGGTCCCCAGAATTGAAGAGGTGTATGCCCGTGTGGAATCTGAGGAACAACGTCGCCAGGTGATGCATATTGACACCAGTCAGGGGAGTTCTCCTTCAGCCTTTGTTAGTCGTGCTTCTGGGATTGGACAGCGTCCTGTTCGGCGGTGTAGTCATTGCAACAAATCAGGACATTCTGTTGATTTTTGTTGGGATCTTCATCCTGAGAGGCGGCTTGTCCGGGGTCGTCCTCCTTCTAGCCGCCGGAGTCCTTCTGTGCCTGAGCCTAGTCAGAGTAGCCCTTCAAATGTTGCCAAATCTAAGCTTTCCTCCGATCAGATCAAAGAACTGCATGCGTATATCAGCCGGCTGTCTACTACTCAGGAGGATACTTCCACGTCTGAGGGGGCTAAGTTAGCCCAAGCTCTCGTGGCCACTAGTGACCAAGGTAATTCCTCACATGGTGATTGGATTGTTGACAGTGGTGCTACGCATCATATGACAGGGGACCCTAAGATGTTCCAAGAATACAAATTGTCTTCGGGGCAGCAACGTGTTTCTATGGCTGATGGTTCTTCTATCTCTGTGGCTGGAAAAGGGAGTTTGTCCTTGTTAAATAAATACTGTCTTCATAATGCTCTTCATGTTCCCAATATTCCTGTGAATTTGTTATCTGTCAGCAGTATTACTAAAGAACTCAACTGTAATCTGATCTTTTCTGCTGATCGGTGTTTTCTGTAGGACTTGGTGACGGGGCAGAAGACTATGATTGGTTCGGCTATTGATGGAGTCTATAGGCTGCCTGTGCAGGTTGCGTCTGCTCTTATTTCAGCCACTAGTGGACAGTTGTCAGGCATGGAAGACAGATCTACTATTATGCGATGGCACGAGCGGCTTGGTCATCTTCCGTTTCCATTGATTGAGAAGTTGTTTCCTAGTTTGTTTCATTCTGTTTCCATGGACTCCTTCACCTGTGAAGTGTGTCAGTTGGCTAAACATGTTAGGGCCTCGTACCCTATTTCATTCAATAAAACCACTCGTCCATTTGCTTTGGTTCATTCTGATGTTTGGGGTCCTTCGGGAGTACCCACTTGTCGTGGTTTTCATTACTTTATGACCCTTATTGATGATTACTCCTGTTGTACGTTCGTGTATCTGTTGAAAGAACGTAGTGAAGTTCCCGTTATTGTCAAAAAATTTGTGGCCTTTGTTGAGACTCAGTTTCAGACGTCTGTCCAAGCTTTTTGCACCGATAATGCTAGAGAGTATGTCTCTCAATCCCTAGATGATTTCTTGAAGAGGAAGGGTATTGTTCATGAAACGTCATGTGGTTACACACCTCCCCAAAATGGCGTGGCTGAACGGAAGAATCGCCATTTGCTTGATGTTACCCGGGCTCTTCTGTTCCATCGACAGGTTTCCAAGCACTACTGGGGTGATGCGCTTCTCATTAGTGCCCACCTTATCAACCGTATGCCTACCCGTGTGTTGCAGGGACATTCCCCGTACTCTATGCTTTGGCCTACTCAGAATCCCTGGCCTCTTACTCCTCGGGTGTTCGGGTGTGTCTGTTTTGTTCATGACCATAGTCCCACCCTCAAGAAACTTGATCCTCGGTCGGTCAAGGCTGTCTTCCTGGGGTATTCCTCCACTCAGAAGGGATACAAATGTGTTGATCCTACCACCTCTAAAGTCTATGTGTCCCGGGACGTCACCTTCCATGAACATGAGGCATACTTTCATGTGAATCCTCTTCAGGGGGAGTATCTAGGGCACAGTAGTGAAGAGTATTCCTCAAATCAGTTGATTCAGTTTACGGATTTCTTGGATTACAAGGCCAGTGACAGTGTGGCAAACACAGTCAGAGATGATAGAGACCATCACATGGACGAGGGTCTTGTTGATAATCAGCCTACGGCTGTGATCATTTGTTTGGCCAGGTGTACAGAAGGAAGAAGACAGATGTGATTGAAAATGTTAATGTAACCAATCCCAATCTTGTGAGCTCCCCGGATGACCCAAGTCTAATCAATGAAGAGCTTCCTATAGCCCTGCGCAAGGGCACCAGGTCTTGCACTTCTCATCCTATTCAGAGATTTGTCTCTTATGCGAAATTGAGTAAGAATTACAAATGCTTTATAACATCCGTGTCTAAGTCTGTTATTCCCAGGTGTGTGGAAGATGCTAGAGAGGATCCTAAATGGCTACAGGCCATGACAGAGGAGATGAATGCCTTGGCAAAGAATGACACTTGGGAAGTTGTGGATATTCCCAAAGGGACTCATTTAGTTGGTTCAAAGTGGGTGTTCAATGTGAAGTACAAACCAGATGGTACTGTGGAAAGGTATAAGGCTCGGCTTGTTGCAAAGGGGTTCAGCCAGAAATATGGTATTGATTATCTTGAAACCTTTGCCCCTGTTGCCAAACTGAAAACTGTGAGGGTCATATTAGCACTTGCCGTGAAAAAGGGGTGGAGCATGAATCAACTTGATGTTAAGAACGTATTCTTGAATGGCCATCTAGAAGAAGAGGTCTATATGAGTATGCCTCCTGGATATGTTCAAAGCGGAAAATGCTGTCATCTTAAGAAAGCCTTGTATGGATTAAAGCAGTCTCCTAGAGCATGGTTTGAAAGACTGAGGATAGTGATGAAGACAAATGGATACAAACAGGGAAATGGTGATCACACCCTATTCATTAAGCAGAGAGATGGCCTGGTGAGTCTTCTTCTTATGTATGTTGATGATATGATAGTCACAGGTGACGATGAAGAAGAGAAAAAGAAGATGAAGGAGAGGTTAGCTGCTGAATTTGATCTTAAACATTTGGGTAAACTAAGGTACTTTCTAGGGATAGAGATTGCTCGGTCAGAGACAGGGCTGGTTATGAGCCAAAGGAAATACACTCTGGATCTTCTAAAGGAGACAGGCAAACTTGGATGCAGACCCTTTCTAACTCTAATGGAGTCTGGTACAAAGATAAGCATCAAAACTGGCAACATCCTAGATGAGGAAGGAAAAGGGCGGTATCAGAGGCTGGTTGGTAAGCTCATCTATCTTACTCTTACTTGCCCTGATATTACTTATGCTGTGAATGTGTTGAGTCAGTTTATGCATGCTCCTACTGATTGTCACTGGAAGAGTGCAGAAAGAGTGTTGGGGTACCTAAAGAATGACCTAGGAAAAGGATTACTCTATACTCAGCAAGACCAACTTAATATTGAAGGATACTCTGACGCAGATTGGGCAGGATGTACTGATACTAGGAGGTCTACCACAGAGTACTGCATCTTTCTGGGGGGTAACCTGGTTGTATGGAGAAGTAAGAGGCAGGAAGTTTGCTCTAGATCCAGTGCTGAGGCTGAATACAGGGCTGTGGCTATGGGAGTTACAGAAATGTTATGGTTAAAGATTCTCCTAGCAGATATTGGTGTTGAAACAGAAGAGAAGATGAGAATGTACTGCGACAACAAGTCTGCAATTAATCTTGCGAATAATCCTGTTTTGCATGACAAAACTAAACATGTGGAGATTGATCGCCACTTCATACGGGAACGCATAGATTCAAAGGAGTTGATCCTACCTTATATGAAGTCTGAAGATCAAATTGCAGATGTTCTAACCAAAGCCTTATGTACATCTCAATTCGAGAAAAATGTAAGCAAGCTTGGCATGTTTGACATGTATGCCAAGCTTGAGGGGGAGTGTTAACATATCATGTGTAGGGAACCGGGTCTGGATCCAGACCCGGTCCCATGGGCACGGGTACCGAGAGTGGCTCGGTAACCTAGGCGGTTTTCCCTCTTATTTAATCCCACTTATGGTGTAATTATTGATTAAGTGGAATAACATTTTCTCTCTCCTAGGGTTGCGGTTGTGCCCCTAGGTTAGAGCTTTTCCGTGGTTTTTCACCTCTCTTTGAGGTTTTCCACGTATATTGTGTGTTCCTTCTCTTTCTCTCCATCTTGATGTGTGTTTCTACAGAATGTATTATGATCGAATGAATGACCAATCAATTGTATCATGATAAAATAATTCGAACATACTATGATCAAATAAATAATGAATCAAGTGTAGTATGATAAAAAAAAGCAATTGTTGAGTGTATCAAGTTCTATGGTTTTGTGGGATTTCATCTTACTGGTCACATTATTTAGAAAGTTACATCACATGTGGGATATGTAATATAAATCTTGGTTGTGATATGCTTCACTATAAGAATATCGTATTATTTTGGGTAGTATAGTTTTGTGGAATTGAACTAAATGCATACACTATAAGAGGGGGTCTCCATCATATTGTGAAGGCTGCTCAACCTTCTGTTTATCTTACTTTCAGGTCTCAGCACACTTGGGCAGCAGGGAAATTTGAGGGGATAGTTTACATTCCATTGGAAAAGAAGTGTTTTGTGAGATGGCATAATATTTCTTTTGTTTACTCACTTGCTTTGGTCTTATGAACTTTAGTTTTGAAAGAAAAGGAAATTAGGCTGTCATGTCTATTATTTGATAGACATTTTTTTAGTACTTGCATGTTTTGTAGATAATGATAATGAACAAACAAAAGAAGTGTTCTATGTTTTATATGATTTGATTGTGTGCTTGTTACATCTCCAAACATTTTGTGTTCATTGAATTTTGGTATATCAAAACAAAAGGAATGTGTGAAATTTGGGGTGTGCACAATTTTTCTATCAGAGCCCACCCCAATTTGGATGTGAACAAGTGCCTATCTGATCAGCTTGGCTTGTCAAGGTATGTACATCCCTATCCTATATTGCTCAACTCAATCATTAAGTTTCATTGTAAGAAGATATCCCTAATGGGAATGCCATATTTTACATTTGGTTCTTTTTGGAGAAGGAAACATGTGAGATGGAAATCCAACATATATAGTGCTAATGATATTAGTGTTGAGAAAGGAATTGTCATATGCTAACCTCTGTTTTCCATTACCTACCACTGAATCAAAAAAGCATGTGGGTATATTCGAAGTTATATCGATGTACACATATGAAACAAGGTTATGTGAAGATGAACGACTGCAAGAGACAAATGTATGGGTTACATGAATTAAAGAAATATCCTATGTTTCCTTATGATATATCGACAAGTATATATAATGGAAAGAATGAGAATTTTTCTTCTTTCTTATCCGTGTACAGGTTGAGGCGTGTTTTTAGCATTAGTTACAAATATTATGGTGTGAAATGATACATACCAATGAAGGGGCCAAGAGCAACCTATGGGTGAAACTAGCACACCACCAAAGGAGGGACACTGCTAGTAATGTACAAGTAGTTTATGGTTTTGAAGGCACCATCTTTACTCTCTGTGATGATCTAGATGATGCCGAAGAGACATCCCATGAGGCGGGCCATATTTTTGAGCTTCTCAGCTTTCTAGAGGAGAACAAGGTGAATTTGACATTATTGGCCAGTCAATCCATGGCATCCTTTTTGCAAAAGAAGCACCCATCACATGACCGTAGTTTAGAGAAACCTTCTTCAACAAGTGTTTTACCATGAAGATGTAAGATCCCTTAAACAAAGGTAGAATGTTGTAGAAATACGAACAAGAAGAAGACGAAGAAAAACAATGATCACGATGTAACGTGGAAAACCCTCAACACGAGGGAGAAAAAACCACGAATGAGGAGGAGTTGGTGCCCACTAGCAGCCAGACTCTCTCTCTCTTAAGATTATCATTAACTCTTAAGGATTAGGGTTACATGACTTAAGTAGAGCCCAAACCGGGCTACAAGGCGGGTCGGGTATGGATCCGGACCCGAAACCCACAATCTATCAACACTCTCCCTCAAGTTGGGCGTACATATCAAACATGCCCAACTTGGATACATTCCTCTCAAATGAAGCTGAAGGAAGAGCTTTCGTCAGAACATCAGCAGTTTGGTCTTCAGACTTCATGTAAGGTAAGATCAACTCTTTCGCATCAATCCTTTCCCGAATGAAGTGACGATCAATTTCAACATGTTTTGTTCTGTCGTGAAGAACAGGATTGTTGGCTAAGTTGATTGCAGACTTGTTATCACAATACATCTTCGTAGGTCCTTCAATCCCTATTCCAATGTCAGTCAACAATATCTTCAACCATAATAACTCTGACACTCCCATAGCAACTGCCCTATATTCTGCCTCTGCACTGGATCTAGAGCAAACATCATGTCTCTTGCTCCTCCATACAACAAGGTTTCCTCCCAAGTAGACACAGTACCCTGTAGTGGATCGTCTGGTATCACCACAACCTGCCCAATCCGCATCAGAATAGCCCTCGGTTTCCACAGTCTCTTGTTTCACATACAGGAGTCCCTTACTAGGATTTTTCTTCAGGTAGCATAGCACTCTGTCCACAGCCTTCAGATGTGCATCGGTTGGCGCATGCATGAATTGGCTCAAAACATTCACCGCAAAGGTGATATCAGGTCTCGTGAGGGTAAGATAAATTAGCTTCCCAACCAAACGTTGATATCTTCCCTTGTCTTCTTCACAGAAAGGCTCTCCATCTCTAAGACTCAACTTGTGCCCAGTGTCAAAAGGGGTAGGAGTAGGTCTACATCCCAATTTACCAGTTTCTTCCAGCAGATCTAATGTATATTTCCTTTGGTTTAGTACAAGACCAGTATTAGACCTAGCAACCTCCATACCAATAAAATACCTTAGTTTGCCAAGATCTTTGAGGTCGAATTCTGTAGCCAGTAACCCTTTTAGCTTGATAATCTCCTCCTCATCATCTCCAGTAACAATCATGTCATCTACGTAGACGAGCAGGAGAGTAACCTTGCTCTCCTTCTTCTTCACAAACAGAGTGTGATCTCCATTTCTTTGTTTGTATCCATGACGTATCATCACTCTTCTCAGTCGTTCAAACCACGCTCTGGGCGATTGCTTAAGGCCATACAATGCCTTTTTCAGCTTACAACACATTTCTGGTTCTTCATATCCTGGAGGCATATGCATATATACTTCTTCTTCGAGGTCACCATTGAGGAATGCATTTTTAACATCCAGTTGATACATCTTCCACTCCTTCATCACAGCTAGGGATATAACCACCCTCACAGTCTTCATTTTCGCAACAGGAGCAAAGGTTTTATAGTAATCAATTCCATATTTCTGGCTAAACCCCTTGGCCACAAGTCGAGCTTTATATCTTTCAACACTCCCATCTGGTTTGTACTTGATGGTATACACCCATTTGGATCCAACTAGGTGAGCTGCTTCAGGAATCTTCACCACTTCCCATGTCAAGTTTCTTCTTAGGGCATCTATTTCTTCTTTCATTGCATCAACCCACTTTGAGCTTCAGCGACAGTCCTGGGAATCACAGCCAAAGAAAGAGTAGAAACAAAGCACTTGTAATCTTTCCCAAGTCTGGAATAAGAAACAAAATTACCAATGGGGTGTTGAGTACATGACCTGACACCCTTTCTCAGGGCAATGGGAAGATCGTCATTCTTCTTTTCAACCTCATCATGGGTCTCCACGGTCTCCTCGGTAGGACTTGGTTCATCCAGGGAAGGAGTGGCATTGGGATTGGAAGTAGATCTAGCATCACAAGTCATCACCTCTGTCCGAGTACCTCGTCTAGAGTAGAACTGTCCAAACAACTGAGGGCCTTCCTTCTCAATGCTATTGTCACCCCTTTCCTCCTTCTCAGGCACATCAACAGTATTAAGTGATTCTGCTTTCTTGTAGTCCAAAAAATCTATAAACTGAAGTTCCTGTCTCTGAGAATACTCTTCCCTGCCCACAGACTGCTCCCCCTGAAGAGGATTCGCACCAAAGTAAGAGGCATGTTCCAAGAAGGTAACATCCCTCGTAACATAAGCTCGACCAGTAATAGGATCAATACATTTGTATCCTTTTTGCGTAAGGGAGTATCCAACAAAGACACCTTTGATAGACCTAGGATCAAGTTTCTTGACATTTGGACTGTGATCATGGATAAAACATACACAACCAAAAACACGAGGAGGAAGAGGAAATGGTGGACGACTACCAGGAAGCAACGAGTGGGGAGTCCTACCATTCAAAACACGACTGGGCATGCGGTTAATAAGATAGGCACTAGTAAGAACTGCATCACCCCAATAGTGTTTAGGAAGATTTCTCTGACACAAAAGAGCCCTGGTGACATTAAGAAGTTGACGATTTTTCCTTTCAGCTACCCCATTTTGAGGGGGGGTGTAACTACAGGATGTCTCGTAAACAATCCCCCGTTGTCTAAGAAACTCCTCAACAGGCCGACACATGTACTCACAGGCATTATCGGACCTGAAAGTTTTAACATTCGCACCATACTGGGTATGCACAAGAAGAATAAATGTCTCGATGATTCGAGGAACCTCGCTGCGGTCTTTTAACAAGTATATAAATGTAGCACGAGAGAAATCATCAATGAAAGTGATAAAATACTGGAAACCTTGACGGGTATGAATGCCCGAAGGTCCCCATACATCAGAGTGAATCAGAGAAAAAGCTTCATTAGCACAACTAGAAGAAAGAGGGTACGAAGCCCTCACATGTTTGGCAAACTGACAAACATCACAAGAAATGGAAGACACATCAAAGGAGGAACACAAGTCTGGAAACAAATGTTTCAAAATCCCAAAAGGTAAATGCCCAAAACGTTCATGCCAGTACATAAAAGACTGAAGACAATCTTCTCTTCTCTTATCTGTCTTGCAGATCGCTGTCAACAGAGCAGTAGCCACATGTATGGGAAGACGATATAATCCATCAGAAGCTAAACCAATCCCAATCCTCTTCCCTGTCACCAAGTCCTGCAAAACACAACGATCGGCAGAGAATATAAGTTCACAATTCAATTCTTTAGTAAGTCTACTGACTGATAAGAGATTTAAAGGAAACTGGGGAACATGTAAAGCGCCCTGCACATGAAATTTGTCCAACAAGGACAGAGTGCCTTCGCCGGCCACACAGGTAGAGGAACCATCTGCAAGAGAAACACGTTCCCTTCCTGAGGACAACTTATACTCATGAAACAATTTTGGATTACCTGTCATGTGATGAGTAGCACCACTATCGACAATCCATTCCCCCACAGAAGAGTTACCTTGATTGCCAATAACTGCAAGAGCATGATTAGCTGTAGTTCCCTCTGAGGTCTCAGTCTTGTTGACATCGAGCCTGCCCAAATAAGCCCTTAGTTCACGAAGCTGGTCAGCAGAAATGGAGACTTTTTCTCCACTAGAGGCTTGCACCTCAGACACAGGCATTCTCCCAGTCAAAGATCTCCCTCTGTTCCCCTTCTTTTCTGGATGAAGATCCCAGCAATAATCCACAGTGTGACCTGTCTTCTTGCAGTGAGTGCACCTGCGAAGAGACCTAGATGGGCCGCCAAGACCACGACTCATGAGAGCAGATCTCTCGTTATAGGGCACAAGTTCCCTCTTCCCTTCTTTTGTAACAAGCCTTCTCTGTTCTTCCGCTTCAACACAGGAGTACACATCTTCAATACTGGACACCTCCCCTGAATTCAAAATCTGGCTTCGAACACCTTCAAACTCATCATTTAAACCTGCTAAAAATAGGAACACCCTGTTTTCCCATTCATGAGCAACATAGAGCGCCTGATCATGGGGACAATGCCAAGGAATATCAGAATGATAGTCAAGCTCTTCCCACTTGGCTTTCAAAGCCCCATAGTACTCTGCAACAGACGAGGTCCCTTGTCGAATGCCATAGACTGTCTTCATTACTTGGTAAGTACGAATTGCGGTCTTCTTTTGGCCATACATTTGCTCGAGGACCACCCACATGTCTCTAGCAGTCTTCTTCCGAAGGATAAGGGGCTGAATATCGGCGGAAACGGAATTGACAATCCAAGTTTTCACTTGATTATCCTTAAGAAACCAAGTATGCCACACATCACTTGTTCTTGCTGGTTCGGGGTTGCTCCCATCAATATAGGCCATGCGACCACGGCCAACAATCCCCATGGTCATAGCAGGCGACCACGAGAAATAATTATCCTTGGTGAGGCGAAGAGTGATGACCTGCATGGGAACATTCTCAGTTCTAAAAGCCCCTATTTCAGTGGGATTGGTGTTGATGGTTGACGAGGAAGAGGCTGCCATAATCACAGACCAGTCTAGCTACGGGTGAAGCCCAGTAGGCAGCAAGGGCAGCAGGGAGCAACAGCACAAAAAGGCAGAGAGCAGGCAACGGACAAAACGGAGAACGCCTAAACCTCACCGGCAGAAGAGACAGCAACAGAGAGGCAGCGCCAGAGAAAAAACGAAGCAGAACGGCGCGGCGCTGGGCGGAAACAGACCGCCGGAACCAGGCAGAGCGGCGCACCGGTGGAAGCAGACCGCCGGAAAAAGACACGGCGGTGGGCGATGCGTCGGATGACAGAGAGGAACGCCGCTGGACAGAGCATCGCTGGGCAGGCCGACGCTGGGCGGAAGCGACTGAACAGGAACGACGCTGATCAGGGCGTCGCTGGGCCGGTCGTCGCTAGGCGGAGACGGCGGAATCCTGAGCGGCGCTGATCAGGGCGGCGCTGGGCGGAGACGGCGGCGGGGCGACAGACGAAGCTCAGGCGTCGGGCACGGACGTCGGGCACGGGCACAAGCGTCGGGCAAGGGCGTCGGGCGAAGCTCGGGCACGGGCGATGAATAGTGCCGGGCGAGACGATGAACAGTGCCGGGCGAGTCAATGAACAGTGCCGGGCGAATCCTCCTCCAACACGGGCAAAAGACAAACCAGAAACGCCGGAACTTCACGGCTCTGATACCATGTAGAAATACGAACAAGAAGAAGACGAAGAGAAACATTGATCACGATGTAACGTGGAAAACCCTCAACGCGAGGGAGAAAAAACCACGAATGAGGAGGAGTTGGTGCCCACTAGCAGCCAGACTCTCTCTCTCTTAAGATTATCATTAACTCTTAAGGATTAGGGTTACATGACTTAAGTAGAGCCCAAACCGGGCTACAAGGCGGGTCGGGTATGGATCCGGACCCGAAACCCACAATCTATCAACAAATGTGATGCACTTATATTAAACAGATACATGAAATACTGACTCATTTCAGTATGGATTGCCAATATACAATCCATAAGATCTAACCTTCCATTGTCTGCACAAGCTTCATAAAATACACATAAAGAAGTATGGAAGGCAGGAAACAAGCATCATTTTTTTTAAAGAATGAGAAAAAGATCCTCATGCACCTCAGGTAGATGTTATAAATCGATGAGATTACTCCCCTTGTTAATGTGTATTTGCTCTAGTTAGGAGAATCCTTTCAAATGATGAAGTTATATGCTCACTGACCATCTCCTAAAGTTCTCCTTTCTTGCTGAAGGTGGATGTCGTAGGAAATGGTGACCTCCACCGGCTTACCTACTTAATGCATATAGATTTTCATATTGCTTTTAGTTGAAGATGAACTACATGCATTGAAGAACGTAACATAAAACTTCATCAAGTACTCTTTCTTCTGCCATAGTAATATATTTTTTGCCATGATTTAGATACGTGATAGTGACATATAGACCTTGAAGTGGTACATGGATGAGAATCAATAAAGTAATTGATGCATAAGTAGACCAAGCCGAGAATAAGGCAAAACTTAACAATCAAACAAGGATTTTGAGCACGATATTATGGCACTAAAGTCACAGCTGCTCTAAAGCAAGAAAAAAAAAAGCGTGTCTGATGAACGTGAGCGTCAGACGATGGTTAGCCCTAGCGCCACTGACAGGCTTGGCGCTAACCATACACGTGCTAGAGATAATGCCTCCTCGTCAAGCCACGAGAGCCAGATCTCTGCTGGTGGACATCCAATTGCCAGGGCCCACAACAATGACAACTCTTGCCAGGGGATGGCATTTTTAGGAACTCTAGCACTAGCTTTTGAAGCGCCATAAAAAGTTTTCTTCGCCACACAAACAAGATTTCATGTCTCCCCTGTGCGCCCAAAACAACTTTGCTGTTGCCAGAGGCCCCTGTGCTCAACTCGAAGAAATCATTTCCGTCGAACCTGCATTGGTCTTTCTCTCTACACATCCCCCCCCCCCACACACACACACAATCTTTCTTCTCCTTCACTCTCTTGTTTTCTGCCATTTTGCATACTGGGTGGGAGTAGTTGTGCCTTTGGCTGTCGGTTATCCACAACGCCAATTCTCTTCATCCATCTCTCTTCCCTTCTGCTCCTTCTTCCTCACGCTATTCTAATTTTGATCAGGGATTTTTCGATTATCCTACCAGACTTGTTCGCATCATCACCAGTGTAAAGCTTTTTTTCTCTTACATTCCCCTTGATAGAGATTTCAAGCCGATGTGTAGACTATGCTGAAAGACAATCCCGACGCTCTCTTATTTCCAATCACAGAAATTGTCCAACAGGACAAAGCAATAATAAAAAGGTAATTCCTTCTTTTTGTGTTCTCATGACCATTTTTAGGTTTTGGCTTTTATAAGTTTATTGTAAATTCAGATATCTGTATTTGTGGTATCTTCTTCATGCAGGCTACATCTGGTTTGGGTGAAGCAACTATGAAATGTTTACTTGATGAAGGCTTCTACGTCATTCTAGGGAGGATGCATAGATAATTCTACTTAAGTTCCTAATAGTATATAATAATAGACTTGGTGCTTCTGATTTTTTTCCCTTTCTTTAGAAACTAACAAACTGGACAAGGACTTAGAGAGAAAAAGAGTGGATCCCATATGATTTAATTAACAGGGAAGGCGAATATCTTGGATCAAATCCAAGCTCTCCTATTCTGCTGCTTGAGCTTTGAAGACTTGGCTGTTTGGGCTTGCTGAAGGTTTTCCTTTATGAAGGTTCATGGAGGAGGAAAAAATTAACTTGCTGAACAAAAATTTTGTGCTACGTCTAAAATCAAAATTGGCGAGTCATTTTTAGCTGATGATGGTAAAGGTTTCATTTAAATCTCATTAATATCCTTTGTCCACCTTGTTTATCTATTGTGTGTTAAAACTTTCAGCAATCTGTTAATCGTCTTCTTGCCACTTTTTTTAATGGCAAATCTCTGAATTACTCTTCTTCAATTAATTGCTCATGTTGAGACTTTATGACTCTTTTGTTACCTCTTTAACCTACTATTTTTAATGGTTCCTTTCTAAAATTAGACTCTATCTGCTCTTATGATTGTGCACATTCAAACTTCCTCCACCTTTGGATGGTTTTTGGCTCTTTTGTCTGCTTCTATGTGTTGCAGATTTTGCCAAATGCGATCGAAAAAGTTCTGTGTCATTGCAGCGACTACTCATGTGATGTGTTGTAGACTGATTTTCGCATGGTCACTCTTTTGTATTCCAAGTTCAGGTCTGCCCCTATGTTAATTTCTTTTTTCTGCAATATCCATGCTTCTAACTGCCAAATGCTTTTTACTTGAAGGTTGTCAATCTTGTACTTTGTCAATATTCTCTCATTAGTTCCAATGCAATCCTGTCGGGGGAAGGCCCCCGACCATATTATTGAAGAGCTATGAACAAAAGATGCAAAAGAGTGGAGGAATGTACACAGGAAAACACACAAAAGTGTCACTTATGCTAAAGAACTAAGCGACGAGTTCAAATTCCATCCACGAGAGGAGGGGTCCCAATGAAGGATAACATTGGATTGCAAGGACTAAGACAAAATGATACCCAACTCCTTAGAGGGATTATGACAACAAAACTTCATATGCGACTTTAGCCTGCATATGTTGTGGAAAACCAGTTGTCTGAGTTTGGCCACGAATCACCTACCACATAGCTTTAATCCACTGCATGTTGTTAGAAAGTACCTGCACACTCTGCCCCTCAATCTGCAGCATGGACAATAGCTGTTCCAAACTAGTAGTTTCATGGAAAAGTGGATGGGAAGTGAACGTGAAAAGGAAACCTGGTGGTGCTTCCTTGTGTCGAATCTACCTTTTGGTAGAGATCAATGCTCCAACTTTAACAATGTCATCCAATTTTAATGTAGCTATTTGGAATAGAAGCTCATAATATGCTTTGAGGAAATTTAGACCAGGAAGGAAGTCTGTTTTCACCCAAAGAGAAATCTCCCTTTTCAGATCTGGTGGCCAATTAAAAGATTGGTAAATCAAGCAGCAATCCTTCCAAATTTTGTCAATACTCTCTTGTGGGCAAATGGGACGATCTTCAAAGACTATCGAGTTTTTCTATGTCCAAATTTTTCATATCGCCACAGGAAAGGTTATTCGCTAGCATCGGCTCAACCATCCCCTCTTGAAAAATGAGGCCATCCACCATTGGATACCTTGTAGGAATGACCTCATTGTCCCACAAGGTTTGTGAAATTTAGTGAGGATGAGCTGCCAAAGGCCCGTAGTGACTGGACAACCAAAAAACATATGATTAATAGACCTCATCAGATAGGCAAAGAGGGCATCTATTCGGTAGATGAAACCCTCTACATTGGAGGTTATCCATAGTGCTCAACTTTCCTTCGCTCGCTATGTAGGCATACCACTGGGCCCTGGGGAGAACAACAACATCCTAGATAGCCTTTTTCTAATAGAAAGAGTTCCCTTTCTTCCTGACATCCTCCCAAATAAGCTGCCAAGATATGTTATCCCAATCTAAGCCCTTCCATTGCCACAAGTCTTGAGATTGGGAAAGGCAGATAGAGTTTAGATGGGGAAGAACATCCATAGCCAAGAGGTTGGCATCAAAGTCATGTTGTATGGAAATCTTTAAATTTGCATTAGAAAATGACCGCATGGCCTTCAAAATATAAAACTCAGAGGAAGGGACTTTGAACAACAAAATTTGTCCCCCAAATCATCCAACCACACTCGGGCTGTAGAGCCATTCCCCACAGACCATGTGACCTCTTTTTTAACGGTGTCCCGGCCTTACCCTTGCATGTTCAGAGACTATCATTCATGAGATATTTCTTTGAGACAAGGGATGCCCAAGAAGTTGTGGTATGACCAACCTGAAAAACAAGATTTCCTAAGTAGGCTCTGTTTAGGTTTGCAATGCTTCTCAGGTCCACACCCCCTTCCTTTTCGGTCTGCAAAGCTTATTCAATGCAACTAAGTGGTGTTTGCAGCATCCTAAGTTAGAGCTCCATAAAAAGTTAGCTGGAAGAGACTCGAGTACCTAAATAATCTTTTTCGAAAGTTTGAGTAGGGGACACCAGAAAAATATTAGAGGTATAAAGGAAAATTGAAATAAACATAGTCTACCCACATAGGAGAGTAGCAAGGCCTTCCATGCCGCCAGTTTCCTTTGAACTTTAAGGATGAGGAGTTGGCAGAGGTCAAGACTAAGTTTTACCAAAAAGAGGGGGAGCCTCATGTTAAGAGGAAGGGAGGAAAGGGGCGAGCCCGTGGAGGCCACAGCCGAGTTGCTCAAGTCTTCATGGGCATTGAAAGTTACCATTCTCGATTTAGCATCATTAACGCTCATACCAGCTTTCATCTCAAAATCTCCCATAATACTTCTGACTTCTCGAAGAAACTCAACCTTGAGAGGGAGGAAGAATATTATGTCATCAATGAAGAACAGTTCCATGAGTGCTCTTCCAATCCTTGGGAGAGTTGGCCCACAAAGCTTAATCATCTTCACACTATGCAGAATACGCCTATGGAGACACTCCATGATAACAATGAAGAGGAGGGGTGACATTGGGTCACCTTGTTTGAGGCCACGAGAGCTATCAAAGTATTGACCCACGACTCTATTGATTGAGATTGCAATTGAAGCTATGGAGATGCATGTCATAATGTGTGTGATCCATGTTTCATAAAAGCCCAGTGGAAGAAGGGAATTTCTAAGAAAATTTCATTTCACTCAATCATAGGCTTTTGATAAATCCAATTGGCAGCACACTGATGGGGCATAGTGGACAAACATTGAATTTACAACCTCGTGAGATATCATGCAATTTCTTGCCTTTGGTGAAGGCTTGCTGAGAATCTACGATAATTCTAGCTAGAATAGGTCTCATATGGAATCAAATGACTTTGGTGGTGAATTTATAAAGGGAGTTACAAAGTGCAATCAGCCTGAGGTCCTGTGGCAACCAAGTGCCTTGATGCTTTGGGGTAAGCAATAGAATGAACATGTTTATCTTCTTGACTAGGCGTCTTGTTTGAAAGAAGCCCTTAACCACCCTAGTGACATCGTCACCAACAATGTGCTAATGGCGTTGAAAAGAGAAAGCAGAGAAGCCATCTAGTCTTGGTGCATTGTCCGCCTTAGAACTAAAGACTGCATGTTTGATTTCTGAATCTGGGATAGGAGATAGGAGCTCTAGATTTTCCTTCCTAGATACAATGAGACTAGGGCTTAAATGAGCAAACATAGAGCTAGTGGCAGCATCCTCATAGAGTAGCGCTTTAAAGAATTTGTTATATTCTTCATTGATCTGGTCCTAAGGTTCAAACTTAAGGTCCCCCAAAGATATAGTAGATAGTGATTGCCTAGATTTCCTCCTGGATGCAACTTCTTGATAAAATTTAGTGTTTTTGTTGCCATTTCTCAACCAATTAATTCTGGCGTTTTGGGACCAGAGCAGCTCTTCTTCCTTTAATGTAGCTTACAACTCAAATCTAATGCAATACTCGAGGTCAGATAGGGATAAGTCCCTGCTATCCATTCTCGCTTTAACAATGTCTAGCTCTTTATGAAGGGAATCAATCTTGGCATTGATGTTGCCATAATGCAAGTGCTTCCAAGCCGAAAGTTTACTGCGAGTAACCTCAAGCTTGCCCAGAAAATGAATGAAGGCGCACCCTGAGGTTTGATAGCTCCAACCTTCTCTAATGACTTCCTCACATTTGGCTCTTAAACTTCAATTCTTAAGGAACTTAAACTAGCCTCTTCCAGAGCACTGTGGTTTGAAGCATACCGTGGTAAGATTTGAAGACTATTTTGATCCCCAAATTGAAGCACCCAATCAACATTAACCATGGCCCAGTCCAATTTGCACAAGATCATAGCCGAATTTTTTCTGTTATTGCTCCAGGTGAAATGCCATTGGAGGTCCTCAACAATGTTGAGGTTGTTGTCTGTTATGAACTAGTTAAAGTCATTGCAAAAGGAGGAATTTGGGGATCTGCCACTTTTGTCACTACTACCTCTTAACTGCATTAAAGTCCCCAAGCACAGGAATAGGGAGGACCAAAGTTCTGAGAGAGCTGCTAAGAGTACGAAGAGCAGCCTAACAGGCGAGTCAGTTGGGGTGGAGATAAAACCCGAAGCTAGCAAACGTTGGGGAACCATTACACTCCTTGGCAATTAGACCGATCCAATCTCTGCAAAGAATAATGCCTACAACTTGGATAGTTATGGGGTTCCATCCTGCAATTACACAAGCCCGACCATCCACTTGGTCATGGTTTAATACAAAATGATGTTTGTCATGTCTATTAAAGAAAATAGCAATGTGATGACTAGAAAGCATGGAATCAAGTAAAAACACTATGTGAGGATTTTTCTCCTGTAAGGAGTTATAAACCACATGTTGGGCTTCCTTTCGGACCAACCCTCTGATATTCCAATTCAAGATCTTCATAAGAATAGGGGTGGCAGGGTAGTACCTTCAATTAGCAAAGCAAATGTGAAGCAGCAAGGGGAGACTCTGTTTCCTCCTTCTCAAGAGGAGGGATAGGCTTGCTATCGGCACTCAAATTGCCAAGATAGACTTCCATAATGAGGTCCTGGCTGGGGAGAATAGACAGAATGTTGTTGTGCACCTGTTTGCCTTTCACCAGAGGTGAGGAGGGAAGAATAGATATATCTGTGAGCAGGATCCGGTTGTCGCCTGGGTCAATTGGCCAAGAGGGGGGCGCCTGAAAGGCGAGGTTCATCTGGCAGTCAAGGTCCTTTCCATAGGAGGGCTTTTTCACATGCTTCTTGAGGGAGGGAGAGGAGAGAGTATTCCCTGAGCTAATACCCTTCGAGCTCCCTGCGATTCTTTCTGAAAGTCTAGAGTGAGATTTGTGCATAGTAATCTTAGGAATGTGCAGGACATAGAGTGGTCTGCAGTAGCCAAGGCCATCTGGGGAAGGCAAAGTGGGCGTCTTCTCTTATTGGAGCTAGCTCCTCTACTCTACTCCTCTCCAGCAATCCATGCTGCCATGAGGTTGGATTTCTCTAGTTTGGTAGCCACTTGTTCCTGTGGATCATCTTGAGAGGAAGGGCGGCTTTCCCCTTCCTGCACGTTTCTTTGGAGTGCATTGAACCTAGTACTTTTTGGAGCTTGCTTAAAGACCTCCTGCATAGTGCCAGGGCATTTCAGTTTCATAGATTTCTTTGCCATTCTAACTTTAGTCCAACCACTAAGATTGCAGTTCTCAGATTTCTTCTCAACATCCTATGCAGAGCTCACCCTAGACTGGGCACAGTTTGAATCCAAGTATGAAAGTGATCCACAATTGCGACAGAACCTGATCACATTTTCATAAACCATTTCAACCCAGATGAACTCTCCATGAGTTCTGAGCAAGAAAATTTTTGGTTGGTGGGAGAAGTAAAGAGGAACCTCAACGCACATCCAAGCGTAGCCCATGTGAACCAATGAGTGAGTGAAAGGGTCAATGCTGACGACTTCACCTCCCAATGTCCTAGCAATTCCCTCAAATACCGATTGATTCCATAGTTATGACGCCAGGTTAGGGATTTGAATCCAGATAGGAATCCGTGCAATATGGTTGACTTCCATCTCCATGCGAGGATGCCAACAACAAACAACAAAGGTTTTGGCACCAATGCGCCAAGAGTTCCTCCGTAGGACAGCTAGTAGTTCAACTTCAGAGTCCACCCTGATGAGGTATAACCCTTTGCCGAGAATAGAGAAACGTGGGTTGTGAACTTCTCTCCAGTGTCTCAAGCTCTTGAAGACAAAACTATATTCCATATTCGCTTTGGCACCTCCTCCATAAAAAGTGCCAATGGCAGAAAACCTAAACAGCTTAGTAATCTCCTCATACACTTCATCTGAGATGAAGAGAAACTTGTGCCCATTCTCCTCATGTATCTCTAGGTCACCCAACTTGGAGAGTTCTTGTTGAACAATGTTACCAACCATGGCGGGCCAACACTTGAGAGGAGATTGAAGAGGTGCCTTTGGATGCTCTACTTTACCTAAGCCCTCAACTGAAGGGAGGCACTGCTTTGTACCAGCAGCACAAAAGCCAGAGTTATTCCCAGACTGCAAAACCAATGGATCATCCACTCACGGTCTTCCATGGTCACCTCTCTTAACGGAGTAGGACTCTCCTTGCCTATCCAAGACTGGAGAGAAGGGGTTGGAGGCCCAAGTTCATTCTCTACTGGTAGCAGGGGGATTGAATCTCGCCCCCATCTTCTGAGCAACTTGGAGGTGAAACGATGGAAGCACAAAGCCTTGGCTCCCCAAGCCTCTCTCGCAACGGCCACACATTTCTCATTAGTTCAAACGAATTCTTTTGTAAATATTCAAGCATCACCAATTTGACAACCTACCCATAGTATGGCGACCTTTTTTGGCTCTAGAAACAATGCCAGATTTGACCTACTCTGACGCTCAGAAAATGCCATGCATTATTATGTCTCTGGCACAATATTAGCAGCAAACTGATTCATCACTGGTAGCCACTACTATAAATAACACTTTTAGGAACGGCCAAAAACCGTTCTTAAAAGTATGGGTGGCCATTCCTAAAAAGTAAGGAATGACAAAGTGTTCCTAAAAGTGTGTTCCTAACTACTTTTAGGACTGGTCGCAACCGTTCCTAATGATATGTTTATTAGACCGGCTTCTATATGTGTTCCTAAAGCTTAAATTTGAAATTATATTTTAATATGCATATAGGCACCGCCATGGTGACCATTCCTAATACTTAATCGCAATAACTTATATATATATATACTATATGAGAGAGAGAGAGATAGGGTTTTTATATGAATATTGAAAATATCAATTTGTTCGTAGATTTCATGCTGACATAAGAGAAAAGAGAAGTACAACATTATTGTCCAAAACTTCTTCAGCTTGTATGCAGAAACCAATCACTCGAGTGCTCATTTTCTTGCATAGCAGAAGGTTTTATCTTCCCTCTTGCGTCTTGTCAAATGGTGTTTGTACAGATGTGGCTGGATGATTATGGCGTGTGGCGTATGAGTGTGAACATGTATCCCTTCAGGTTGCTAAAGCTTGCTGACCGCTTTAGCTTGGAAAGGTTGGCCGACTGCTTTGGTCGACTAATATCCCTTCAGGCACTTGACATTTCCAATTGTGCTTGCTTGAGATCAGTGTCAACTTCCATCCGTAGATTAATGGATGACTGCCAACGGCTAGCAGAACTACCTGCAGTGCAGGCCAAATAGATGTGGGGACTGGCGATACCTGCTGCATCCTGGGAGACTCACCAGTGTGCCTTTAACTTGACTAGAGATATGCACTTTGGCAACATTTGGGATGAGCCACCCTTTTATTTACAACAGCTTTTTTTAGAACTTTAGAGAGAAATGGTATTACCAAGGAAAAAAAGTTACTAGTCCAAACTCAAGTGGTTTTACCAGACAAGCAATTTGTTAAGGTCCCGTTAGCAATAAATTCATAAACCAGCATCTGTTCGCCCTTGTCAAAACGGAAACCCACAAGGCTAACTAGATTCTTTTGGTGAACTCTTGATAGCAGCTCAATTTCAGTCTTGTACTCGAGTCCACTTTGCATGACTCCATTTTTAGCTCTCTCGATGGCTACGATCTCACCTTTAGGAAGTATCCTCTTATAAACCTGTAAAAATTTGTTGACAACGAATAATGTATTGGCATGACTATTGTGTGAGCTAAACCAGACAAGGAATAGGTTTTAGGCCAAAGCCACCAACTCCAACTATCTTGCCTTTGGAGAAATTGTTTGTGAAGGAACCAAAGAAATTTCCTATGCATGCTTCATCATGCACATTACCTTAATGCTTAAAGAATAAAAAATGAAACAACCTTTTAACAGGATCCTGCCTTCTTACTTCTTAAATATCTCAGAGTACTGGAATATCTGATGCCCCTAGATGTTTAGCTTATAAATTAGATAAAGAACTTCTAAAATCAGCCAAATGTGTTATGAAAGAACATAAAGAACACAATTCTTGGAAAAACTATATGCATGATTTGGAACATAGATTGCAGATACCCGAACTACAAAGAAGTCGTATCCGTGCAATTCTTCTGAGGACAAACAATGACAGAAAGACAAATAACGCAATCATCATTAATACGACACAGGGAATTGATCCTTTGAAATTGTTAGTGCAGGGCTCCATTGATCCTTCAAAATGTTGATACAAATGTTGTCGTTATTGTTAATATTTGGATGGAAAACTTTTGTCCTAAAGACAACCTAAAGCAAAACAACGAAAAGTTATTAAGCAATATTTTGCCAAGCATTATCAAACAGTGTGTGCAGCAAGCATATGGAAGAAACATGTCAAAAAAACATCCCATTCCTTAATCAGGGCAATACAGTTTTGATCTTATGTACCTTCAGTGGCTTAAAGGGATAGTTTAGAAGGAAATGAATCGTTACTAGAAAGACAGCCCCTGCATATGGACTGACAGGAGGACCCATTATTGTTGATTTCTAGTGAAACTTGTCCTCTGCTACTGCACCTAGAAATAGTTAATACATAAAAGGAAACATCAAATATGAGATCTCAATATATGCAACTTCCCAATTAATTCAATAAAGTCAACAATGTTCTTATAGAAAATGGTAATACATAAATCGAAAGCTATTCTACTGAAACAAAATATGCAACCTTCCAAGTAATTCACTCAAACCGACAGGGTTCTTGTAGAAAGGGGCAACACATAAACAGAAAGTTATTCTGCTTAGGCACAGGTTCATAGATAATTATATGCAGAAAATTCTGACTAATGAGACTAAACCAAACTTTTCTGGAAGTTGATAGAAAATTTGAAAGAGAAGTAATACAAAAAATAACAAATTTGAAACAGAAGTAATACAACATCAATATCTCAGAGTACTGAAAGGGTCCTGCCTTCTTCTTTCTCAAATATCTCAAAGTACTAAAATATCTGATCCCCCTAGATGTTTAGCTTACAAATCAGACAAAGAACTTATACAATAAACCAAATGAATTATGAAAAAAACATAAAGAACACAGTTCTTGGAAAAACTATATGCATGATTTGGAACATAGAACCCATCCTACAAAGAAGTCATATCCGTGCAATTCTTTTGAGGAAAAACAATGAAGGAAAGACGAATAACGCAATCATCATTAATCTGAGGCAGGAAACCATTAATCTGAGGTAGGAAACTGATGCCTCAAATGTGACCAACCTTTGAAATTGTTAGTGCAAGGCTCCATTGTTCCTTCAAAATGTCAAGACAAATGTTGTCGTTACTGTTAATATTTGGATGGAAAACTTTCATCCTGAAGGCAACCTAAAGCAAAACAACAAAAAGTTATTAATCCTGAGTATTTGGATAGAGTTCTTCTTTTTACAGTTGCTATATTTTCCAATTCAGAAGCGAATTAGATGATAATACACAAACTAGGTTAAATTTAGTAAATGGTCAAGCCAAATTTGAACTTGTGCTTCTTACTTTTAAATTAGTAGTTTTCCCTTTTCTTGAACTTAGTAATTCCTCTTTGCTCTTCCACTAAGGTAGTTGATTTTTTTGAATAAATCATGTACAATAGTAGTAACCTCTGCATACCAAACTGCAGTTTTAGCTTGTACCACTCTTTTATACATTCTTGAATGATGATCTTGAATAATCAGTTTTAATTATGCTATAAATAGGACAGAACAAATAAAAAATGAAAAAATAAGTATAAGCAATTTACTGCAAAACTGGACCTGCCAAAACTCATCTCTTGGACGACTCCACCACTCAGGATGCATGGACAGCACAACCATGGTCCAGGTCAAGGTCACTCCCATTGTATCCTAGCCTAAAAACTAAACAGCTTGCACTCCTCTGTCACATTGCCTTTGGACATTTTCATTTCCTTGATCCTTCTTTGTTCTGCTCATGTGCCTTTGAGTGCGTTTGGCTTCACTGCTTGATGTGTGCCTTTGAGCCTTTAGTGAAGGCATGTTATCCACTCTCGTTTGCCTTCACACATACATACCATGTAGCATAGCCCTTTATTGCTGAAACCAGATGCATTTGTCTTCACCAAAATTCCTCAAGTTGTCTTCACGGAAATTCCTGAAGTTGTGTATGCATGTAGCATAGCCCTTTATTGCTGAAACCAGATGCATTTGTCTTCACCGAAATTCCTCAAGTTGTCTTCACGGAAATTCCTGAAGTTGTGTATGCATTGTTGTATTTAGATTTTCCCCTGCATTGTAGGCTTCATTCCATTCGACCTTCCCTCTACACTGCCTTACTCTTTTTACTAGGGGCACCTCTACAGGCCTAATCCACTAAAAAAATGATCATTCTAGAGGTGGAATTTAGACTCTGAAACACATTATTGGCACTGAGAGGATCCTAACACAAGATTAGCCAGGGTTGCTGGAGCTTTGATGTCATGAAGTGGTGAAGATTGAATGAAAATGGACCATTTTTGGACCATATATGGCTGAAATTGTGTTTGTGAGGTCTAGCCTAATTATTCTTGAAGGCTTGCTATCCAAAATGAACTAAAGGTAGACAATTCTTAGTTTTTCTACGAGAATTGGCTAAAATGGTGGAGTTCATTGTCAAAATGATAAAAATGTAGCGGGTGCCCTATGAAACTAAATTTTTCCTACAACACGTTGATCATAAGTTGTTTCATGTGAAAAGAGGCAAACCAAATTCCTTTCCCTTTCCTCATGCAGCTAATATCCTAAATTCCAGCTTGTAATGCATGCGGTGTGTGTGTGTGTGTGTGTGTGTGTGTGGCTTAGAAGAAGTGGCCCATTAGGCAATCAATTGCTAGTTAAGTCTATTAAACAAGCAGTTGTGGCACATGAGAATATGCAATGTGGAAAATAGGGATTGATTGCCTAATGGGCCATTGGGATGGAATTGTCATCTGGGACGCCGAAATTGTACTATATTTTGGATAGCTTTTTTTTATGTTCATTTTATAAGAAATTTATTTACCTTGACAATGCAGTATGTTCATGTGCTCCTTGGCACTGTATTGCATGTGGCGCCTGAAACACTATGAACACTTTGTCTTAGGGACCATTTGATAGTGTTACAATGTACTGTAATGGAAGGACAAAAATTCAAATTTAAAAAAAAAAAAATTTCCTCACCATCAAACAAGGGACTCAAAATGTGGTCGTTGGTCTCATAACAATTCTTCGTTTTTCTATGAGAATTGGCTAAAATGGTGGAGTTTTGAGGATTCAGATATGTGGTTGAGGCTGAAACATGATATCCTAGAATGCTTTATGGTTGAGGTGGGGGTTGTTCCTTGCATGGGAAAAATGTCTCTAAGGGCCATCTAGGGTTCCAGGTTTCTTCTAGTTTTGAATTATACTACACCTACTGGGAATATAATGGTCATTGCCCTGGCAACTCAAACTTGACAAATTGAAAAATAAGTTTGAAATTTGTGATAAAGCAGATGATCAGGGATAAAATGGTCATTTTAAAAGGAAAAAAATTAAAGGTGGTCACAAATTTTTGTGAATAGTAGCATATTTGTATGAATTGAAGCATGAAAATGTGTGTTAAGTCATGAAATACTTGTGAAAAGTTGTGTGCATCGAAGTGCAAAATTTTGTGTAGAAACGCAAAATGCTTGTGAAAACTTATGCACGCCGCAACAAGAAATTGTGTGCTAAATCATGAAATTATGTGTCAAAGTATGAAATACTAGTAAAAACTTGTGTGTGAAAAAAAGCAAAATTATGTGCCAAGGCACGAAATTGTATGTCGAAGCACAAAATACTTATGAAAACTTGTGTGCATTGAAATGTGAAATTGTATGCCAAAGCACGAAATTGTGTGTCGAAATATGAAATACTTGTCTAAACTTGCCTGCATCGACGCGTGAAATCATATGCCAAATGCACGAAAACTTATAAAGATTTGTATGTGCCAAGGTATAAACTGTAAAGCAGTGGGTTCCCTAGCCCACATCCGTAAACTAGGAGACATTTACATTAAATCCATCTAGAAAGCAGGAAATAGCTAAATTACAACATACTTCATACAAATTAAAATAACCTAGGCACTAAGATGAAAATAAACTAACCTAAGCATTAAAACAAAAATAAGTTAAACCAATGTTGTTAAATGCAATGAGGCGAAGCGAAACACTAACCCCATGAAGCGAAGCATCGCGAGGCAAACCGAAGCATAAACTTCAAAGCAAAAAAAATGTGAATTATATGAAAAATGAAAAGCATGTCACAAACAAACATAAAATTAAATTATTAAGCTAGTCATGGCTAATATAATGAAAGACAAACTGCATTCAAATCCAACCCACCTAACTAAAACTTTAACAAAACCAAAGTGAACTGCACTAGCAAAAACCTAAGAACCTCTAAATACATAGGGAATTAAGACAACAAGACAAGTAACATGTAACAAAAAGGAAAAATGACTTGTGCTAAAAACGTCTAGGACCATGTCAAAAAACAGATTAACCAGCAAAAACCTCAAAAGCAGCTCACAATGGACCCTTCCATGGTTGAATCCTTAATGAAATGGTGGGAAATCAACAAAAATATTTAGGATGAAGGCTCAGGAATTCGATTAATTAGATCCAACAACACATTGATTATAAGTTGTTTCATGTGAAAAGAGGCAAACCAAATTCCTTTCCCTTTTCTCATGCAGCTAATATCCTAAATTCCAGCTTGTCATGCATGCATTATATATATATATATATATATATATGTATGTGTGTGTGTGTGTGTGTGTGTGTGTGTGTGTGTGTGTGTGGCTTACAAGGAGTGGCCCATTAGGCAATCAATTTGCTAGTTAAGTCTATTGAACAAGCAGTTGTGGCACACGAGAATATGCAATTTGGAAAATAGGGATTGATTGCCTAATGGGCCATTGGGATGGAATTGCCATTCGGTTGTAGAAATTATATTATATTTTGGATATTCCTTTTTTTTATGTTCATTTTATAAGAAATTTATTTACCTTGCCAATGCAGTATGTTCATGTGGTCCTCGGCACTGTATTGTGTGTGGTGCCTGAAACACTATGAACACTTTCTTTTAGGGACCGTTTGATAGTGTTGAAATGCAGTGGAAGGACAAAAATTCAAATTTAAAAAAAAAATTCCTCAAAATGTGGTCGTTGGTCTCATTTCCAGAATTATTATTCTGGTTTCTCTCGTCTGGTAAGAACCTATCGCTGCCACTGCTGCTGCTGTGCCCTTTCCCTTGGAAGCTCCCTTCCCTTCCTCCTGCAAGAAGTGATGGAGCAAAAGTCATCGGCAGCTGCACGGAAGCATGTGGTGGAACGGAGTAGCTTGGCGACGCCATTATTCTGACTCTTGCTGTTGTTCGTTGAATTTGGGACTAATTGCAGGTTTTATTTCTCTCTCTCAGCCTCTCTCTTTGTACCTCTAAAAACTTCAGGGCTGGCAGACGACCACAACTGGTGTGACTCAAAAACAATGGCTACATATTAGGGCAGATGGGGCTCAGTTGTTAAAGAAAATGAGGCCAGAAAGGCACTGCTTTGGTATCAGTCTGAATGATTCCTCTCTTGGGTATGATAGGCTGCTGCTTCTGCTATGCTTTGCAGTATTGCTTCTTCTTTTTCCTTGTGGGCATTTCTTTTTTTTCTCCTCTCCTTTCGCTAACCTGGAACATTGTCGATTGGCTTTCGAACGAGATCTCAATCTTCCATCATAATCATCAGTCATCACATTATTTCTCACATCTTGCTTCTAAGAGTAGCATATTTTCTTCACTACCCATTTACTATTTTCTCTGTTTTCCATCTCTAGAAAGAAACCCAAGGCTCTCTTTCAGCTCACTATTCCAAAAGAGAGTGAATTCATGATATGTAGGTATACTTTTTAATGAGAGATTCCATTTAATGAATAGAGAAATGATGGTATTCATGATTCCAGGTCAGGACATTGTAGTTTTTCCTTTGGTTTTTGCAGCCGGACCCTCTTAGACAAGCATGACAGAGTTGGATAATGATGCTTGCTGAAAATCTTTCATCATAATCCCCTTCATGGGATCCGATTCCCTTTCTGTTCTTTTGAAGGAATAATGTTCTTGGTCTACTGGAGAAGTATCAGAGTGTGAAAGTAGAATAGGGACGGAAATACAATGAAGCCTTTCTGGCCTCAGAAATCTTATTTTTGTTGATGGGTGGGGATTTGATAACACCATGGGTTGTTGCCACATTTGATTTGTCCTCTTCTTTTCCTGTTTGAGAAGATTTATTTTCATTCCAAATGGTTAATGATGATTCAACGCTAGGGGTGATGCTGGTATGAAGAGCAAGTAAGATTAGCCTTCTTGGCCAACAGTTGGCTTTCCTTGACCAAGAAGATGATTAATTCAACTGGCTGCAATTTTATACTTACATTACCAATTTATCTTAACCTAGGAGAGAAGTCAACACTTACTAGCAAGAGTTTTAACTTTTTAGCAAAAGGAAGACTACACTTGCCATGAACAAGCAATAGTTAAGCTGTTTTTGTTTTACAATGTCAATCTAAAACATCAGACAAAAGAATGCAGTTGATTGCTCTACCTAATATATTTCTTCTTTGGCAAACTATTTTACTATCAATAGTTAAGAGAAAGCACTTATAGTGATTTAGAACTGTTGAATTAGAAGAGTTTATGTTTCTAGGTGGCTCTTCGTAATATTAAAGAGTTATAAGACCTCTTTAATCATTTCTTTATTTTTGGTTGATGTAATCTGTAAATCTCTTTTCTACCCTAATCTCTTTATAATGGAGATTAGGGTTAGTGAATGGATCAAGCTTTCTCTCTCCAAGTCTCACGGCTGCAACTCTTTCTCTCTCCAAGTCTCACAGCTGCAACATGGTACCAGAGCCATAACGTGACTGGCGACATGAAGCAAGCGGCTGGATTGTGAATCAGGTTGGAGACGTACATTAATCTGGCAATGTGAAGAAAACAGTCGGTGACCATCCTTCTCTTCTCTGGCTATATCTCTTCCACCGTCTCCTTCTCCTTCTCTTCTCGTTTGTTCTAGCTGACTGTTTTCCAACAACGGAACCGTGTGGAGGAGTCTATTCAAGCTATTAAATATGTGTGAATAAACTCCAACCGTGGGTTAAACAAGTATATATATTATCGCAGTTGTGTGGGAGTCTGCATTGATTAACTTATTATGGTCTGATGGGTTCTATGATCAAAGCAGCCAAGTGGAGGACTGCTCTCTATGAATTCCATGGCTGTTTATGTTCCATGGCAGTTTATGTTGAATGTTTCTTGTTGTCACTATTCATGATTTGTAGAAAATAATCTGCTGATACAACAACGTTAGATGGATAAATAGACAAGTTGTTGGTTGGAGCAGACAGTACAAGTAGTGTGGATTTTTTTTTTCTATCGTGGGTTTGCTGTTAATAGGTTTTTCTGTCGTTGGGTTGCTGTTTTTTGTCGTGGGGTTGCTGTCAGCCATTGGAAAGCAGTCTGCTATTTGTGTCGTTGGTGCTATCAGCAGTTGGACAACAGTCTGCTATCGTGGGGTATTTTTTTTTAAAGGAGGGCTGCTTCATACTCACTCTATTATCCTCTTTTAGAAGTTTGTGTGGGAGAAGTGTTGTGCATCTAACATTGCCATGTGGTGTTGCACATTTGTTATTGCTAATCACTCTCTCTCTCTCTCTCTCTCTCTCTCTCTCTCTATATATATATATATATATATATATATATATATATATATATATATATATATATATATATATATATATATATATATATATATATATATATATATATATATATATTCTCTTGCAAGTGGTGGTTGTTCTCTTGTGGACAGATTTGCAATGGCTGAAAATTCTAAAATTGATTTCTCTCATGAGGTTAAAAGTGGAGGAAATCCATTCTCTTATGGTTGTACTATAAAGTTAGATGGATCTAACTATGAGATTTGGTCTCGTGTGTTTATAATGTATGTGATTGGACATCGGAATGAGCATGTTATCGAAGAAGATGAGCCTGTGGCAAAGAATGAGAAATATGTTTCATGGATTGAAGATCAACGCAGAGGACGACGTGACCTCCTGGCTGCTGCTGAAGTCCACGGCTCGGCCCTGCTGGCCGAGCGCGGTAGGGTGCCGGATGAAGGACGCGACCCGCCTGGTCGCGCGTGGGCTGAAGGCGTGTGTGAGGGCCGGCAGCGTAGACTGAGCTGCTGGCTGGGATCCACCGGTCACAAGGTAGCCAAGGTTGTGAAGGGGTTCACGGGCTGCCTTGGGAGCTAAGTCTGTGACCGACTAAGAGGTGGACCAAGGTGGGCTTGGGCAGTCTAGGCTAGGCTCGGGTTAGGTGGGTCCACTATTGACTAAGCTCAGATTGGGCTGAAATTAGGTCACGGAGTAGGTTAGGTATGCTAGGCTCAGTGGTCCAAGTCTGGGTTCAAGCAAATGTAGGCGCGGGGGTCAAATGTCAACTCCTACAATGTAGGTAGGGTAGGTGTATGGACGTCTTAGTTAGGGAGAAATGGGAAATGAAGGGAATGTTGGCCAAGGGTATGTGGTGGCTGGATAGGTACTTGGAATGATGAGCTGGACGACAATCTAGGGAAGGAATCCCACTAAGGATTGAACTCCTAGATGCTTGGCTGAGGTGTAAGGCACGTGGAGGCTACCTTCCTCAAGTATAGGAAGGGAGGCAGAGGTGTCGCCAACAAATGTGGGCAACTGGCTGAGGTGGGTCTCTAGGACGTGGAGCTTGGGACAAGTGGAGGCTAGATGAGGCTGACTTCCTACATTGTTGGGGAATATCCTAGCTAGAAGATATCTGATTCCCCAATAGAGAATCAAATCGACGAGGTGGCGATTTGGTGATCCACCAAATGTGTATCACTACTCACTCGATTCCTAGGGTTTCTCTAGGTCTCCCGATGCTTGCCACGTAGACTAAACGAAGGGTGGAGATGGCGAAGGGCCCAAGAACAGATCCACTTACCTCAATTGTAGGGACGAAGGCTGGATTCTCCAAATGCACCGGTGGCTAGGTGGCGTCGCCTAGGAGCTCCTCCACATTTCACACGGTTTCTCCCCAAATGACGTCGAGATCTTTGGAGATATTCTAGGGCAGCTCGAGTTCAGCTGTGGGACGTGGCCTGATATCCCAAATGTTCGCTGGAAGTACCAATGAAGTGCCAGAATGCTAGCAGTGGTGGCCGGAGACTACAAGTTCCGGCCGGTCCCTAAAACGGACCGAAATGATCCTAATTTGCCGTTTTCAACTCATTCTTTGGGCGTTTTCATTTCTTTTTTCTTTCTTTTTCTCGCCTTTTTTTTTTCTTTCTTTTTCTCTTTTTCTTTTCTGTTTTTCACGGCAAGAGGACAAGCTAAACCAGAATATAGAATACCGGCCAAATGACTCCAATCAATCAGAAAAACGAAATTCAATCTAAGAACTAGCACGAGTGATCCAAGGGGGTCCCTTGTGACTCGTAAGAATAGGTTTGGGGAAGCTTCCACCGGAAATTGAGGCTGCTTTTCACGGCTGGAACCGAGAAATTCAGACCCTCTCGTGGTGAAATCTCAACTCAAATCTACCCAACGAAGTTACACAATTTCACTCCAAGGTGTCGTCGTACTAACCTCAATTTTTGAAAGCAAAGGTCGATCACTCCAATACGCCGAGTTGCCTAGGTGTAAGGAGTCTTCCCGGGAACGAGTAGCCTCAAGCCTTCACGGTGTGGGAGTGTCGGCTGCACTATTTCGTTGCTGATCACTTGGGGTAAAGCCGTGGACTTGTGGAGAGCTCTTCACGCCGGAGCAAGAGGAGGACTTCAAGCCGTCGTTTCCTTGGGCGAGTGGATGAGAAGAGAGAAGAGATCTAGGCATAGAAAGAAGAAAAACCCACTGGATTTGAGAGTGCCTTACAGAAATTCACCATGGAAGGACAGATTTCTCAAGGTGCTTTCACGAGAAAGGAGAAGACAAGAGGCGCAGGGGTAGAGAGTGCGCAAAGGGAGAGGAGAGAGCCGTGAGGAGAGAGAGCGATAGTGAACAAATGAATTCCAATTCTAATTCTTGCATGCGAAATCAAATGTGTACAAAATATTTATAGTCTGAACTAAGAAAAACGGATCTAACACTTGATCCGGATTAAAACTTGATCAAAATAACTCAAGCAATTGGCGCACTCCAAATCCAAAGAAAAAACGCACAAAAGCAAACTCGAGACTTAGAGTCTCATCCCTAAAACTGGTCCTCCTCTAGCCCGCGCGTGCTTGGGCTTGACTTGGACCTCGAATTGCCTAGGCTCGCCCTAGACTGACCCTAAGTGACTGGGTTTTAACCACGACCTGGGCTGGGCCTGACCTGGACCGGACTAGACCCACCGCCTTGGTCTTCAAGAGCCTCGCTTAGAGTCGTTGCACTTCCTCCCGCTCCTCCCTTTGCTTCAGCTCTAAGCTTGTCTGTGAACCCATCATCGGTCTGACCTTGCTGCTCTACGCCTCCCACTCCTCCCTCTTGACCCGTGCTTGGGTCAACTCGGCCCTGTTGGACCCCGACTGTATGAAGGGCAGCCTTGCCTCGCCCGCTATGGCTGCTTTCAACCTCATTAGTGGCTGCTCTAGGCCAAGTCGAAGGCTGACCCGTATCAGATAATAATATTGTCATGTGTTGGGAATAGCATGCAACCATAGATTACTTCTACCATTGCATTCTATAACTCTGCCAAACAAATATAGGATTTTTTGCTACAAACTTACTCGAATGACAAGAATGTTAGCAAGATATTGCAAGTGGATGAAGAATTACTTAATTTATAACAGGGTGACCAAAGTCTTGCTCAGTATTTTGCTTCCCTCATCGATCTATGAACAGCTTAAAGCATTACGTCCCCCTTGTCCAACATGCCGTGAGACTCATGGTGAACAATCTATGGTTGCGAAGTTTCTACAGGGACTCTCTCCTGAATGCGCAGTAGCAAAGACACAGATGTTGACCGGAGCAAAAGTCTCTGATCTAGCTGAAGCCTACAAGAGACTCAGCCGTCTCTGATCTAGCTGAGAATGTAACACATGGAATGAATGCCAGAGATATTTGGCCGGACTTAAAGGATGCAAAGCACTACCCCAAGAAAACACCAAATAAGATCAATGGTCAATAGGCATGTTCAAGAAAATCAGTCCATCGTTGCATATTTTACTAAGCTGAAATTATATTGGGACGAGTTGACATCTTATGATCCTTTCTTGTGTTGCACCTTTTGAGCTACGAAGGTTATGGTAAAAAAACAACAGGAGGAGAAAGTCATTCAATCTTTAATGGGCCTTAATGACTCGCATAACTCCATAAGAGGCCAAATTCTTCTTCAAGAACCAATTCCTTCTTTAGCAAAAATGTATGTGTTGGTCATTCAAAAAAAAAAAAAAACGAACGGAGGCATGAATGGTTGGAATTCCTATGCATTATGGTGTTGCAGCTATGAACACATATCAAAAATGGAACAAGAATCCTAATTGGCAGCAAGTTTCTTGCATGTATTCTCAAATCATTGGCCCTGCTAGGGAAAAATGTTTTGAGTTACATAGATTTCCTTGTAATTTCAAGAATAAAAAATTGAGGTAGAATAACCAAAAACGGGGTTACACCAAATGTTGAGAAACCAGCTAATGTTAATATTGTTAATGCTTTTAAACCTACATGCTATAGGAAGATGGTCAACAACAAGACTATGCTAACCTTTACTTTAGAACGATATGAAAAAGCCATTCAACTTATCAATGAAATAGTATCTTCCTCTTCATCCTAAACTCAATTTGTTGGTATGTCATTTTTCTTTGGTGACACATGGATCCTATATAGCAATGCTACTGATCACTTGGTATCAACTTTGTCCTTCAACTTTTAGTATTTAAAACTTGGGAAATTGTTTCATAGAATGCTACCCAATAACAATGGGCTATGCTTCAAATGTTGGTATTGTCATTCTCTCTTCATCATTAATCTTGCAACAAGTTTTCTCTGTGTCTAGTCTTAAATTAATCTTATGTCCATTAGCTGACTTATATGCTATAAAGACGAACAATTATTACTATGAGATTTGTAACATCTCAAAGCAAACTCGATTTCCATTTTTTTTGTCTACAATTAAAACTTGTGACCCTTTTGAATTCCTTCATTTTGACATATGCAGTCCTTATTCACAAAGTTCTCTAAGTGGTGCTTAACATTTTTTTAAGCATTGTAGATGACTACACTAGATTGGCATAGGTGTACCTCATGTGACACAAGCAAAAAATGGACAATAATGCAGAATTTTTTCACATATTGATTTTTACTTGATGAAAGGGACCTCACATGAGCACAACTGCCCCAAAATTCCATAACAAAGCAATGTGTTGAAAGAAAATACTAGCACTTACTTTGTGTGGCCAAAGCATTGCAATTTCAAGCAAAGGTAACACCGAAGTTTTGGGAAAAACATTTTGATGGTAGCCTATTTTATAAATAGAACACCATCACCAGTGCTTCAAGGATTGACTCTTTTTGAATGATTATATAAAAAAAAAACATGTTTCTGATCATATTAAAGTGTTCAGTTGCTTATATTATGCATAAATTTGGAAACAAAACATAAAGTTGATCAAAAGCCAAAATGGTGTGTGACATGCACCTGTTCAAAAAGTGTATTGTCTGCATAAAATATTTTTTGACAAAGATCTTACATTCTCTGAAAATGTTTTCTCCTTACAAAGATGATAAAAACAAAAAAAATGGAAGCCGTTTTACCTATATCAATTGCATATGATATAGCTTGAAACAAGAGAATTGTAATGACTAAGGGACCAACTAATGCCTCCACACCACAGCCAATAAACTCCTTGGTAGAAAATATTTCTCATGAAGACAACAAACCCAATGAACCCCCCATTGAGTACCACAAACTTAGCAAATGAACTATGTTATTTCTCATGAACTTGTTCCTGAACATATCCTTGCTTTCCCAGAAAAATCTCCTCAAGAATCATTTGAACCGAGAAAGTTTGCTTGTCCAAGAAAACCATCAGTGTTACAGAAGGACTTCTACTATAATGCAGTCTCTCAAAATTCAGGTTCATCATCTTCACTGGAACTTGGAAACAACTATCAGTATCGTCTTTCAAGTTGCATTACCTCCAAAAAATTCTCACCTATACATCAATTGTTCGTCTTGTCTTTCTGTAGTGAGTCAGAACCTAATTTTTGTAATGAGACAATGTAGTCACCTCAATGAAGGGAAGCTATGTCGGCAGAATTAAAAGTGTTAGAAGACAACAACACATGGGTCCATTCATCATTACCACTTGGAGTAAAACCAATGGTATGTAAATTGGCTTTTAGGATCAAATGTAAAGCAATTGTCATGGTTGCGAAGGATAACTCACAAATTGAATCACTAAACATTTGCACTGGTAGCCAAATCAGCTATGTTAAGGTGTCATCTTACTCTTACAGCAAAATTTGACCGGCATCTTCACCAAATGGATGTAAAACCAATGATGACGACAACAGGCAATCTTACAATTGTAAAAAACACAAACATAGCTGTTGAGCAGGTGTTGGTTGAAGAGCATATCGACTTTCCTTGTGTTCACGCCTCTCCATTTTTGTTGTTATCTCATATTCTTCGAGAGTACATGTACTTACATCCCCCCATAAGCTGCACAGTAAAAGAGGCTTAGTAAGGATGTCTACAATTTGTGTATTGGAACTTAAAAGTCGAAATTGCACAACCTTATACTTTATCTCGAACAAAATGCACATCAATTACCATGTGCTTTCTTCCATTTTGAAACGTTATTTGATCAGCTAGAGAATTTGCACTAAGATTGTCGTGCCATATTGTGGGAATTTGTGACAAAGGAATTCCAAGTTCTAAGAAAAGGGAGCTGATCCACAACACCTCACCAGCAGTGTTGGCTATTCCTCTGTATTCAGCTTCTTTGGTTTCTTGAACTCTAGGATATTAGATTTGGACCAAAGTATGTAGCATACCTAGACGTGGATTTTCCATCAACAAGACATCCTACACAATCTACATCTATATGACATCTATACTTTGATCTCGGGATGGTGAAAGGAGGAGTCCATAGTGAATGGTTTGCTTCAGGTAGTAGAAGGTCCTCTTGACAGCTCCCCACTGAAGTAGGACAATGCATAAACTAACATACTCGATTCACACTAGATGCAATATCAAGTTGTGTTATGGTAAAATATTATAGAGCCTTTATGGTAAAATATTGTAGAGCTCCCACTGTATGTCAATAAAGAATGGTGTTGCCCATGGGTGGGCTATCGGACTATCTTGATCAAACAACTTGGTGGAGGTGGCCATTGGCGTCATCATAGGTTTAGCTTCCAACATGTTTGTTCATTTTAAAATATTATTAAGGATGTGATTTCTTTGAGAGAGCAAGAGACCATCCTTAGTATAGGAAGCCCTCAAGGCCTAAGAAAATGAAGTCTCCCCAAGTCCTTGAAGGCAAATTTTCCTTTATAGAATTAATCTTTGATGGAAATGAGCTTCTCAACAAAATTGTTGGGACATCCAGTCACAAGGATGTCATCCACATAGACTAAAATAAAAACTGCCTCTCTATTATTCTTGTACATAAAAAGAGAAGGATTAAACTTGGAGCTTGAAAGACCTAAATTAGTGAGAGCAAGTTTTAGCTATAACCAAACCCTTGGCACTTGTTTCAAACCATACAAACTTTATTTAGCTTACAAACATAAGTTGGATTTCTCTTATCAATAAATCCTAGTGGTTGAATCATGTACTTGGTCTCAGTGAGTGCAATTTAAAAAAGCATTATTGACGTCAAGTTGCCTCACTGCTCATCTTTGATTGATAGCCAAGGCTAGAACGGTTCTGGTCATAGTTGGTTTCACCACAAGGTTAAAAGTCTCAAAAAAATTACACCTTCTTCTTGAAGAATGCGATGATAAGTCTTACCTTGAACCTCTCAAGGGTTCCATCAGATCTTCTCTTTATTTTGTTCACTCATTTGCACCCTACTATGTTCTAAGCATCGCCTGTTGGAATCAAGTTCCAAGTTCGATTCCATTGAAGAGCTTGGCATTCTTCCTCCATTTGGCACTATTTGAGGACATTTACTAGGTAGTAGTGGGTTTAGACTCAAGGGTAAGTAAGGTAAATGAGAAGGTATGTTTAGATAGATAAACCTTTGGTTTCCTTGTACCATCCATGGTATATGTGACCATGGGATGTGTATGCTGAATGGGAGGAGTAGGTTGGGTCTCAGGCCCAAGGTTTTCAGTTTGAGGCAAACTTTGATGCTGGCCTAAAGAGCTATTTGAGATTAGTGAATTAGATTCAAAATTATGAGGCTCATGGTTTTCAGGTTCAGGGTGATTTGTGACAGTTGTTGGGAGACCTGAGCATTTTGGATTGGAATGGGTATCCAACTTGACACAATAACTGGTTTTTCTAAATCATGGTTGGGTGTTTGTCTACTGGTCTGACGTTTTTCAAAAGGAAAGTCTTGTTCATTGAAGATGACGTCCCTAGAGATGACTATCTTATAGGTTTCACGATCCAAACAGAGATACATGGTGATTAGGACTATACCCCGTAAACACGTGGTCTTTGGATCCGAAGTTGAGTTTATGATTATGGTAAGGTCTTCCAGAAATGTGTAGGAATGTGAGTATGAGTCATGAGTGTCAATCATGTGCCATCAATGTGCCTATGCTTCCTTTCTACCAAATAAACAACGGTAGTAAAAGCGCATGTGTAGAAATGTGAGTATGAGTCATGAGTGTCAATCATGTGCCATCAATGTGCCTATGCTTCCTTTCTGAGATGTCTTGTTCTTGAGTTTACTCATCTCTTCCATCAGTGTGAATATAGTTAATTTTTTTCAGATCACATTTTCAACAAGAACCTTCAAGGATTTAAAACTTCCATTACATCTGATTTACTTTTTAACATATAAATCCAAGTACACCTTGATCGTGTGACAACAAATATGACATAATATTTAGTCCCATTCACGCCACACACTGGCGCAGGTTCCCAAACATCACTGAACACAATTTCAAGGGCTTCTAGTTTGGAGTAATCAATATGCTGAAATGGAAATTTATGTATCTTGCCATATTAACAAGCAGAGCAGACAAAATGTCCATGAACATTAGGACCCAACTCAAACCTTTTGACAATTCTATCAACAATATTTAGACTAGCATGTCCCAACCTACGGGCCAAGTATAAAAACCAGTCTTTTCTCCTACAAAAGCAAATTTCAAATTCTTATGTAAAACATCAAAGTCAAGCTTGTATAAACCTCGTCTTCAATTGAGCCTTTTGCATACTGATGTCTTGTAATTTGTCTCGAACTCGGCACTCCTCGTCGTGAAAATTACTCCATTGTCCTTTGCAAATCCTTGTACAGAAGGAAACTTCTTAGTAATCATGGAAACATGTAATATCTCATTTAAATGGAGTTTAGATCCAACAGAATTTATAATGGAGTTACCAAAATGAGATGTGAACAAACCTATTCCATTTCCAATTTCACAAAGCCAGATCCCTGATACTCGGTGTGCGTGGATAAGGCATTTAGATCGGGGGTAATGTCGTGAGTAGGACCTGAGTCTGGGTACCATGACCGACCTGTCGCCTGTAACAATATTAGACGTGACAACACTGTAAGCATGTGGACATGTACCTTGTTTCTCTGGATGTATTTTAAAACAGTTCTTGACAGAATGTCCCGTTTCATCACAGTATTGGTAAACGATCGACTGAATTAAGTTGCCTCTGTTGTCACCTTGCCATCCACTGCCTCTTCCTCTAAATCCTCCTCTGTAGTTTCCTTGGTTACCACCACTATTATTACTATTATGAGAGTGTAGTGGTCTAGGATTAGTTAGAGCCAACTGAGCTTCAACGCCCTTCACGGTGTCTTCAGAGTCACCAAGAAAGGCCTCATATGAAAGGAGAAGGCTATGCAGTTTGATAATATTCAGATTATGTCTTTGAGTAGATAGAGACACTATATTTGAGTGGATCGTATTCAGAAGGTAATCCTCGCAAGCTATGAAGCACAAGTTCATCAGTGGGAACTGGTTTGCCAGTAATACCTAATTGGTGAGAAGCCTGACTGCTCTTTCAATTGCATTACTCAAGCTTTTGACTGAGCCGCATAGACTTCCTTAAGGGAGGTGCAGACTCATAGGAAGTTTCTAATCCAATGACCTGAGCACTGAGAGAGAGCTGGTATAATGCAGCTCAAGAGAAGCTGCTCATGACGACGCCAGACCACATACTCGGGGTAAATAATTTTTTTGTATGTCAACTATAACAAATTTTTTAGGCTACGTTTTGGTTCCATCAACGTAACCATCCAAGTCGTATGAGATAAAAAGTGGTCTAAAATGAGAGACCCATAGAGAGTAATTTTCACCATCCAATTTGATCGACAAAAAATGCTGGAAAGAATTAGGAGTAGGAAGTGATGGCAAAACAGGGAATTGACTACTTATCTTAGAGTTTCAGCTGATGTGAGAAGTTGAAACATCGGCATTGGCCATTTCGGCTCTGATACTATGTAAAACACAGGATGAAGGCAAACAATTGTGCAAACACAAACACACTCAAAGAAGAAGGATTTAACATGGTTCGGCTGTTAAGCCTACATCCACGGTAGGAGGTCCCAAAATTTTTCAGCTGTGCTTTGAGCCTCACGCACTAATGTTTAAATACTACTTTTACATAAAGGAAATATTCCCTGCGTTTGATTTTAAGCGTCAGTTGAGAAGCAGATCGACGCATCTGTTGAGAAGGCGTCGGTTGAGGAGCAGACCGATGCATCTGTTGAGCAGGCATCGGTTGAGGAGCAGGTCGACTTTTCTTGTGTTTACCTTTTCATTTTCGTTGTTATCTCATCTTCTTCAAGAATGCACGTCTTCACAATGGATATCCATAATGCATTTCTTCATGGGCAAATTGTTCCACATGATCTTGGCAATTTAAAGTACTTCTTGGGGAATGAGTTCCCCCAAGCAAAATAGGGCCTATTTATCTCTCAACGTAAGTACACAATGGACATCTTAGAAGAAATATGATATTTGAATGTAAAGCCATCTAAAATCCCAATGGATCAAACCATATGAAAGTTGTGCTCAACGGGGCGTGTTACCTTAAGAAGAATTCAGGACGAGAGATTTTGATGAAATCAAATAATGAAATTCAGTTGACATCCTACTATGACATCGATTGGGCTGCTTGCAAAGAGACAAGGCGCTCGGCCACTGGGTATTGCATATTTTTGGGAAAAAATCATATATCTCAGAAAACAAAAAAATTAATATGGATCAAGGCGTTAGTTGCATATTTATATGTTAGAGACATACAAGCTGTCAACTTGTTCTACGGTAACCAGGTTGTATTACATATTGCATCCAACCCTTCGTTTCATGAGAACATGAAACACATTGAGGTTGATTGCCTTGGCTCAGAAACGGTTCTAGATATTTTATGTGCCGGAAAAGAACCATACCATTCTCTAATGAACTTGATTATTTATGGCATTGTTCTTTATGTAAACTAAAATAATTTTAAAAGGTATAAATAGCTAACATATCAAAAAAAAAGGGCAGATGCTTGTTCCTGTCTTTCACTCCAAGCTTTTTTTTTCTGTGTCTCCTCTGTTTCATGTCCTGCTATATCGATTTCTCTATTAGTCTCTGTTTTGGTCCTGTTTGATTAGCTTTTTCTATGTACTTATCACTGGTGATCTTCCATTGAATATGGCTATTATTGCAGCAATTTCGCCCATTGTTTCAATATTTTCTGGACTAGTTGGCTGGTGTAGCTTTTATGTTTTGTCTATATGTAATGCGTCGTCATGCTTCATTTCACTAACTTACGCGTCTTAGTTTATGCATCTGAAACTAGTTAACTAAGTGGTAATTAGGCATCAAGTTTTAGTTAGGCTTTGATTTGGTTTGGTTCAAATTGAATTCTAGTTAGGCTTCATCTGGTTAAGCTAGGACTAGAATTTGGTCCACTTTTTTGGATATTTTTCCAGGTCAATCAATGCTACTCTACAGGGGCTAGTGAGTCATTTCACTTCGTTTCTGAAGTTTTGGTAGAAAAGGGGCAAGGAGGCGCCACCGTCCCGTTAGGATTCTCCCCACTTGGTTATCCAAAAGCCTTTAGTGGAGTCCTGGATTCTTTAAAAATACCACTGTGAAGGTTTAGGTAGGGTAGATTGATTCCTGGATTTTGTCTTGAATAGGACTAGGAAAGAGGCAAAGCTCTTCTGCACCAATTTTGGAGAGTGAAGACCCAAGGACGCCCTATCCCCGCGCCCGCCAAGTGGCTTCCCCATGTATCCAGTTAGTAAGCTTATTATTTTGTTTTATTTCTTAATTACTTAGCTACTTAATAGTATGGTAGATAATTTATGAACTCTCAGAATTTATTGCCTTTTGGCATCAACTCTTGTTCAGCTTAGAATAAGGTCTCAGTTAAGTATGTAAGTAATATTTATTTTATTATACATAACCAACTAGAGTACATTCTTAACGTTTCAGACTTAGGTTTTAATTTTTATTAAGTGAGAGTCAGGCCCCAACTGAACACATCCTTCAAACCCTAACCAGCCACCTGTTTCTCTTCCTCTCTATATTCATCTTTTTATTCTCTTTTCCTCTCTTCTTCTTCTGCTTCCTCCTCCTCCTTGGCATGGGTGAGCTCTTTCTAGCACATGAGCTGTAATGATATCAGATTCCATCCTCATCTGTCATCCACAATTTTGGTCCCCCTTGTTTTATATAGTCTGGTAATTTGTTCGATCATGTTTTCAATTTGAGTTTGCTTAATTATTCATTAGTTAGGTGTTTGGATTTATATTCCAGTATAGGTTAGTGTAATCCAAGTGTCTTCATTTATGTTTGACTTGTCATGATTGGCCAGTTATCTGGTATAAGTAGATTAGGTTTTTGTATGTCAGTTTCTTGTTTGAGTAGAACGACCCTGGTAGAGGGCAGTTTAGTAAGTAATGATTCTAGTCGTTCTTGGTCATTTTAACTGCTTCTTCATTATCTAGATTCTGTAGTTCATTTTGTGCTTGTGATTTAAATGGTCTATGTTTCTCAATTATGATTTGAAAGGGTGCACGTTACTAGAATTGGGATTTCGTATCACTTAGTCTAGAACTAATTAGACCTTGCCCTACTGGAGGGCTATTTTTTCTTTCTTTTGAATTGATTTAGCAGAATAAACTTGACGTGTTGTTAATGCATTGCATGAGATATAATAAGTGTCTTTTCCAAAATTTTGTTAACTATATTCGTGCATGCTAGTCTAGGGTGTGGCTCATCGTTGTTAATTTTTTGAAAATCTTAGCATTTCTATTTAGATTTTCTAATTTGCTCTTAGATATACTACGCTTTTTGCTGTGTGCAATGTTAGATAGTCATAAGTTTCTAATTGAATAGGTCTTAAAAGTAGATGTTACAAAGCCATTGTGAATTAAATATATTTCACTTATGAAACAATTAAATATATTTCACTTATGAAACAAAAGAACAGGAACCAGATTTTGACCAAACTCTAGGAAGCCATTTCATGTTCAGATTTTGAATCTCTTATTAGATCAGAGGACAAACCATAATAAGTAAAATTTCTATTTTCCAAGTTTCTTGACAAGGGGTGCAGAGTCAGTAGTTCCGTCTAAAAGTTTCTTCCGGAAATGATATGTTAGGCTTCCCTTTTTCTACCCCGTTGTCATCGAATCAGCCTCGAATTAGCCTCTTTGAAACTCGTGCATCAAACGGGCCATTGTCATTTGGTTTTCTGGGGTGTAAAAGGACCCACCGCCCAAAAACAAAAATGCTGAAAATTCTGCTGCATCAGCATCAAGAATGGCAGGACCCACCGCCAAAAAAAAAAAAACAAAAAGAAAGGCTGAAAATTCTACTGCATCAGCATCAAGAATGGCAATCGGAAACCCTAACTAGGGTACCATGCCTCATCACATCACTTAAATACAAAAGCATGGAAGCGACAGTAATCAAGCGTCCTTTTACATGCCCATGCACTTTAGCTACACCATGCCTTTCCTGCCATGGTTTTAAGAGAAAGGTATTCCTTATTATTTTTTTGCTGGTGCAACTCTGTTTTTAATCATTCTAAAATTAAAAAAGAAAAACTATGTGGCGACGTATAATATGCCGGCGGTATCGTTCAGCAACCGGTACGTGCCGATTCAGACGCAACCCTAGTTATGTAGCCAGACGAATTATGGTGCCCAGAAACAGATCAGCAAGGTGCAGATCGCACACAAGCCCTAGAGACTCGAGAAAAAAAAACGAAAAGAAAAAGAAGTGCTATAGATAGAAAGTTGGAGAACCAAAGCCCGTCTCAAAGATAGTTTTCACAGCGGAACTTAGATTTTCAGGCTGCTAACTGACACCTTCCATCTTTACAAGAAAAGTGCAAGAGATCGAGTTCCCCAGTCATAAAACATGAGAGCCCCAACCAGGAGAACGTAAATACAGCTCGAAAAAATAGCAGAACTTTCTCAAATGAAAAATGAAGTGAAACAAATAGGGTTATGTAGACAGACGAGTCATTTTTACCGAATAAAATATGCGTCCAATGTGTCTTGGCAGCTTCACTTGGCTCCAAAAATAAGGTGGCAGTCTATACCTTGCAAATGCACTACCAAAATGTCCTATATCCCTCGAAAATTTGAGAAGTATACCGCAAGAAAGAAACAACTTCACCTGTCTTATGTTAGCTGTTTCCATGGTGACGATGCACAGAAAGCAAGAATTATCCGTTCAAGCAATCAAAGCTCATCATGGCCCTCCATGCGGCCCTCATTCATGGAGTCAAGCTTATCTTGCAACTCCTATTAAAGGGCACATGCACAATGCGTAAGTAAAGAATATAAAAAACTCAGTGATGCTGAAAAAATATAGTACCTTCAATCTTTCCTCAAGGCATACAGCAGGAGATGACATCACCGATTCATATCTGTCATGCATCCAATAATAAGTGCGTGAGAGAGGAAGAAGGGGGATGGGAGAGACAGAGAGACAGAGAGAGACAGAGAGAGAGATTTACTCGCATCTACTTGGTTCATCAACATCAACAAGCTCATTCTTTAGACCACACCGGAGTCTAACCTGCGTAACTTCATCATGTTAAAACAACATCATGTTAAAACAAGTAAAAACACAACTGCAAGGCCACAGAGATAGCTACATCAATACCTTCAAGCTTCTATCAGGTCCATTCCAACACCTTTCACCATTTGAAAATTGCATGACCCTGTAACCTTCCTCAAACTTCTCCCAATGTCTGGTCATAGGAAGAGGAAAAACTAAGTCAGGCTTATCATTTAGCCAAAAAAGCAGGGAAAAAGAAAACCATGACCAAGCATCACCAAGAATTTGGCAAAACAAGTAAAACAACTAACCCCTGAGACAAGATAGGGTAAGTAGATAGCGCAGAAGACAAATATCGGAAGCAAACAATGCAAAATTAAGTTGTTGAGGGTTATTGCCGATAGACCTATATAGGTTGAACAACAAACATCGAGTCAGTAACATAAGAATTTCAGAGAGATGCACTGATGTTCCTGACAAGTGACACCAACCAGAAACTGGAGCTGAATTAATGGCGTTGACAGGAACATCTATGTCAAATTAACATGTCGAAGACAGTTGCCTTCCAGATAACCATGATATCTTATGGAGTTTGATAGTGTGACTATAAAATGTCAAGACAGCAGAATGCGAAGTTCAATATGGACCATTATTTGTGTCCATGTCTCTGAATAACTCAACAACGTTCAGACTCCAGGCTAATGGTACTTTGTTGGGTTAATGTGTCTTTTACTTCCATTAACAGAGGAATCTTCAAAAATTAGAAAAAAATAAAAGCATAAAAAGTTCATTGCCCTTGATAAGAAAGCTCATCAAATGATAAAAAGAGTTATGCACACACTCTTTCCAAAAATTGAGGAACCAAAAGCTCTATTGTTTAAAACAGAGAAAATAACATCATGTTAAAATAAGCCAAACATAAGTCGAAGTTCATTTCTTTACACTCACGGTACTTTTTTATTCATTAATCATCATCAACCTGAGAAAAGAAGATACCAAAACATTTCTATGACGTACAATCAGTACTTGCATTACTATGGAGTGTTAGAATACCGTGTAATAGGGAACTGGGTTCGGATATGGACCCGGTACCCATGGGCACGGGAACCGAGGACGGGCTCAGTTCCCTAGGCGGGTCTCTCTTCCTCCCTCTTTTATTCTAATCACTTATTGTAATTGTTGATTAAGTGAATTAAGATTTCTCTCTCCTAGGGTTGCGGTTTTGCCCCTAGGTTAGTGCTTCCCCGTGGTTTTTCACCTCATTCCGAGGTTTTCCACGTAAATCTTGTGTTTGTTTTCCCTTCTCTTCTTCCGTTGCGTGTTTCTACATGGTATCAGAGCCAGGTTCGTGCTGTTTGGCTTCTTCATTCGTGTGTGATTTAGGGTTTTTTTTTTTTGGAACCCTAAGTCTGACCTTGCTGGAGTTCTATCTCCGACGTCGCCCTAAGTCCCGCCGCCGACGCAGCCCGCCGTCCCACCGCCGCCCGTCGTCGCCTGGCCTGTTCCCCGCACGACGCCTGGCCTGTTCCCCGCCCTGTGCCTGCTTGCCGGAGATCCCGCTGCCCGTCTTCCATTGTAGGCAAAGTGCCACAGCGCCCGGGTCCTCCTGCGTTTTTCTGGTATTCTCTGACTATTGGATTTTTTTTTTGTGGTCGTTATGGCTGAGGAGATGACCTCCAAGACCGATGTTACCTTTGACACGGGCAGCAATACCAATTACCAAGAGTGAAAATTTGCCTATTCAAGTCACCTCTATTCGACTGAACAAAGATAGTTATCTCTCTTGGTCTGCTGCGCTTGAAATTGGGATCACTAGTCGCGGTCGTCTGCCCTATATCACTGGGGAGAAACCTGTGCCTAGTAAAACTGATCCTGGATGGGCGACTTGGGCGTTCGAAGATAGTCAAGTTAAGGTTTGGATTATTAGTTCTGTTTCTGCTGATATTCAGCCCCTTATTTTGCGAAAGTTGACCTCATATGACATGTGGACTGTGCTTGCGAGGATGTATGGCCGTAAAAAGAGAGTCCTGCGTACATACCAGATTAAACGCAGCATTTATTCTCTTAAACAGGGTGACTTGTCTGTGGCATCCTTCTATGCAGCCCTGAAAACTAAATGGGAGGAACTGGATTATCATGTGAATGATAACTGAAATTGTGGTTCTGATCATGAACTGTACTGGCAGAAAGAATGGATGGACCGCACTTTTATTTTTCTGGGAGGTCTGCGTGATGAGTTTGAATCCATTAGGAGTCAAATTCTCAACTGTGACGAGACCCCTGGAATTGAGGAGGTGTATGCCCGGGTGGAATATGAGGAACAACGTTGTCAAGTGATGCATATTGACTCTAGTCATGGTAGTTCTCCCTCTGCTTTTGTTAGCCGTGCTCCAGGGACTGGGCAGCGTCCTATTCGGCGTTGCAGTCGCTGTAACAAGTTGTGACACTCAGTTGATTTTTGTTGGGATCTTCATCCTGAGAAGAGGCTCACCCGTGGTCGTCCTCCCTCTGGTAGGCGGGGGCCTCCTGTGCCTGATACTAGCTCTCCCAGTGTTGAAAAACCGAAGCTTTCCTCTGACCAAATCAAGGAATTACAAGCTTACATCAGCCGGTTATCTACTACTAAGGAGGAAGCCTCCTGAGGGAGCTCAGTTAGCCCAAGCTCTTGTTGCCACAAGTGATCAAGGTAATCCCTTACTTGGTGATTGGGTAGTTGACAGTGGAGCTACTCATCATATGACAGGGAACCCTAAGATGTTTCAAGAGTACAAATTGTCTTCAGGGCAGCAACGCGTATCTATGGCTGATGGGTCCTCGATCTCTGTGGCTGGAAAAGGGAGTTTGTCCTTATTAAATAAATATCTTCTGCATAATGCTCTTCATGTTCCCAATATTCCTGTGAATTTGTTATCTATCAGTAGTATCACCAAAGAACTCAATTGTAATCTAATTTTCTCTGCTGATCATTGTACCCTGCAGGACTTGGTGACGGGGAAGAAGATTGGGATTGGTTCGGTTATTGATGGCCTCTACAGACTGCCCGTACAGGTTGCCTCTGCTCTCATCTCAGCCACTAGCAGACAGTTGACGGGCGTGGAGGACAGGTCTAGCATTATGAGATGGCACGAGCGCCTTGGACATCTCCCATTCCAGTTGATTAAGAAGTTGTTTCCTAGGTTGTTTACTTTTGTTTCCATGGACTCCTTCACATGTGAAGTGTGTCAGTTTGCTAAGCATGTTAGGGCTTCGTACCCCATTTCTATCAATAAAACCACTCGTCCTTTTGCTTTGGTTCACTCTGATGTTTGGGGTCCTTCGAGAGTACCCACTTGTCGTGGTTTCCATTACTTTATGACTCTGATTGATAACTACTCCCGTTGTACATTCGTGTACTTGTTGAAAGAACGCAGTGAGGTTCCTGTCGTTGTCAAAAGTTTTGTTGCCTTTGTCGAAAATCAATTTCAGACCTCTGTTCAGATTTTCCGTACTGATAATGCCAGGGAGTATGTCTCCCAATCCCTGGATGACTTCCTACGGGGCAAGGGTATTGTTCATGAGACGTCCTGTAGTTATACTCCTCCTCAAAATGGCGTGGCCGAACGTAAAAATCGCCATTTATTAGATGTCACCCGAGCTATTATGTTCCACAGGCACGTTCCTAAGCGCTACTGGGGCGATGCTCTCCTCACTAGTGCCCACCTCATCAACTATAATTAACATAATGTGTTTCACTCGTTATGACATACTTCAACAAAAACCATAGTCCCACCATCAAGAAACTTACCCTCGGTCTGTCAAAGCTGTCTTCTTGGGGTATTCCTCCACTCAGAAGGGATATAAATGTATTGATCCTACTACCTCCAAAATCTGTTTCCCGAGATGTTACCTTTCATGAACATGAGGGGTATTTTCCTGTGAATCCTCTTCAGGGGGAGTGTATAGGGGACAGTGTGGAAGAGTATTCTCCAAATCAGCTTATTCAGTTTACTGACTTCTTGGACTACAAACTTAGTCATAGTGTGGAAGATACAGTCAGAGATGATAAAGACAGTCATGTGGAAGGGGAATGATCACCCCACATCCTGTGATCATTTGTTTGGGCAGGTTTACACTAGAAAGGAAAAAGATGTGGTTGAGACTGTTGATGTAACCAATCCCAATCCTGTGAGTTCCCCGAATGAACCAAGTCCAATGAATGAAGAGTTTCCCATAGCCTTGCGCAAGGGCACCAGGTCATGTACTTCTCACCCTATTCAGAGATTTGTCTCATATTCAAAACTCAGTAAATAATACAAATGCTTTATTACCACTCTGTCTATGTCTGTGATTCCCAGGTGTGTGGAAGATGCTAGAGAGGATCCTAAATGGCTACAGGCCATGACAGAGGAGATGGATGCCTTGGCAAAGAACAACACTTGGGAAGTGGTCGATATTCCCAAGGGGACTCACTTAGTTGGTTCCAAATGGGTGTTTAGTGTGAAGTATAAACCTGATGGCACTGTGGATCGGTATAAAGCTCGTCTGGTTGCAAAGGGGTTCAGCCAAAAATACGGAATTGACTATCTTGAAACCTTTGCTCTTGTTGCAAAACTGAAGACTGTGAGGGTTATTTTGGCACTTGCAGTGCAAAAGAAGTGGGGCATGGACCAGCTTGATGTCAAGAACGCCTTCTTGAACGGCCATCTAGAGGAGGAGGTCTATATGAGCATGCCTCCCGGATATGCTTAAAGTGGAAAATGCTGTCATCTCAAGAAGGCCCTGTACGGCCTGAAGCAGTCCCCTAGAGCATGGTTTGAAAGATTAAGGGTGGTAATGGAGACAAATGGGTACAAACAAGGAAATGGTGATCATACCCTGTTCATTAAGCAGAGAAGTGGCCTGGTGAGCATTCTTTTTGTGTATGTTGATGATATGATTGTCACAGGTGATGATGAAGAAAAGAAAAGGAAGATGAAGGAGAGGTTAGCTGCTGAATTTGACCTTAAAGATCTGGGAAAATTAAGGTACTTTTTGGGAATAGAGATTGCACGATCAGAGACAGGGCTTGTTATGAGCCAAAGGAAGTACACTCTGGACCTCTTGAAAGAGACAGGTAAACTGGGATGCAGGCCCTTTCTAACTCCAATGGAGTCAGGTACAAAGATAAGTATCAAAACTGGTAACATCCTGGATGAGGAAGGAAAAGGACGGTATCAGAGTCTGGTTGGTAAGCTTATTTATCTTACGCTTACTCGCCCTAATATTACTTATGTTGTAAATGTGTTGAGTCAGTTTATGCATGCTCCTACTGATTGTCACTGGAAGAGTGCAGAAAGAGTGTTGGGGTACCTGAAGAATAACCCAGGTAAAGGGTTACTGTATACACGGTAGGACAAACTTAATATTGAAGGATACTCTGACGCCGATTGAGCTGGTTGCACGGATACCAGAAGGTCTACCACAGGGTACTGCATCTTTCTAGGGGGAAACCTGGTGGTATGGAGGAGTAAAAGGCAGGAGGTCTATTCTAGATCCAGTGTTGAGGCTGAATACAGGGCTATTGCTATGGGGGTTACAGAGATGTTATGGATAAAGATTCTTCTAGCAGATATTGGAATTGAAATTAAAAAGAAGATGAAAATGTATTGTGACAATAAGTCTGCGATTAACCTGGCAAATAATCCCGTCCTGCATGACAGAACCAAACATGTGGAAATAGATCACCACTTCATACGGGAGCGCATAGATTCAAAGGAGTTGATCCTTCCTTATATGAAGTCTGAAGATCAAATTGCAGATGTTCTAACTAAAGCCTTATGTACATCTCAATTTGAAAAGAATGTTAGCAAGCTTGGCATGTTGGACATGTATGCCATGCTTGAGGGGGAGTGTTAGAAACTTAGAATACCGTGTAATAGGGAACCGGGTTCGGATATGGACCCGGTACCCATGGGCATGGGAACCGAGGACGGGCTCAGTTCCCTAGGCGGGTCTCTCTTCCTCCCTCTTTTATTCTAATCACTTATTGTAATTGTTGATTAAGTGAATTAAGATTTCTCTCTCCTAGGGTTGCGGTTTTGCCCCTAGGTTAGTGCTTCCCCGTGGTTTTTCACCTCGTTCTGAGGTTTTCCACATAAATTCTGTGTTTGTTTTCCCTTCTCTTCTTCCGCTGCGTGTTTCTACATGGAGGAATTGCTTCCAACTTCTGAGCAGTTGGAATCCAGTTTATGCAACCATATTTTCCGTAAGTATTCATGTAATTAATGTTGCGCAACAAGTAGGAATCATCACGTTAAAATAAGCCAAACATCAAGTGGAAGTTCATTTCTTTACAGCCACGGTACTTTTTTATTCATTAATCATCATCAACCTGAGAAAAGAAGACGCCAAAACATTTCTATGACGTACAATCAATACTTGCATTACTATGGAGGAATTGCTTCCAACTTCTGAGCAGTTGGAATCCAGTTTATGCAACCATATTTTCTATAGGTATTCATGTAATTAATGTTGCGCAACAAGTAGGAACTCTACCCCAGCGTTGTATGTATGCATTTTGAAAACGCGATATGGTACAACACTTGTATCCTAAACAGATGGTGTACCATAGTTGTATCTTTTTACAAATGTTGCTTTAAAACCCACCCCCTCCTCATGCCCAAACCTATTCTAGAGTTGGAGGGGAGAAAGAGAGAGAGAGAGAGAGAGAGAGAGAGACTATGCCGATTTGGAGGGGAATCATCGATTTTCATCCTGCAAGCATCGATTAAACCATAGATTGGTGTGTGGGTGGTGAATTCCCCATTGGGAAGAAAGGAGTTTTTTCGATTTCTTCTCCATAAGGTATGAAATCTCTCGTTTTAACCATAGATTCATATATTTTTACTATAAATTCATAGATTCCAATTGTTTTTTGTTACGCTCACTGTAGGTTTTCACTTTTTTCTAAAAATATGGCATCGTCCGATCCCACATGGCAGTGCTGAAAAAGGGTGAAGGAGAATGACCAGTTAAGAATCCAATGCGAATGTTGTGACAGTATATTTTCAGGAGGGATTATTAGAATGCAACACCATTTTGCAAGGACACATTGTGATGTGGCTCCATGAATTGGAAAAGCAAACAAATATTTGCCTCCATTTGTGCATCAGTAATGTCTAGATATGATTAATGCAATGTTGTAAAAAGCGTATCGTATGCCGTATCGGTCTGGCTTTAAGATACGTTGTATCGTAATCTATTGTAATGTATCGTAACCATATCGTTTTATTTTAAAAAAAAAATCAGAAAAAATATAAAAAAATTCTCAAAAAATAATAAAAAATCAATAAAAATTACCCTATCGTACCTGTATCGTGCCGTATCGTAACTGTATCGTGTCGTATCGTAATTGTATCATTGCCATATCGTAACCGTATCGTACGATACGGTGCTCGTATCGTAAATGTACGATATGAGAGGTGTATCGTATCGTATTTGTATCGATACGTATCGTACGATACGGCTCCGTATCATACGATACGTACAATACTGGATTAATGTTTTACATCAAAAGAAGGTGCAAAAACAAATGGAAGAGGCAGATCAGGGCTATGATGAAGAAGTTGAAGAAGATGATGAAAACGTTGAAAATGATGAATGTGACATCAGTCTAAGAACAAATGTCGATAGTTCCGAGGTAGATCTGTCCCATCTGGGAGGAAGACAAGAGGTGAATCAAATATTAGGCGTGGTGGTTGGGGACCTCATGGTTGTTGTAGACCTAGCGATAGAGTTCCTAGTGGCAGGTCTAGTGTTGGTTCCATCAAGAACTTTTTCCCTTCATATACTAGCCCAAGTTCTCAGCCCCATATTCGTGCAGCTATGACATCTAAAGGTATGCTAGAGCAAGCACAAATGACTGTAAGGAAATGATTTTATAATGCATGTATTCCTTTCGATGCAGGTAATTTCTTTCAGTTTGAGGCCATGGCAGATGTGATTGCTTCTATAGGCCCTTGATTTAAAAAGCCATCATATCATTAGTCAATGGGCAAATTTCTTGATGCTACAGTAAAAGAAGTAATGGAACTTGCAACGAATTGAAATTGAGTTGGAAGGAAACATGTTGCCTCATTAAGGGAGATGGATGAACTGATATATAGTCAAAAACACTTGTGAATTTTCTTGTTTATAGCCCTAAAGGAGTCTTCTAGAAATCTCTTGATTTGTTTGATGTTTCTAAGACTGTTGAAATTTTATCAATGTTTTTGATAATATCGTATAAGAAGTTGGACCTACAAGCATTGTACCGTTTATTATAGACAACGCTGAAAATTATAGAGTTGCATGAGATATGTTGTTTCAAAAGTATACATTTTATTGGAGTTTGTGTGTCATTCATTGTGTTAATCTAATGCTTCAAGATCTTGGCGAAACGTATGATATGAGATCAGTTGTTGACTAAGGCCAAGAGATTACAAAATTTATCTATAATCATGCACACGTATTGATTTTGATGAGAACAATACAAAGGGATTGAATTAATATGACCTGCACAAACTAGATTTGCTACAAATGTGTTGACTATGCAGAGCATAGTGAAACAAAGACCCCGTTGAGGCAAATGTCCTCCATGAAGAATGGACAGCATATCCACATGCTCGTAAAAGAAAATCTTCTATAGTTAAAGATATATATTTAATAATGAATTATGAGAATCATATGTGAAGTTATTGAAGATTTGTGTCTCAGTCATTAAAGTCCTCAGGTTAGCTAACAGTGAAGACAAGCCTTCCATAGGGTACTTGTATGAAGTTATGGATAGACCAAAAGAGGAAATTCAAGAGAACTTGAAAGGAATGAAAAAGTTATACGTGTCCATATGAAATATTATAGATAAAAGGTGGACTGGACAATTCATCAACATCTTCATGCAGCAACTTACTACCTAAATCCTGCCATTGGAATACATTTACAAAGGAGAGAGAAGTCATGCATGGTTTGCTAAATTGTGTTGAAGTGTTAATGACAAATTCTAGAGCACAAGATGTGTGCACAATGAATTGGAACTTTATGATAATTGTATAGAAGACATGAAAATAAGCACAACCATTCGAACCAGGACAACCATGTGTCCAGGTAATTACACAAAAAAAAAATAATTTACTTTGCATTTGTTATCTTTTTGTTGTTTTACTTTTACGTGAGATTCCTTCTTTTTTTTTGTTTACATTTATAGTGGAATAAGTTTGGGAATGATTGTCAAAACCGTAAAACTTTTGCAATTAAAGCCCTTAGCCAAACATGTAGTGCTAGTGCATACGAAATGAATTAAAGCATTTTCCAACACATCCACAACAGGAACAGGTTCAAACATAAAAGGTTGAATGACCTTGTTTCTGTTCTTTATAATATGAGGTTCACACAAACATAATACAACTTAGTGTAGCATACATTTGTTATATAATATATATAATTGTATATTAACAAGTTTTCTCTTATTTAACATAGGCAATTACAAAAAACATCAGCAAGAAAACACACATCTCTGTTTGATCCTATCAGCTGGGACAACTTTGATGTGCTAGAACCATGGGATGAACCAACTACAATATTTGATGATCATCTTCAATGCTTCAACATTGAAGCTGAAGTAACAGAAATTGCTAATGCATGAGAGCTGTTGGCTATGTTGATGAGGGTGTTCAACTTCATGAAGATGAAGATGAAAATGAGAATAAAGATGATAAAGATTATGAATGAAAGTGGAGAGTGCTTTCATTTTGTGCTACCCATGTGATTCTTGTGCCCCAAGCTGAAGATTGCAACTCCATTACAAATTTAATTGATTCAGCATAGGAAGGAAAGAACCTTCACTTGCATTTGCAAAGCTGTCAACGACATCAACAAGAACTCGATTAAGAGTCGCATTTGATTTGCAGGGTGTGACCTCCACTATTAACTATGTAGTAGGGGATAAGTAGCAACAAATCCAAGCTGCACCACTTCCAGTGAATCAAAACAACTCACTGACTGCGAGCTAGCATTCCTATTGCAAGAAGCTCATTGATATAGTCAAGAAATTTGTTCACTAAAGAATCCAATATGATTCTTGTTTCTGACTCTCCAACTATAGGATTGCCATTCATCATTAATATGTGAATGTCTCTAGGGAGAATTGTAATTAATGCCTACAGAGCATCAATCAGGGCTTCATGTGCACAAACTGAACTTTTGCTTCAGCTTCTGTTATGGCGGCAGCAATGTAATCACATTCCAAGTGTAACTTCACCAAAACTCAACTGCTGAAGTAACAAGGCCATCCTCCAAATGAACATATAACTTCAATAGGGAAGTGATAGCCCTTAGAGATGTGACCACTTGCAGCAGAGAAGTAGGTGATGAGGTGGGCAACCTCCGTTGACTAGGCCACCCAAGCTTTCCCAATACAAAACCAGCTAAATCAACACCTTCTAGAATATTTCAGGATTGCAATACAACAGATGCTGGTCTTGCAAAGGAAACAAGCTCCTCCAAAATATGTTGGAATGACTCCAAGAATTTATCCAATAAAGCGCCAATCAAATGAAAATCCTTTCCCATCATTATACAGTCATTGCATATTTTCATCTCAATATCCATTTTGGCCATGGGTGGCTGGTGCAAAGAACATGTCCCCCTAATCATACGAGATGAGCAAGTGGCAAAAAAGCCTGCTTTTATCTTCAGCATATCATGATAGAGCACAACGTTCTACATCTGAGCTTCAATAACAAGCATTATAACCTTCGATGTGTCCTTAGTGTTGAGACTGAGAGTTTGTTGTTTATGGTCAGTGTCCACCATCCTCCTATCGATACGGATTGCAAGAGCAATCATCGACAACCTCTCCCCATCCTTATGAACCAGTCAGCCCTCCCTTATTCTCTAAGGCATGTTGTTGGTGTATACCTGACATGGAGCATACCCTTCGCTGGAACCTGATTGTCAATCTCCAAGTGAATAAGATAATTGATTATAATATCAAATAATAGTACCTTAGATGTTTGTTCCCTTGAGCCTCCCTGCCTTCCTCAGCTCCAAGGGGTTTTCTCAGGCTGCCTTATTGAGCCCCCTTTCCATTCTTTAGTGTCGCCATCTTTGTGCCCTAATGCAGGGACGAAGGGGTTCTCTGCTGCCAGTCCTTCCTCCGTCAGCACCTCATTCAACTCCACATAGAAGACTCCATCCGCGACCATCTTTCGTTCCTTGCTTGTTAGAGATGCCATCCTAGAGCCACTGAGGAGCGGTACAGGGACCTCATCTCCTGACATGAAGTCATTATCACCTTTAATAAGAAGATGAAAGCTAGGGTTCAACCATGATTTTTTGTTGTTAATTGAGTGACCACGTTCGCCATACTAGGGGAGTTTCTCCAACTGAGGACTTCCCCCTTTCCATTTTCTCATTGAATTGATTCGTATTGCTTCGCACACAATAAGGCTACAAGAACCCAACAATGTGTCACTGTAATTTTTCACATCATTACTATGCGAATTATGTCAGTTTCTTCCACGCCTGCTACTCCAGCTACCTTTCTACTTAAGCTTTTGTTTCTCCCTGTTGCGCATCTCTTTGATTGTTCCATCCAGCTACTGCAGTCTCTCCACGACTATGGGTTTGGCTGCAGAAACCCACACCCTTAAGGCGCCCCTGGATTGTAGCCAAGGAGGTTTTCCTGGCTGCAATACGTGCCTGCTCCTCTTTCCTCATTGCTCGATTCCTACAAAAACTTCACTAGACTCAAGCATACTTGGATTTGTAGGTGCTATTGACATGAAGATAGCGTAGTCCTTGGGTGGTCGAACCAACACACCAATGTCGCTGATCTAGCCGACGATTGAATCTGCTCACTTGAGAGGCGGCATTGTAGAAGGCCTTCTTGCTTGCTCCCTTGACCGTAATTTCTTTTGCAAGGTGGGTCAACACTGAGAGTGGCTCAATGGCAGAAATGGAGCCCGGGAGCCTTTCTCCTCATTATTGGAGATTCCAAGAGTCTCATGGAACATAGATGTTTTGTCGCCACTAACATGAACTGTGGTTGGTGGTGGTAGGAGGCTGGACCCTACAGTAATGAATGCACTCAGTAGGTTTGCGGTGGCAGCATCTCCGCCCTGTCATCCTGGAGTTTTCTTGGCCTTGTTGCTGCCAAGTTGTGAAGATATCTTCAGGAGATACTCGAGTGCTCATGTCGTGAAGCCTTTCTTCAAGCAAGACCCTCATCCGCCGCTGTCTTAGCAGTATCGCAACTTCTCGTCCACTTGGTCCAACTTCTGATTGATCCCTGCGAGGGTACTCTCCCATAATCTACCGACCTAAGCCCCTTCCATTGAGTTGCTCCACAGCTGCCATGGCGAGTGGTAACTCTCTCTGCCGCCCTCTAGCTCTGATACCTTGTTAGCAACCACTTGCTATCTATCTCCTCATACTTGGTAATTCCACCCAAACTCACTCACACGCACTACCATAACCCAATTAGAGAAATTCCCTCACCAGAGGAGAGACCTAATTTCTTTTGATCCCCTTAACGACCCCCACAATTCCCTTATTTATCGTAATCTATGTCACACAGGTACGGGTACGATAAGGGTACGGGTACGGGTACGCGGACACGACAATTTTCAAAATTTTAGGATACGCGGACACGGCGAATTTTATATTCTAAAAAATTAAAAAGGATAATAAAATAAAATAAAAAAAACATTAAATTAATAATTCACTCTTACAATCTCATAAGTCATAAGAAAGAAAGTCTCAGATTCTCAAACAAAACATTGTTCATCACCAATCTCATAAGTCATAAGAAAGAAATTCTCAAACAAAACAAAGAATGTCGGGTTAGTAAAGTGGTTCGGATAGGGTCTGACCCAGACCCGATCCAAAACGTATCCTGCCGTGTCCAAGTGTCGGTATCCAGGTGTCAGAGTGTCGACACCGGTACGTGGCCCATTTTGCCGTGTCCGTGTGACATAGATCGTAATCATCTGGGTCAGTCTAGTAGACCTGATACAGACCCGATTTCAAATCCGAACCCTAGACTGTAACATATTCATATAGAACAAGTGTTTCATGAATCTACCTCAAGCTTTGAAATAGAAGTATGCAACACTCACAAAATGTTATCACTGCCAAGCAACCCCCAAAGGATCTGAGTCATCATCAAAACCCAAAAGTAGCAAAAACCCAATGACTCGGGACTGAACTCAAAGTAGATTGACTCATGACTCACTAGGTCAACTCAGTATATAATACGTATTATATTGTATATGTATATGTGAAGCAAATTTCAGTAACATCTTACTACAATCACATTAAATGCATATGCATCTCTTGTGTAATACAGTAAAAATTTCATGGAACATATAACATGAGGAATGACGCCAACTGCATCGTACCCCACACAACCGTTTTTAGGGCCATCAGATTTCTCTTAATTGTACGGTCCTTTTCTCCTTTAAATGGAAAAACATAAAGAATGATGCAGGTCTGCCACAACAGACCTGCGGGCAGAGGTCGTTGCCTTCCTCGATGCTGTTGGAGGCCGCATAAAGGGGCAGCAATGATCAATTAAACCAACCTGTGACTTGGCTAACTCAGTCATAACTCAGGTGGCATGATCTAAGATTCTAAAATAAAGATTGATGATGGTGTAATTCTGGATAATCCTATACCATATAGGAATATAGTGGGATCACTCATATACCTTAGCATTACTCATCCTAATATTGCCCATGCAGTACATGTGGTAAGTTAATTTCAACGGCATTTTAAACTATGGAAATAGTATGGCTGAGACAACTGCTGCTTGATATGGGAACAAGAATAGAAGAGCCCACTGAGTTGCACTGTGATAATAAAAGTTCTATATGCACAGCTAAGAATCGCAAATTTCATAAGCGTACTAATCATATAAATATGGATTATCATTACGATCGTGAAAAGTTTTCGAAGAAGACAATCTATCTGTCATATTTTCCTTCAGAATTTCAATTCGCTAATTTCTTCATCAAACCTTTGTGCCCACCAAGATTTAAATTTCTTTTAGGCAACTTGCAGTGATCACACCATAAGTTTGAGGAGGGATTTTAAATTATACGTTAAATACTTGTATAAATTTCACTGACTATGATTCATAGATCTCTGTGTGTGTGTGTGTGCATTTAATGTTTATACTGGTATATAGGAAGTTGTAACATGTTTATTATTTTTACTTTCCTTGTTTTTGGACTTTTTATTTTCAGGTGCAGCTGAGATGGATCTAGCCATTGGAGCTAGTCCAATGGCTACCTCTCTGAAAGGTCTTCTCTGATCTTTATTCTTTGTTGCACGTATATCACCTTGATTCTTTGTCACAGGTATGCTCTGTTTTACAACTTCTTTTGTGAATCAATAATATTTTCTTCATTCTCTATCACTTGGTGTCTTGGCCTTAATGCTTATTATTGTGAGTTGGCTATGAGTTTTTTTCTTCGACTGTTTACATTCATATTTGCAATATGTTGATTCTTACAAATGCTAGGACAAAGTTGGTATACAAGTACAGTATCCTGAAGTAGACTGTCATGCTTCTTATACAGCCAAATCGATATAGGAGCAAACCTTTCACTGAACCCATGAAAGGAGACGAAGATGAATCCATGTGTCCAGTCCCTCCTCATCAACTCCATCTGTACTACCTAATTTATGCCTCAGCATATACTAACTGCAACAACTACTTAAGGCTGCGTAAGCGACATACACAAAAATGTTATAAAGAAATCTATAACTCCCTACACATGATATAAAGGACACGCATTGAACCTCTGCACATTCAGGTCTTGTATCAAGTGAGTTCACAGGCTGACATTTCTGATGTTTTCAAGAAATCATGTAGATTTTTAGAAAGAACTAATAGTACCATTTGTGATCCATCTCCATTCTAAGGAATGATGTGGGCTTAAGTCTCATCTGAAACTTGTCCACAAACAAACATAATGTTCATGTATTTCATAACTAAAAATAAATTCAGTACCAGAAGCTGATGCAGTGATTAGAGGGTTAGTTCTAATCCCCGCTGCAAACTACTATCTAAATGACAAGTAAAAAAGCAAATCGAGGAACATAGAGAAAACATATAAATAAAGGAAGGAAATAACCTAAAAGAAGAGATTAAGGTTTTCATTAATCTTCAATAAAATTCAAATGAATCACAAGTCCCTCTTAAATAGACTAAATATGGATCTGGATCCAAAACAAATCTCGATCAGAAAATAAAAGGTCTACTAATCCATAATAAAGCAGACATAAAATGACCTCTCTACAAGACCCGTTCCCAACATATCAGCCTTGCATCAGAAGCTTAACAAACTTCTTAGAAATAATTTCAACCATGCATAACTCAAGCAATATGAAAAAAAAGACATCAGAAAAGTAATTATACTTTTTTAAATCAAACCATGTTTAAATTTTAAAAGAACATATTATAGTTCCAGAAAACCTAAGAACTAAGGGTTATCCCTTGTATCTATATCTCATGTTTTCATCGACATTGGCAATCTTAGCAGCAACAATCAATCATGCCAAACTGCAAGCTCAAAAGCAACCTAGGGGGAACCCTTTTTTAACCCTTAGCCGGCACATTCTGAACCACGGCTTTCACTCCAATGCTTGGATCAAGTTCTCTTAACAAAAGTAAGATCAAGGGGGGAGAAAACAGGCAGAATAACAACTATATTGGAAGCGCAGTTGTGGTTGGAGAGTTCAAAGAATTTCACCAATTTCATACTGGTCAAAGGACCTGCAAATGCACGTTCTGGGTGTAAACTTAGTTTTCAAGGCGCCGAAGCAAAAAAGGCGACTTTTTTTTTGTTTTTTTAGTTATGTTAATCATTACATAATAAAATTATATAGTTACTGACTGAACTATAAGCTTATTTTCCAAGTAAAACTTGAAAAACTGTTCTGTTCTGTTCTGTCCTGATTGGATGATTATACTTTGTAAAGTGAAGCCAAAGAGTAAAACATGAAAAAGTGTTCTGTTCTTGTTTACATGACAGATTAACAGTACGTTTCCAGCATGTTTACATACTGGAAAACTGTGTTGTAATGTTCTAGCTGATGCCTTAGTTTGATACGCAAAAGAAAATTGTGTTGTTTACAATTTACATACTAGACAATGTTAACTATTTCAGTTATAGACCTTACAGACTATTTCATTTGAATCATTTCAAACAAAAATCATATCAAATCAGTACATATAATATACATTACAAGTTTACAACAGATTGTAAATATAACATATAATATACATATAACACACAAAAACACCCTCACAAATGAGAAAATAAATCTGTATTCAGGTTGCAAAAGTGAGGTCCACACGTATTTCTCTGGTTACTAGACATGCACTAAACAAGAAAACTGTGGCCATTTTACCAAAAACCTAGGTTTTAACATGGGTAAAAAGGCTGGCATAGGTTCCACAAAATATGTTTAAGAGCACATAAGACATATACAGAAATTCATTGGTTCTATAGAATATGTACTTAACGTATGGCTGGGACTTCCACTTGATGAGTTGATATAGGATATGTAATTAACGTACAGCAAAGTGTACTTCAAGAACAGAAATTACATAATATAACTGCATATAATATAAATATATATGGTATAACAGTGTATAATAAAATTACAGGACTTAATTTGAAGGGAAGGTGACTTTTCACCTTCCAATGGCCTAGAAGTGCTAGCACCTAGTCCAGCCTAATAGCCTATCACATGTCGTTTAAGTGATGGACTTAGGTGACGGGTGTGGACTCATGCCTAGGCATGGACTAGTCCATGCCTTAACAACTAAGGGTGTAAATGTATCCCACCGAACAGCTATAATAGTGCATAACGAAACATGGAAGCCTATTGAATAGAGTGTTTTTTCTTAACAAGACTAAGAAAGTCAAAAATTAAAAATGTAAAATGTAAGGTAGGAAAACTTACCCTAGCCGGGTGGTACTATGACCTTCCACCTGGGAAGCTTGCTGAAAAGGACATACCTTGTAAACGTACCTTAGGACAAGAAAAGACAATGGATGAAACATAGAAAAGGAAGACAACAGTAAAGGTTAACAAGAAAGGAACACAAAGCAAAGATAAGGTTCCATACTTGTCTTGTTTTTTCTCAAAACAAGAATCATAAAAAGAGTAAAATTCCTTCTCTGGCCCTGTATCATACAGAACCGGTCAGATATAATAAGTATTACCTGAAAATGAATTGACTTCTGCAGAAATGAATCAAGAAAGATAGATTGTACTCTCCCTTTCACATGTACACACATGTGCTAGACAGATGAACATACATGTTCATGTCCATTAGCTAATGAATTCATATGAATCACCGTAAGCACACGGGTCAAAGGTTTCATGGGGAAATGATACCAAAATATTGGAGAATGCCACTAGCATGATACTTGTGCCTACATGCAACAAAAAAGAAAGATGTAACGAACATTATGTGAACATGTATACTTACCAAAGTCGGTCTTCAACTTTTCAGACAAGCTTGATATCCTTGATTGCATCTTCAGTAACTTCCCACTGTAATCATCATATTCCTTGCGTACTCGACTAGCATCTGTTTGATATACTCATTAACCACAATTTTAGTCTAAAGATTCAGCAGCAAAATTTCATCTGAATTTAGCAGTAAATTGCTCAAAGAAATCAATATGCAATTATGTTTACCTGATGTATTAACTGGGGTCTTGAACAGTTTAAGTGACTGTAGAACTGCTTGAAATGACTGCCGGAATTTATCTAACCAAGATGACGCACCAATAACTGATAAATCTGACACACAAAATAAATAGTTAGCCATGCTACTAAGAATGTAGACAAGGCTTAAAATTTTCTCATGAAAAACATGGTATGGTGCACAAAACCATCAAACCAAGATGACACATCAAGAATGGATAAACCAAAATGTATAAAATAAAGAGTTAGTTGTGCTGCTAAAATGTAGATAAGGCTCAAAATTTTCTCATGAAAAACATGTTATGAAGCATAAAACTAAAAAACTTGGATAAAAGTACCAACTTGAAGCCATAACAGAGACTCCCTGTTTCACTGATTAAGCAGCTGGCATGCAAGAAATCATCCAAGTGTAGCAAATTCAAGTTTAAGTCTAGCAAATTCAAGTTTCAGATAGACACCTCAAGTCCAACACCTTCAACAAGATGCCTCAAAAGGAGTACACTAGGGTTTGCTTCCTTGTGTTTGAGCCAAGTAAGGATATAAGGACTGGGATTCTGATAGTCTAGGTGTATTAAAATTCGGATACAGTCAGATTTGGTACACCAAAACAACAAAATATCTCAAACCCAATCCCAACAATTTACATTCCTAAAGCCAATGTAGACTTCTGAGACACTTTCTTGATACATATTTAACTATTTAAACTTGTTTTATTGTAAAAATAACTCACTCTTTCTCAAAAGTGAAAACAAGGATATGAAATAATAACCTGAGATTTTAGTGGCATCGTCAAGGTCAGAATTGCTTGAAATGTCATGGTCAACATGCTCCTCGACATCATCTTCTTCGAGACTGTCAGGTTCCATGTCATCCCCATAAGTTCTGTCATGTCCCCCACTGTCTGAATGATAACCATCATATTCGTCATCACTTCGATTTTCTGGAGTACCAGAATCATCATCATCCTCTATATCTCCAGTATGATGCAGTTCCTCAGTGTGGTCATCTGAATGTTGTCCTGTCCATCGACTAGCTACTACACGACCCAGTTCTTCTTTAGACATGCTCTCTGTGTTCTCAAAAGTTTCCTCCTTCAGAATATCATCGCATAAGAACATATCTTAGTCACATGCAACGTAGACTTGAAACAAAAATGTATTGTGATTTCCCTCCTCATGGGTCATTAAAGTCATAAACATTAAATACTGCTTCATATAAGTAACATCCAACTAAACCTTTTTACCCAAAAAAAAAAATTGTTGAAGGATAAAAAGTATATGACACAATCTAATAAAAAAGGAAGAGACAAGGATGAAACACAATCATCTGACAGGGAACAAGAGAGGCTTGTCCATATACTTCAACTGGACAGTAAAATGCTAAATGTTAAGTCCATCCCAGCTATGATGGTGAGGCTGCGAAATGAACAATGACTAACTCATAAAACAACAATGAGGCCACCTTCAAACCTGAATTAGCAACCTTGGTGAACAATGTGCCTGTGAAGGTTGTTTTCAATGCCTAGAGGAAAAAAATTCACGCAATAGCCCTTTTGTAAGACCTAGGGGAACACCAAGCCATGTCTATAGTTCCTTCTTGGGTTTCAGTTCAAAAGCCAAATATTATTTCACATTAAAGAGGACTAAACAGTTGGAAATCTGAAAAACAAGGACACTTTTCCATATGACAAACATGTGATCCTTGCTACAAGAGAAACACAACCAATCACTAGAAAAGCTGAGAATGCCAACAAACGTACTCCTGTAGTGGCCCAAATCTTGATTTTGAAATCTTCATAAACCATAATGTACACATACATGGTAAAATAAAGGAACCATGTGGAAGTCAGCAGAGATTTCAGTCTAGAAAATCCTGAAAGGATCATATTAAAAGGTAAAAACTACAATAAACTATGATTCATAGCAGTATGAGAAAATCAGTAAGGGAAATGGGAAATGAAACATGAACCACGAGAAGACATTATATATACATATATATATATATATATGTACTGGGGAGAGAGAGAGAACTATACCTTTACTTCGTTAAGACCAGAAGCTTGGTTGCTAACATCACTACCATCTTGCTCAAATTCATTTCCGAAATCAGCATCTTCTACTGCATGCTGTTTTAGAAAAGAAAATGCTTTATAAGAAACAAAATCTAGGAGATTGACTGCATAAAACCCAATAACAAAATTTCAAGTAGATTATAAAAGTAAGAATATTGACTTGTACTAGTGTAATGCTATTATTAGTGAAGAAATATGCAACGGAAGAGAGGAAAATAGAAGAAACACACGATATACGTGGAAAACCTCAAGAGGTGAAAAACCATGGAGAAGCTCTAACCTAGGGGCAAAACCGCAACCCTAGGAGAGAGAAAATTATATTCCACTTAATCAACAAAACAACACTAAGTGGGATTATAAGGGGGAAACCCGCCTAGGGTACCGAGCCACTCTCGGTTCCCGTGCCCATGGGACCGGGTCCATATCCAGACCCGGTTCCCTTACACAAGATATTCTAACACTCCCCCTCAAGCTTGGCATACATGTCAAACATGCCAAGCTTGCTCACATTTTTTTCAAATTGAGATGTACATAAGGCTTTGGTTAAAACATTTGCAATTTGATCTTCAGATTTCATATAAGGCAAGATCAACTCCTTTGAATCAATGCGTTCCCGTATGAAGTGGCGATCAATCTCCACGTTTTTGGTTCTGTCATGCAGGACGGGATTATTTGCAAGGTTAATCGCAGATTTGTTGTCGCAGTACATGTTCATCTTCTCTTCCATTTCAATTCCAATATCTGCTAGAAGGATCTTCAACCATAGCATTTCTGTAACTCCCATAGCAACCGCCCTGTATTCAGCCTCAGCACTGGATCTAGAACAAACTTCCTGCCTTTTACTTCTCCAAACAACCAGGTTACCCCCTAGAAAGATGCAGTACCCTGTGGTAGACCTCCTAGTATCAGTGCACCCTGCCCAATCTGCGTCAGAGTATCCTTCAATATTAAGTTGATCTTGCTGAGTATACAGTAATCCTTTCCCTGGGTCATTTTTCAGATACCCCAACACTCTTTCTGCACTCTTCCAGTGACAATCAGTAGGAGCATGCATAAACTGACTCAACACACTCACAACATAGGTGATATCAGGGCGAGTGAGGGTAAGATAGATGAGCTTACCAACCAACCTCTGATACCGACCTTTTCCTTCTTCATCCAGGATGTTGTCAGTTTTGATGCTTATCTTCGTACCAGACTCCATTGGAGTTAGAAAGGGCCTACATCCAAATTTACCTGTCTCCTTTAAGAGATCCAGAGTGTACTTCCTTTGGCTCATAACAAGCCCTGTCTCTGATCGAGCAATCTCTATCCCCAAAAAGTACCTTAGTTTACCCAGATCTTTCAGATCAAATTCAGCAGCTAACATCTCCTTCATCTTCTTTTTCTCTTCTTCATCGTCACATGTGACAATCATATCATCAACGTATACAAGAAGGAGACTCACCAAACTATTTCTCTGCTTAATGAATAGGGTGTGATCACCATTTCCCTGTTTGTATCCATTAGTCTTTATCACTATCCTCAGTCTTTCAAACCAAGCTCTAGGAGACTGCTTTAGTCCATACAAGGCTTTCTTGAGATGACAACATTTTTCGCTTTGGGCATATCCAAGGAGCATGCTCATATAGACCTCTTCTTCTAGATGGCCGTTCAAGAATGCATTCTTGACATCAAGCTGGTCCAGGTTCCACTTCTTTTGCACAGCAAGTGCTAAGATGACTCTCACGGTTTTCAGTTTGGCAACAGGGGCAAAAGTTTCAAGATAATCAATACCATATTTCTGACTGAACCCCTTTGCAACAAGGCGAGCCTTATACCTTTCCACAGTACCATCAGGTTTGTACTTCACACTAAACACCCACTTGGAACCAACTAAATGAGTGTCCTTGGGGATATCAACAACTTCCCACGTGCTGTTCTTTGCCAAGGCATTCATCTCCTCTGTCATGGCCTGTAGCCATTTAGGATCCTCTCTGGCATCTTCCACACACCTGGGGATCATAGACTTAGACAAGGATGTAATAAAGCATTTGTAATTCTTACTAAGTTTCGCATAAGAGACAAATCTCTGAATAGGGTGAGAAGTACATGACCTGGTTCCCTTGCGCAAGGCTATGGGAAGCTCTTCATCTATTGGACTTGGGTCATCCGGGGAACTCACAGGATTGGGATTGGTTACATCAACATCTTCAACCACATCTGTCTTCTTTCTGATGTACACCTGGCCGAACAGATGATCACGGGCTGTGGGCTGATCATCCACAGAGTTCCCTTGCACAGGGCTGTCGCTATCACCTCTGACTGTCTCTGTCACACTGTGGCTGACCTTGTACTCCAAAAAATCCATAAACTGAACCAGCTGGTCTGAGGAATATTCTTCCACACTTTTCCCTATACACTCCCCCTGAAGAGGATTCACAGGAAAATACGCCTCATGTTCATGAAAGGTAACATCCCGAGAGACATAAATTTTGGAGGTAGTAGGGTCAAGACACTTATATCCTTTCTGAGTTGGAGAATACCCCAAGAAGACAGCTTTGACGGACCGAGGATCAAGTTTCTTAAGGGTTGGACTATGGTCATGAACAAAGCAAGTACACCCAAACACTCGAGGAGTAAGAGGCCAAGGGTTATGAGTGGGCCTAAGAACAGAGTAGGGAGAACGACCATTCAACACACGAGTAGGCATACGGTTAATCAGATGGGCACTAGTGAGAAGATCATCACCCCAGTAGCGCTTAGGAACATGCCTATGGAACATAATGGCACGGGTGACTTCTAATAAATGGCGATTTTTACGTTCGGCCACGCCATTTTGAGGAGGTGTGTAACTACAGGATGTCTCATGAATAATACCCTTGCTCCTCAAGAAATCATCTATAGATTGGGAGACATACTCCCGAGCATTATCGGTGCGGAAAGCTTGAACAGAGGTCTGAAATTGAGTCTCAACAAATGCAACAAAATTTTTGACAATGATGGGAACTTCACTACGTTCTTTCAACAGGTACACGAACGTACAACGGGAGTAATCATCAATAAGAGTCATAAAATAATGAAAACCACGACAAGTGGGTACTCCCGAAGGACCCCAAACATCAGAGTGAACCAAAGCAAACGGACGAGTGGTTTTATTGAGAGAAATAGGGTACGAAGCCCTGACATGTTTAGCCAACTGGCAAACTTTACATGAGAAAGAGTCAATAGAAACAGAAGTAAAAAGCCTTGGAAACAACTTCTTGATCAACTGGAAAGGAAGATGCCCAAGATGCTCGTGCCATCACATAATGGTAGATCTGTCTTTCATGCCTGACACCCGTCCACTAGTGGCTGAGATCAAGGCAGACGCAACTTGCACGGGCAGTCTGTAGAGTCCATCAATAACCGAACCAATCTCAATCTTCTTCCCCGTCACCAAGTCCTGCAGGGAACAATGATCAGCAGAAAAGATTAGATTACAATTGAGTTCTCTGGTAATACTGCTGACAGATAAGAAGTTCACAGGAATATTGGGAACATGGAGAGCATTATGAAGATGATATTTATTCAACAAGGACAAACTCCCTTTTCCAGCCACAGAAATAGAAGACCCGTCAGCCATAGACACGCGTTGCTGCCCTGAGGACAATTGGTATTCTTGAAACAGCTTAGGATTCCCTGTCATATGATGCGTAGCCCCACTGTCAACAATCCAATCACCAAGTGAGGGATTACCTTGATCGCTTGTGGCTACAAGAGCTTGAGCTAATTTAGCTACTTCGGACGTGGAAGTTTCCTTTTGCGTAGTAGACAGCCGACTGATATAAGCTTGTAATTCCTTGATTTGATCGGAGGAAAGTTTTGATTTTTCAACAGTTGAGGAACTACCCTGACTAGAGTCAGGAACAGAAGAACCCCGCCGACTAGAAGGAGGGCGACACGAACAAGACTCTTCTCAGGATGAATATCCCAACAAAAATCCACAGAATGCCCCAACTTGTTACAATGACTACAACGTCGAACAGAACGTTGTCCAGTCCCAGAGGCACGGCTAACAAACGCTGAGGGGGAACTCCCATGGCTGGAGTCAATATGTATAACTTGACGACGTTGTTCCTCAGATTCCACCCGGGCATACACCTCCTCAATCCCGGGAATCTCCTCACAATTGAGAATTTGGCTCCTAATGGATTCAAATTCATCGCGTAAGCCTCCAAGGAAAATAAAAGTCCGGTCCATCCATTCTTTGTCCCAGTACAGGGCATGATCAGAACCACAATGCCAGTCATCATTCACATGGTAGTCTAGTTCCTCCCATTTAGTCTTCAGGGCTGCAAAGAAAGAAGCTACAGACAAGTCACCCTGTTTAAGAGAGTAGATGCTACGTTTGATTTGGTACGTATGCAATACTCTCTTCTTACGGCCATACATCCGCGCAAGCACAGTCCACATGTCGTATGCAGTCGATTTACGCAAGATCAGAGGCTGAATATCTGCGGAAACAGAACTAATGATCCATACTTTCACCTGACTATCTTCCAACGCCCAAGTCGCCCATCGCGGATCCGTTTTTGAAGGTGCAGGTTTCTCCCCAGTAATATAGGGCAGGCGACCACGACTGGTTATCCCGATTTCTAGGGCAGCAGACCAAGAGAGATAGTTGTCCTTGTTCAGTCGGATGGAGGTGACTTGAACAGGCAAGTTCTCGCTCTTGGTATTGCTGCCCGTATCTAGGGCATCATCGATCTTAGGAGTCATCGCTTCGGCCATCACAATCACCAAAGAGAAGCAATACCCAGCACCAGAGACGACAGACAAGAGGCAACGGAGGCGGAAGAATTACTGGCGGTGATAGCAATGACGGCGGCGATGGCGGCGACGCAGGAAAGGCGACGGCAGCAGCAATGACGGCGGCGACGGCGACGATGACGCCGGCGATGCAGGAAAGGCGACGGCGGCAGCAATGACGACGGCGACGATGACGCCGGCGACGCAGGAAAGGCGACGGCACTGGAAATGACGCCGGCGACGGCGCTGGAACTGGCGGCGGCGGCACTGGAACAGGCGGCGACGGCGGGAGACGACCAGCGGCAGAAACGATGGAAACACACGATCACAGAGCAAAACCCACACACGGTAGCTCTGATACCATGAAGAAATATGTAACGGAAGAGAGGAAAAGAGAAGAAACACACGATATACGTGAAAAACCTCAAGAAGAGGTGAAAAACCACGGAGAAGCTCTAACCTAGGGGCAAAACCGCAACCCTAGGAGAGAGAAAAATATATTCCACTTAATCAACAAAACAACACTAAGTGGGATTATAAGGGGGAAACCCACCTAGGGTACCGAGCCACTCTCGGTTCCCGTGCCCATGGGACCGGGTCCATATCCAGACCCGGTTCCCTTACACAAGATATTCTAACAATTAGCAAGGCAAATTATTTGGAAACTAAAAAGGTTGTTTCCTAAACGACATACCACTTTTTATGGTTTCTTATACCTATGTCAACCAGATCAATATCAATAGATTCTTTCTGTTTCTACTATAGGGTAAGATCCACCTGACAAATTCACCAAGAAGGTGAGATATGCTGTCCAAGTTATTAAAACTAACCTTAAGAAATTATGCATGTACACCTACGTTGTCAAGGCACCAAGGCACTGCCTGGTGCCATAGGCAGAAAAAGGCGATGAAATTTTTTTTTTTTCTAGTTATGTTAGTATGCCAAGTTATTTTGATTAACTATTATTAATATTTGAAATGTGGAGAGTACTAATATAACAAGCATAATCAACTTAAACATGTTGTCAAGGCCAAGGGGCTGCCTGGGCCCCAGGTGGCGGCCTAGGCAAAAAAGGCAACCAATTTTTTTTTTTTAGTTATGTTAATATGCCAAGTTATTTTGATTAATTATTATTAATATTTGAAATGTGGAGGGCAGTAATATAACAAGCATAATCAATTTAAACAATCAAAAATTAATTGTTGACTTCATTGAATATGCAAAATCAATAGACGAAGTTTAACATTGCTCATTAAATGTAATCTAAAGAAACAAAAAAACAAACTAAATCTAATCTCTATAACAGACTAAAGACTCTAAAGTCTAAACAGTAATACAGACTGTATTATGAACTAAAACAGAATACATGATATGAATCATAAACAGAATACATATAACAGTCTACTAATGGTTAAATCATATTACAAGAAACAGCTATAACATGTTACAGTATATTACAGACTTACAGTATATATATTATTAGAAATTAGAAATCAGAAACAATCATATATACTATTAGTATATAACAGAAATGACTTCAGAGACAGTCATATAACAGAAAGAGAAACATAACCAATTAACAATTCAAACTGAAATCAGAAACAGAAACATATATAAAACAGATAAACTGTTTACATAATATATTTATATATAAGTTATATAATATCACAATTATAGCAAATTATACTTAAAGAACACGTAATATAACAAAAAAAGGCTAATAGTACATAATAGTATACATATAACTACAAAACAGTAACAATACATATAAGTACATAACCATACTAACAATGAAGGGGTTGCTCATTATGCAGCTCCTTCGTATCTGTATATACTAATTTGTTTGTGGAACCTTTTCAGTTTCCACAATCAGAAATAAATCTTTAACAGTTTTCAAAATTGTGTTCCATAACTAATTAAGAAACTTCAATTGGAAGGGAAGACTTTTCTTTTTCCCATGGACTAGGCATGCTGGTGCCTAGGCCAACCTAGGTGCCAGCCTAGGCAGCAGCACATATCCCCTTGCCTAAGCGGTGGACTTAGGAGATGGGTGTGGACTCACGCTTAGGTGGCACCTAGACAACCCAGATATACAATCAATTCTTTGCAAAAGAATTTCTTACAAAAGCAATATGATTTTTCACGAGTTGAAAAAGTTTACTATTAGATTAAGTCTCCACTACCTTTGCATTAATATTAAATACCAAGAAAGGCAAGAACAGTCGGAATATGATTATTTTAGTTAGATAAAACAGTAGTAACACTATTTTGTAGCAGTTGCATGTTGTGGTGGTAATCATGATAGTCATGGCAGCCGCAGGTGGTCATATTAATTATGCCAGCAAGCAATTGCTAATAGTACAAGCTATTAACATTATAGTAATAGATGATCAGAAAATTAAACTATATCAGTTACCTAGTTTCCTAACAATACATTGTTAAGGTGAAAAGAGCTTAATCCAAATTTCACATCCTAGAAGAAGGAAAGGTGGGGAAAAGATGGAGTTTGCTCTTTTTTCTAAATTTGGGATTTAAATTCCCATGTTTGAGGACCTGGCCTTAATAGGTGCACAGTTCATTCAGAAAATGTAACGTCCAATTGCTTGGGAAAAAAGTTGCTACCTAGATTATTCACGTAGTCAAATAGACAAAATAGCCACCAATATCATTCAATTTGGAAACTTCTCTTTTTAAGATGTGGTTTTTCTCTGGAAACTGTTGGAAACTTTAAAAGTAGAAGATTATAAAAACACAAAAAAAAGGATGAAATAATACATTTTTGTCCCATTTTTCTTGTGAAAAAATAAAAAACAGCAGAAAGGTTTTTTAACATAAAAGAAACAAAAGATAAAAAACACATGTGATCAAAAAAGAACTTCAATGCCTCAGGAAAATACTGAGAATGTCACTGGATAATACCAAAATAATATTGTGATACTTTCATTTTCCACAATATTTTGATTACATCAGGTTATGTTGCCAATATTAATTGCTGGATTCAAAACGACAACAGTATCAAGATACTTTCAAAATATTGGTAAAATCTGTGACTTTGTAGAACACACATCAAATCAGATATTCCCCTAAGGAAAAAGATGTCTTTTATTACACGGTGAATGAAATGCAATTTATTACATCTCCAGGAGATTCTCACAAACAGATAAAAATTGGACTCCCACAATTACAACTCGGTTCATGCCATATCCTCAACAATTTATTGCATCCTTTGATCCAGATATAGGTGGAAAAAAATAAGCCACCACATAAGTGATGACAACAACCTGCCGTTACAACTGTTGTGAAAGGGAATCAAGGATAAACGGTAATTATTGTAAAATTGTACATGGGCAGACTAGGTTGGGCCAAAGAATTTGAAAAATTGAAATGATTACAATGTTGCAAACCTAGACCTCCATAAATTTTGAAACTGTTCATGGGCAGGCATCAGGCAGGGGTAGCTTTAAGTGCCTCCTAGTCCTTACCCTAAGTAGGCCAGGCCTTAGTCAGATTACTAGTACAAAATTTCTAAGTCGCAAACCGATCTCCATCGTGCTTATACCACAGCTGGCAGGAAACTTGGAGGCAACCCTAAGTTATCAAAATTGAAATTCAGAGGCAGATAACTCAAGGCCCTAAGAAGGTTAGTCACCACCAGTCAGTCCACCTTATTTGACTAAAATAAAATTAACATAAGGATCTAAAAGCAGACTATTAAAAAACATGAAAAAATAAATGAGTAAATCATATATATATATATATATATATATATATATATATATATATATATATATATATATATACACATAACCCCCAAGCCATCTTGAGCTCCGTCCAATCACAATCACCTGCCACATTGCATCGGGTGGGTGTGACTGAACACTGTCTAGTGCAATGCATCAGTATGCTATGAGAGGCCAGAGGATTTTCCCATCCAAACCCAGACGGAGAAAAATAAAGAATTATATGGCACATCTAACTTTTACAATGGTTTTTAAACTTTTTATAAGTTATCCTACTCTAAAAGAAAGATAAAAAAACACAGATATAAAAGCATGAGCGTAAACCACCCTACCAACTAGGCAGTCAATGATCTAGACACCCAACTAGGCCTTGGTGACTTTCAGGCCAAGGCCTAGTTGACCACTGACTAGGCCGACTAGTCAGTGGTTTGACAACCAACAATAAGGTCAGGATTCTTTATATTCAATCAAAAATTGTTAGGACACCTCCCTTCCAAACACAGCCCAGGCCGTAACTAAATTATGGGCCAAAATAGTGCAGCCACGAAACTGAAACAGCATATTAAGTGAGAAACCTAACCTGATCAGGTGACTCAGGTGATCCTCTTACCGCCTCATCAGGTGTCGCAGGTGGAGTTTCCTCTAGTTCATTTACTTGCTCTACTTTTTTCCCAGTTTCTTTTAACTTCTCTGCTTCTTTTTCCTTCTTTAAGCGCTCCTCCTCTTCAGCTTTTTCGATCTGTTGCTTGTTCTCTACAAAAGAATAAAAACAAAAAAAGAAACAGAAATCATGGTTTGAGATCATGAAATTTCAAAACCGCAGCTCCAATTAATTGCATTTGTATGTTTTTGCTATTTTGGCATAACCTATCATCAACACAGTGCAACGTTGCTTACTTTCACAATCATTATGTATCCGTTGTTCAAAATGAGACTGCTGTTCCTTCAAAAGACAAAACTAAAGAAAGAAAACAATGGGGGAAGGGGGGAGAGAATAAGAGGACCAAGAGGTTAATAATACTCACCCATACATCAGATCAACAATGATTGTAAAACAACACGAAAAAAAAATCGCATATTTAGTGTTGTATGTATCGTACGATGCGGGGCTGTATCATATGGTGCATACGGGGCTGTATTGTACGATGCATATCATCACTTTTTAGATTTACGACACGATACACCACCTGTATCGCAAACAGCTTGTGTATCGTGGCATTGTTAAATACTATAGACAGTCGATTAGAGTGATTCTGCAATATTAGAAAGTTGGAGAATAGGTCTTTAAATATTTTCTTATGTTTCTTGGACTGAATTTGTAATTATTGTATCGCCAGCCCTAATCTCTTTAACTTTGAGATTAGGGTTACGTAAAGGACATCTTTTTGGCTTCTCTCTCTCTCTGATCGTAACATGGCATCAGAGCCAAGAACGACCTAACGCTGGCAGCCAAGCAGATTTTCCGGGGCACCTCTCTCTGGCGACTTGTTCCCTCTTCTCCGGCATCTTCTTATCTCTTTTCCTCTTATCTTCTATTGTCATCTATCTCAATCAGCAAAGAGGAGATAAGAGGATAGACCTTGCTGCATGGAGGACCTGATCACGCCTGTGTGGAAGGTGTGATCAGATCCTCATGTGGATCGTGTGGAGCAGGAAAATATTTTTCTACTGTTCGTGGATGCAGTTTCAAGCGTGATCAGAATATGCTGGCTGTGGATGATGATTAGAGTATTGTAGCAGTGATCTGCCATATGTGGACATTGGTTAAGAAGTAATCAGATGATCACGTGGAGCAGTATAGCAGAATTGATCTGCCATACGTGAATGGTGGTTAAAATTGCTAGTCCTATGTGCAGTCGTATATGGGATCACTAAGACTGGGCTGCAGCAGTCATCGGCTGAAACAGTAATAAGGTGGTATCTTCTCTTGTTAGACGGTTCAGGTTTGATTCAGGACTAGTGATTGTGATCCTTTTGTGTTGCCCAGCTTATTATATTTGGTTTAATATTTCTGTGGTCCGTAGAGATACCTTTCTCGACTGTTGTTGACTGTTGCATCTTATACATACATATATTGTGCGAAAAATTCTATGTGGGGTTTTGCTATGGCTAATGGTAATATGTTTGAGGGTTCTAATGACTACAAGATGGCTGGAAATTCTTTCTCATATGGAACCACGATCAAACTTAATGGTTCAAACTATGAAATCTGGTCTAGGGTGTTTATGATGTCTGTGGCTGGTCATAGGAAGAAATATATTCTTGAAGAAGATGAACCTCCTGAGAAAAAGAGGAAATATGCTCTGTGGGATGAAGATAATAACATTGTAATGTCATGGATTATGAACAGTGTAGAGTCCCGTATAGCTCCAACAATTGCATACTACACCAGGGCTAAAGATATAGAGTCTTTCTTGAAGAAGACATATTTTCATGCTACTAATGTTATTAAGATTCTACAACTGGAAGAGGAGCTTTGTAACATACGGCAAGGAGATCAAGACCTGTCACAATATTTTGCTACATTAATTGCTGCATATGAATGGTTAAAAGCTCTTTGTCTGTCTTGCAAACATTGCTATGCATCACACCTTAAAACTAGTATGGTAGCAAAGTTTCTATCTGGGTTATCTTCAAAGTACTCTGTGGCAAAGTCTCAAATCCTCACAGGCAATGATCTTCCAGATTAGCAGACACATATAATAGATTGAGTCGTCTTGCAGTCACTCTTTCTCAGCCTACGCATGATACGCCAGAATCTGCACTTGTGATATCAGGAGGACGTGGCCATAGTCCTTATGTTGGAGCTAGAGGACATGGTAAAATCGTGGTGCAGGACGTGGCCATAGTCCTTATGTTGGAGCTAGAGGACGTGGTAAAGCCGCGGTGCAGGACGTGGCAGGTTTCAATGTACATTTTATGGCAAATTGGGCCATTTGTTAGGATAAGCATCCTCATCTTCATTCTATTAGTCTATCCGAGGGTGGTGGAGGTAGAATCACTGCAGCCAAAGGGTCTTCTTCATCCCAAGCAGCTTTCTCGAAGGCGACTATATCTATGGTTGGGTCTTCTATTGATTCTCTTACACCCACGTCATATTCACTTAAGTAAAAATGAATATGATCTTGTTCTTGTTTAGAGATCTGCCACCACATTAGCAGTAAACTCAACCTTCTCCATTGGTGCCCCTACCGATGACCTAGGTATGATGTAGATGATAGATTCAGGAGCATCCAAGCCCTGTTGTAATCAGCCGCAGATGTTTTCTTCCTTCATCAGATTCTCTACTCGACAAGATGTCCGACTAGCTGATGGCAAGTTGTCCCCTGTTTTGGGCAGCAATGATATTTACCTCTCACACTCAAGCACCATTACACATGTGCTATATGTTCATTGATTCCCTGTTAATTTGTTATATGTTAAGCAACTGGCTAGTGATTTACAATGTAGAGTCATTTTTTACCCTAGTTCATGTTCTTTTCAAGACTTACTAACTGGAAAGATGATTGATGGCAGCCCTGAATGTGAGGGACTCTATTTAGAACGCATTCCCATTTAAATTTTATATCCAGATCGTTCATTATTTCATATATCTCCCAAAGTATTTGGATGCACCTGTTTTGCACACGCCCTAGGCCCTAACAAAAACAAGTTTGCTGCCCAAGCCATCAAATGTGTATTTATTAGACATTCTACCAATCAAAAAGGCTATAAGTGCTTTGACCCCCAGACAAAGAAAGAGATTATCAATGCGGATGTTACATTCTTTGAGTCCTAGTCCCTCTACGTCTGAGATGTCAGTTTCTATTCCTCTTCTTATTCCTCCTGTGTCACTTGAGTCAATTCCCCCTTCTCCACCTATGTCACATGATTGTTTCCTTGATCCTCCCTTAGTCTACACTCGTCGTCACGAACATTTTTCCTCCCCAAACCACCCACCAGCACCTTCTCAAGAGGTAAGCTCCACTGATAAGACTGACTCAGGTTTAAATGATGACTACTCCACAGATGATCTACCTATTGCTATTCGCAAGGGCAAGCAACAATGCACACTACATCTAATTTTTAATTCTCTCTACCAGTGTTGTACGTATCGTACGATACGGGGCCGTATCATTTACAAAATACGATACGATACACCCCCTGTATCGTAAATGGGGGTGTATCGTACCTGTATCGTACGATACGTGCGATACGAGCCCCCGTATCGTACGATACGGGCTGATCTCTAAAAAGGGGGATTGAAACCATTTTTTCGAGTTTTTTTTTATAAAAACTCACCCCTTCTTCATTTCTAATCTATAGATTGTACCGCCTTAGAGGGAAATCATCGATTTCCATTGTGAAATCATCTATTAAACCATGGATTTGTGCATGGGTGGCTGATTCCCATTGGAAGGAAAGGGGTTTTTCTAAACCATGAAGATGAAGATGAAAAAGAATAATATTGTTATGAATTTTGATGTCTATGAAGAATGAATGATGAACCGTCCGCGTGAACGCGTAAGTTTATAGCATTTAGCAAAATAATAAGTCTATCATTATCTAAAAGACCAAAACATGTTTTCTATGAAGAATTTATTATTTTTAATTTTTTCTGATTTTTTTTATGAATTTTCCGATTTTTTTTAATTTTTTCTGATTTATTATTATTATTTTTTAAAAATTTACGATACAGTTACGATACGTTACGATACGGCGTATCTTAAAGCCCGACCGATACGGCTTACGATACACGTTTTACAACATTGCTCTCTACTATCTGAGTACAAATTTGGTGCAGTTTGATCGGGCTATGTCTAGTCACATTATCTCGTCTTCTCACCATCAAGTCTTATTAGATTCACGGTGGAGGCCAGCCATGCAGGAGGAAATGGATGCTCTTATTTATAGGGAGACTTTATAGGGAGACGTGGGACTTGGTGGATCCACCAATGCATTGTGATGTGGTTGGCTCCAAATGGGTATTTACCATCAAGTATCATTCTGATGATTCAGTTGAACGGTTTAAAGCTTGCTTTGTCGCTAAATGATATACACAAACGTATGGGGTTGACTTCTTTGAGACATTTTCGTCTGTGGCTCGGTTGGGTACTATTCGACTGATTATATCTCTTGTTGTCCAGCAAGATTGGCCTCTATTTCAACTGGATGTGAAAAATGTCTTTTTCTATGGAGATCTCTCTGAAACCGTCTATATGTAGCAACCGCCTGGTTTTGAGCAACAATGACAAGTGTTCCAAGGTATGCAAACTAAAGAAGGCTATCCATGGACTGAAACAAAGTCATCGTGCATGGTTCCATAAGCTAACTGAGGTTGTATCTAAGTGTGGATTTCGAAGATCCCAGCTTGATCACTTGTTGCTCATCAAACGAGACACATCTGATATCGTGATATTGATTGTATATGTTGATGATCACCGGGAAAAGTAATCAAGAGATAGCTCAGACAAAGGAGTTCCTAAAGAAGCACTTTGTCACAAAGAACATTGGTCAACTTCGTTATTTTCTTGGTATTGAGGTGGCACGTAGTAGTAAAGGAGTTGTAGTGTCTCAAAAAAAAATATGTTCTTGATCTTATGCAAGAAACAGGTTTATTGGGGGCTAAACCTGCCACACTTCCTATGAATCCTCGAGTTCATATCCATGATGATGAATCAGAGCAGTTTGACTCTAGATCTTACAGATCTCTGATAGGAAAATTTTTATATTTGACTGTTACATGACTTGACATTAGCTTTATTGTAAATAAGCTAAGTCAATTCATAGAAAAACCCCGAAAGCTTCATTGGGAGGCTGCACTAATGGTAGTAAGATAGTTGAAATCAGTCCCGAGAAAGGGGTTATGATTCAAACATGGAGAAGGTGTTCACATAGAAGTTTATAGTGATGGTAAAGTTTGTAGATGACAGGAAGTCTACTACAGGTTTTTTGTGTATTAGTGGGAGGTAATCTTATTTCTTGGAGGAGCAAGAAGCAGAATGTGGTGGCTCGATCTAGTACTGAGTCTGAATATAGGGCTATGACTCAAACTATGGTTGAAATGTCATGAGTCAGATCAGAGCTTCTAGATTTGGGTGTTTCAGTGAATCTCCCAACCAATGTTATAAAAGGCGTAGCGTATCGCGTATCGGTCGGGCTGACCTATACGCTGTATCGTAACGTATCGTAAACGTAGCGTAGCGTATCGTAAAATTAATTTTTTAATTTTAAAAAATATTTAAAAATCAGAAAAAATAGAGAAAATTTATTAAAAATCTGAAAAAATAAACAAAAAATAAGAAATCAAGAAAAATATATTCAAATATAAAAAAGATCATCATACATAAGGAACATTCATGTGTGTCAACAACGCATACAAAAATTAGAAATTAGATATTCAAAATAACATAATAAGCATCCATCACAATTTTAAACTTGAAAATTTTATAGAATCTTAAGACTTAGAGTCTTAGGACTTTGAGTTTTAGGACTTATATTACATCACAATTTTATAAGTTCAAAACATATAGTTATCAACTTATCATCTTTCATGATTTAACGATAATATTTTCCAAATCGATGAATCCTTGGTTATTTTTTATGAAAATGTGCAAAATCTCTCCCTCCTACGTCTCTTGGAGTCTTTAAATACAAGAAGAGAGAGAGGGAGGAGTGTTTAAACTTTAAAAAATAAAAAATTTTGTGTTTTAACCCGTATCGTACGATATGGGGGTGTATCGCCCGTATCGTACGATACGGCCCCCGTATCGTGCGATACGTGTACGATACAGACGCGTATCGTCTTTAAACATCGTATCGTATAGGTTTTCTTGACCTATACGATACGTATCGTACGATACGCGTCCGTATCGTACGATACGGATAACATTGCTCCCAACGAAGATGTATTGTGACAACAAGGCAACAAACCTATATTGCAAACAATCTTGTCTTCCATGAGATGACGAAACAGATTGAAATGGATTGCCACTATGTTCGGAACTTAGTACAAAAAGGAGTTATTAGCACTATTTATGTCTCCTCAAAAGATCAGGCAGCTGATATTTTTACCAAGGCTCTTTCCATAAGCGATTTCCTGAAAGGTTGTAATAAGCCGAGCATGATTGATATCTAAGCTCCAACTGGAAGGGAAGTGTTAAATACTCTACAGTCTACACAGTCGATTAGAGTGTTTCTGCAATATTAGAAAGTTGGAGAGTAGGTCTTTAAATATTTTCTTATGTTTCTTGGACTGATTAGTGTATCGCCAGCCCTAATCTCTTTGAGATTAGGGTTACGTAAAGGGCATCTTTTTGGCTTCTCTCTCTCTCTGGTCGTAACAGGTATCATATGTACAGTGTGATACACGACGTATATTGTACGATACAATCTTAGTTGTCAAGGCAGCTAGCCGCTGCCTAAGCACCATGTGCCAAAAGTCATTGCATTTTTGCTTCGTTATTTTTAATTTTAAAATGTTAGTTTTATGTTTTATATGTTATAGCATGTTAGCAAGTTAGGATTAATCAAAATCAATTTATAAAACAGCAAAATAAAATGTTTAATGCATTGGCAAATAGTGGAATACCAGGATATAGTTGGTTCTGATCAAATGCATTGACAAACAGCTTTAGGTTTTTCAAGTTGTATTTGACAAATAGTGAAATGTCAGGCTATAGTTGGTTCTGGTCAAATGCAAGGCCTTAAACAGTTTTTTGTGTATGGAGATTAGTTCAACATATAAAGAAATAGAAGAAGAAATCAGTTACCAAAATTTATGAAAGAAAAGATAGAAGAAGAAATCAGTTACCAATAATGATAGGATTGCATTCAATGTATGGAGAGTTAGAAGAGGAAACCAGTTACCATAAAAGCTTTTAATGATGTAACAAGTTACATATATACACAAACAAATATGGAACTTGTGAAGTATGTTAGACGGGTCTCGGGACCGGGCCCGAATCCATACCCGATCCATCTTGTAGCCTTTGTTGGGCATTACTTAAGTCGTGTAACCCTAATCCTTATGGTTAATGAAATCTTAAGAGAGAGAGAGTCTGGCGGCTAGTGGGCAACCAGCTCCTCCTCATCTGTGGTTTTTTTCCTCTTGTTGAGGGTTTTTCCACGTTACATCGTGTTCCTCGTATTCTCTTTCTCTATGCTCGTGTTTCTTCATGGTATCAGAGCCCACGAGATTGGGACTTTTTTGGTGATCGTGGAGTTTTCTTCACCCGCCGCCGCTGCTGTCACCGTCGTCGTTTCCACCGCCGCCGCAGTGTCCGACGCCGTTACCTTTCTGCTGCATCGTCCGACGACGCTGCTGACACCGCCACCGGCGTCACCGCCCTTACGACCGCGCCGTCGACCTGCTCCCTGACGTCGCGCCCTGCTCCCTGCCATCATCCTTTGCGTCGTCGCCTTCTGGGTCGGCCCTACTCCAGTGGTGCCCTCCATTGCTGCCACCGTTCGCTGTCGCCCCCCTTCCTCCCTGCCGTCGCCCTCTGCGCCGTCCATATCGGCGCCCGACCTGCTCCCTGCTCCGCCTGACCAACAACGTCTTCCGTCGCCCGACCTGCTTCCTGGTGTTGCCTTTCCGTCTAGCGCTGCCTCTACTCCCTGCATCATTGTTCTCCTGCGGGTCTGCTGCAAAGTTCCAGCACCTCTGCTCACACCAGTTGCTGCGTGCTCCCCATTGCCGCGGCTGCCCTTTGTCACTGCAGGAGAAATTTGGGTGTTCGATCGACGTGATGGCGGATTCCCCTATGGGAGAGTGGATCATCGACAGTGGCGCTACTCACCACATGACCGGCGATCCTAAAGTCTTTCATGGGTATAAGCTTTCGTCAGGAAAGGAACGTGTTTCTCTTGCTAATGGTTCCTCTATCTCTGTGGCTGGGAAAGGGAATCTCCCACTTTTGAACAAGTTCTTTGTCCACAATGCTCTACATGTTCCCCATCTTCCCTTGAACCTCTTGTCGGTTAGCAAGATTACAAAAGAGTTGAATTGCGAACTAATTTTTTCTGCTGATCGTTGTGTTATGCAGGACTTGGTGACAGGGAAGAGGATTGGGATTGGTCTGACTTATGACGGGCTATATCGCTTACCCATGCGTACTGCTCAGGCTCTCATGACGGCAGTCAGTCAAGCAACGAAGAACAGAGAGGAGTCCCTTCAATTGCTTCTACGGTGGCATGAGCGCCTTGGACACCTGCCTTTTGGAATTCTTAGACAGTTGTTTCCTGATTTATGTTCCAGGTTAGATATGACTATGGTGTCCTGTGATGTCTGTCACCTGGCCAAACATGTTAGGGCTTCATATCCTTTGTCTAGCCATCGGTCTAATGGGGTATTTGCCATGATTCATTCTGATGTGTGGGGGCCTTCAGGGATTCCTTCTTATCATGGTTTTCAGTATTTTATCACCTTTATAGATGATTGTTCTCGTCACACTATTGTCTACTTGTTGAAAGACCATAGTGAAGTTCCTATTGCCATAGAGACTTTCATTGCTTATGTGGAAACTCAATATAGAGCATCTGTTAAGACCTTTCGATCTGACAATGCTCGTGAGTATATGTGTCAGTCTGTTGATAACTTCTTTCGACAAAAAGGAATTGTTCATGAGACTTCTTGTAGTTATACTCCTCCTCAAAATGGAGTTGTTGAACGAAAGAATCGTCAGTTATTGAATATGACTCGAGCTCTTCTTTTTCAACGTCATGTTCCTAAAAGGTATTGGGGGGATGCTGTGTTGACCAGTGCGTATTTTATAAACCGTTTGCCTAGTCGTGTGTTGAATGGGCAGACGCCTCACTCTATGTTACCGGGGAGTCTTTGCTTTATTCATAATCATAGTCCTCACATTAAAAAGCTTGATCCAAGGTCTATTAAGGGCGTATTTCTAGGTTATTCTCCCACTCAAAAAGGGTATAAGTGTCGGGAACCCTTCCACTGGTCGTGCCTATGTTACCAAAGATGTGACTTTCCTTGAACATACTTCCTATTTTGGTGAGAATCCTCTTCAGGGGGAGAATTCTATGTCAAAGGAAGAATATTCTTCGAGTCAAGAAATTCTGTTTACAGTTTTTTTAGACTACAGGCGTGAATCCATTGGTCCTTCTATTGAGGTGCTTGAACAAGAGAAAAATGGAGAGTGTTCTACTGGGGCAGGAGAGGAATGCAATCGTCTGTTTGGGCAAGTTTATTTTAGGCGAAGAGTCTGTACTGAGGAGATGATAGGTGGTGAGAATTCTGCTCCCAATCCAGTTAGTCCTTCCCTGGATGACCCAAGTCGTGCTCAGAAGCAACCTGTTGAAGAAGAGATTCAGACTGTTATTGCAAGTGAAGAGCTTCCCATCGCCCTGCGAAAGGGTGTCAGGTCATGTACTCAACATCCTATTGGTAATTTTGTTTCATATTCTAGACTGAGCAAGAACTACAAATGTTTTGTATCTTCTCTTTCTTTGGCTATGATTCCCAGGAATGTTGCTGAGGCTCGAAGTGATCCCAAGTGGACTTATGCAATGCAAGAAGAGATGGAAGCCCTGAGAAGAAACATGACATGGGAAGTTATAAAGATTCCTAAGGCGGCTCACTTGGTTGGATATAAGTGGGTCTACACCATCAAGTACAAACCAGATGGAAGTGTTGAAAGATACAAAGCTCGTCTTGTGGCCCAGGGGTTTAGTCAGAAATATGGGATTGATTATTTGGAGACCTTTGCTCCTGTTGCGAAGATGAAGACTGTCAGAGTCATTATCTCCTTAGTTGTGATGAAGGAGTGGAAGATGTACCAACTTGATGTCAAGAATGCATTTCTCAATGGAGACCTTGAAGAGGAAGTATATATGTGTATGCCTCCAGGATATGAGGAACCTGGAAAATGTTGCAAGTTAAGGAAAGCTTTATATGGGCTCAAGCAATCTCCTCGAGCATGGTTTGAACGACTTAGACTTGTCATGAGACAATGTGGATACCATCAAGGGAATGGAGATCATACACTCTTTGTGAAGAGAAATAAACAAAAGGTTACTATTTTGTTGGTATATGTTGATGATATGATTGTCACAGGTGATGATGAAGATGAAATAATTAAGTTAAAGAAACTGTTGGCGATCGAGTTTAATCTCAAGGACCTTGGTAAGTTGAAATATTTTCTTGGCATTGAAATTGCTAGGTCTGGGACTAGCCTCGTGCTAAATCAACGGAAGTACACCCTAGATTTGTTAAAAGAGACTGGGAAATTAGGGTGTAGAACAGCTTCTACTCCTCTATATGCTGGCCATAAGTTAAGTCTTAGAGATGGGGAGCCTATCTGTGAAGAGGCCAAAAGAAGATATCAATGTCTTGTAGGGAAGTTGATTTATCTTACTCTCACTAGACCTGATTTACCTTTGTTGTGAATGTGATGAGTCAGTTCATGCATGCTCCCACGAATGCCCACTTGAAGGCTGTTGACAGTATCTTGTGCTACTTGAAGAGAAATCCTGGCAAAGGTCTTTTGTATGTCAAGCAAGACACTCTTGGGATTGAAGGTTATTCAGATGCAGACTAGGCAGGCTGTATTGACACTAAGAGGTCCACCTCTGGTTATTGTATCTATTTGGGAGGGAATCTCATAGTGTGGAGAAGTAAAAGGCAAGATGTGTGTTCTCGTTCCAGTGCTGAAGCAGAATACAGAGCAGTGGCTATGGGAGTTTCAGAGCTTTTGTGGCTAAAAGTATTGTTGACGGATATTGGTATAAAGGTTGAAGAACCAATGAAGATGTATTGCGATAACAAGTCTGCAATCAACTTGGCCAACAACCCTGTGCTTCATGACAGAACAAAGCATGTTGAGATTGACCGACATTTAATTCGAGAGAGAATTGATGCTAAAGAACTTGTACTTCCTTACATGAGATCTGAAGACCAAACAGCTGATGTTCTGACGAAAGCTCTATCTTCAACTTCATTCGAGAGAAATGTATCCAAGTTGGGCATGTTTGATATGTATGCCCAACTTGAGCGGGAGTGTTGAAGTATGTTAGACGGGTCTCGGGACTGGGTCTGAATCCATACCCGATCCATCTTGTAGCCCTTGTTGGGCATTACTTAAGTCGTGTAACCCTAATCCTTATGGTTAATGAAATCTTAAGAGAGAGAGAGTCTGGCGGCTAGTGGGCAACCAGCTCCTCCTCATCTGTGGTTTTTTTCCTCTTGTTGAGGGTTTTTCCACGTTACATCGTGTTCCTCGTATTCTCTTTCTTTGTGCTCATGTTTCTTCAGAACTCATAGACAAATAAATACTGGTAGAACACACAGAAAAACACTTTGAATACTTTGAAACACATTATACACACAGTAAACACTTTGAAAACACACAGCAAACATGTTGAACAGAAAACACAAAAAAAAACTCTTTGAAGGTGAAAAGTCACCTTCCATGGACTACGTGTGCTAGTGTCTAGTCCAGCCCAGGACCGCCTAGGCGCCAACACCAAATCCCCCCCTAAGTCACCTAGTCCATGACTAAGCGTCGCCTAGGCAACATCTTAACAACTAAGGATACAATACATGTCTATTTTGGAAAATGTGGGGTTAAGCCCCCCTTTTCAAACTAATTTTTAAAACTTGCCTCCTTCATTTCTAAACATATCTAACAGTTGAAGGAGGGGAAGGTTCTAACAATTTTGAAAAGGAATAATCGGTTTCACCATCAAATCATCGATTTGAGAGCAGATTTATGCATGGATTACTGATTCTTGATTAGATAAAGAGGGTTTATATCTTTTACAAAAGATGAAAATGAGAATGGAGATGATAAAGATTATGAATGAAGTTATTTTCATTTGTTATCTGCACTAAAATTGAACAATTTTGTCTTGGGATGTGACGTATAATGTATGTAAAACTTGTTTTTTGATGATTATGGATCTTGTGACTTACTTGTGAGTTATTATGTAGATCTTATAAATTATGTTTCTTGATGTCTTAGATCATGTTGTGTCACTATATGATATTATGAGTTATTAATGTTTGTGAAGTAATTTTGTATCTACAATAAGCCTATCATTATGTATAACATTTTTTTTCATTAAAAAAACCATATTTTTTTACTTATCTGTTTTGTTCTTTATTTCTGACTTTTTCTTATTTTCTGAATTAAAAAAACCACTGTTGTACGCATTAGGGCCGTATCGTATGATATATACCGTCGCTTTTAAAATTTACAATATGATACATCACCTGTATTGCAAACAGGTGGTGTAACGTATGTGTATCGCATGTATCATGCAATACACAACTTGTATCGTACGATATAGGGCGATACACCTCATATCGCACGATACATGTCTATTTTGAGAAGTATGTGGTTAAAACCATCCTTTTTCAAACTAATTTTTAAAACTTGTCACCCTCTTCATTTCTGAACATATTTAATAGTTGAAGGAGAGGGAGATTGTGGCAATCTTCAGAAGGAATAATCAATTTCACCATGAAATCATCAATTTGAAAGCAGATTTATGCATGGATACATAAAGAGGGGTTTATATCTTCTACAAAAGATGAAAATGAGAATGAGATGATAAAGATTATGAATGAACCTGTTTTCATTTGTTATTTGCATTCACATTGAACAATTTTGTCTTGTGATGTGATGTATAGTGTACGTAAAACTTGGTTTTTGATACGTTATGTATCTTATAACTTACTTGTGAGTTATTATGTAGGTCATCATATAAATTATGTTTCTTGATGTCTTAGATCATGTTGTGTTACTATATGATATTATGACCACTTATTAGTGTTTGTGAAGTAACTTCATACCTATAATAAGCCTGCCATTATGTATAACATGTTTTTTTATTTAAAAAACATAAATTTTATTTTTCTTCATTTATCTGATTTTTCTTTAATTTTTTTTATTTTTTAATTAAAAAATAAATTTACGATACGTTATGATACTTTACGATAAAGCGTATTCTAGTAGCCGGACCGATACGGCTTACGATACGCTTTTTACAATATTGAAAAATACAATTTTACGATACATATACGATACGTTACGATACTTTACGATACAAAGTATCTATTGGACTGATATGGCTTACAATATGCTTTTTACAACATTTTATATAAGTAACAGTAGGTTAGATATATTAGCATTAGTTTGAGAACATCCAGGATATCAATGAAGCTAAATTGCAAATAAGAGAAACTTATTAAGACACGTTCCATGAAAAACTTATTAAGACACGTAAGACACGTTCCATGAATGGCATGCAAGCATATACCTTCTCAAAGCAAGACACAACCTATGCAGTAGTTGAGACTAAAGCTATTTGTGCAAATTAGTCTAAAACTTGAGCAGAATCTAGAATGCATAATAGCATCCAAAGCTGAAGTTCAAGGGCTTCTCTCTCTCTCTCTCTCTCTTATATATAAGAATTTGCCATCATTGAGTGACAGTAGAATAAAGAGTAAGCTGGGTAAAACGATAAGACCTTGCCAAGTTACCTTTGAGCTTGTCAACTACATCTTTGAGCAGTTTCTCCTCTTTTTTCAGCTTTGATAGCTCTGCCTCTTCTTTCTCAATTGCTTGTTTGGCATGCTCAATTTCCTGCCTACGTATAGCAGAACCCTCCTGAAATGTAGAAATCTTCTTCTTTAATTTTTCTCTAGCTGCTTTGCCAGCCTCCCAACATGTATTTGGACATTTGATCTTCCCATCATATTCATCACTTCCATCACAACAATCTGCTCAATGAGTACAAAAAAAGAAACTGAAAATATCAAACAAGAACTTCATAGTTCATTATGGCTCCGGGCACATCTAAGTCATGTAATGAGGATGTAATCTATCAGCTAAAGTAGATGTTTGACTATTCACTCATCAGACGGTCAGGTTCAAATAAGCTAACTTCTAAAGAAAAATCAACTTCAGATGGCATCAAGATTACTACAAACAGAACGACAATCAACTGTTCAAGAAACACAAGCAAACTTCGGCCCAATTCAAGAAGCAATCTTGTGGCAATACCATCGTTAACACACAACATGCTCCCCCATAAAACAAACAATCAATCACTAAGAATTTGCTTGAACAACAAGAAGCAAATTCAGAAGCATTTGATGGTACAGAATCAAACCCTCAATCAAATAGCAGAAAAAGAAACATCATTTTAGTTTAGTGGAAAGAAACCCTTACCACAAATGCCATCATTCACACGAGAAGAAAATAATGTGAGGGGCGTGTGGCCGGAGTTTCTGCAGAAGAATCTTCCCTCAGGACATGCAGGCGTTCCTACACAATAGAAACAAATAATGCGTGAATCTGCTTTTTCCGCATCATCAATGGACAGACCCTGCTTCATTCCCGAGCTCAAAAATGGTTGTGGGGGGGGGGGGGGGGGGGGACCCTCACCGTACTGATAAAACCAAGAGTTACCAGACGCAAAAGAAAGCATCAAACTTCGATCGCAAGCTCATGAGAAAAGAAAGCTTCCTCGAATTCGGTAAGACAACGCAAAAAAGAAGTTAGAGAGAGAAAGAGATTGCTCACCAGGTTCGTCCGTTCCGTCCGCGCAATCGCAGAATCCATCGTTCAATCTAGCCCTAACGAAACTCTTCGATCCGTCCTTGCACTTAATCGCTTCTGATTTGAAGTATTTCTCATCTGATGATCACACAATAAGAGCATTCAGAAAGAAAGATTACAAATCTGAAGAATCAGAAAAAGGAACGTGGTTGAATGTCCGAGAAGCAAGTAGGAAAATGAGAGTTCGCGAATCGCCTTACCTAGGGGAGACAGTCCTAGGAGTTGCACGGCGGAATCCGCCTCGACTCCATTGTAAGTAACGGCGAGCCATATGAATCCAAGTAGAAAGATCCAATAAGTCATTTCTTCAAATTTTCCAACGAATTTTGCGCTCAATCGACTTCTCTTTCACTTCCCCCTCGGGAGGAGAGGAAAGGACAGCACCACCGCCGACTCTGCCTTCGGTCCCCGTCCGCCGCTTGGGTTCCAATTCACAAGAGTATTCACAGAGTTGTCTATTCACCGTCCAACCCGACAGGAGGACTGGAGTCGGACATCATTTATTTATTTGTTTGTTTCAACGAATGTTTTTAAAATTAGGAAATTGAGTCGGAATCCGTCCAGTTGCGGGTTTCTAAATCGGCCGATTCAGTTAAATCAATTATGAATCGGAAAAAGTATTATTTCTAGACAGATGAGATTATTAGAACACACAGTAAGCAAAACTAAGCAAACCGACTGCTAACTATGAGCTTGGCAATGATATTAGAAAACAAAATATGTGGAGCATAGAAGAAACCTAATCTAACTACTCTAACACTCACCAAAAATCTAAAGAACAGCCTAATTTACTCAACTAAATAACGGAAAGCTAGGGTAATACTCATATGAAATAGTGCCTAAACCATAAGAAAAACTGTTCTGACAGCTATGAAATAGTAAGCCCTATAAATATTCTACTCTAGTTCTTAGAAGAGCAGAAGTCTTACAAACCTACTAAAACCAATTCTTGAACAGAAGTATCTTGCAAATGAAAGTGCTATCTTGCATTGGATCTCTTTTTGTGTTTTCATTTAATGGATTGAGTTGGACTTTGTTATTTTTAGTTTTGGATCTACATCTAAGGATCCAATAAGTGTGTTTTGGGTTCATGATCAGTCATTTGTTGAATCAAAATCCTAATTGTTTCCTTGCATTTTCTTTCTCTATTTTTTATTGTTATTTATGTTCCATTTTTTTTCATTTTCTCCAACTTGGTCAGGCTTTGATCCAATTGAAGCAAAATTTCTAATCTCTTCATCAAATTGGTATTAGAGCCTACGGTTCTTCGTCCTTTTTCAACCATTAGAAAGGCCTGAGGATGATATGATTATTGAGTATGTTGACAAGTATGCAAGAAGATATGAAGCGTATGAATCAAGATTCAGCTAATTGCACAAAGGGGATGGACTTGATCAAAGCAAGGTTGCAGCATATAAAAAAATCATCGGTCAACAAAATCGAGATATAAGAAACAAGCTACGATAGAAGCACTGTGGGATTAAGTGAAGAACTCCATATACAAAGTATGAAAAGGTGTCTACAACTTCCCCCGAGGGCCTACCCCCCAACCTAGAGTAGCCTGGGGAAGTAAAATCAATCCTTGTTCACACATAGGCTTCTCTGGTACGAAATGAGCCACTTCAAATAGGTTCACTACTCCAGCCTAGAATACGATTAATCCGGCAACGTGAGCTCCGAGTAATTTACCAGATAGATTGATAAGTCGGGCATTCCCCGCCCACCAAGCAAAACCGGTGGTTTTTTGGTCACCACCAACTAAAGCTAAAGTTCCATTAAAGAGCGTTTCCATGAGGCAGAACCTCCTTAGGGAATATAAGGTTTTCATGAGGCTGATCCTGAGCCACCATCCAAGCACGAATACCTTCATTTAAAAGAAATATTTTTGGTGTAGAAAGTCTCAAATTTAGGATCTTTTGCTGCATGGATTTTTTGGGAAATGAAGTCCTAGGCTCGTAGGTTCAAAGCCAAACCGACTACCCTAAGAGCACTCATCTATAAACTGGTGACTTGTACAAATAACATAAAGAAATGTAACCGATGTTTATTGGAAAAAGCAACCCCATAGATTTGTGACCAAAACCGGTTAGCAACGACCATAGAATAGGTCTCTTCAGCTTGAGTTGGGTTAAAGGCATGGAATGTATTCGCACCATCACCATCCTTGAATAAAGTATTTTCTATGGTAGCACCATGAATAGCGCATAGCAAAGCAGCACCCAATACTCCGGCAAGTCCTATCATATGAAATGGGTTCAATGTCCAATTATGAAACCCTTGGAAGAAAATGATGAATTGAAATATAGCTGTTACGCCAAAACTGGGCGCAAAGAACCAGCCAGACTGACCTAGTGGATAAATTAGGAATATGGAAACAAAAACAACAATAGGACCAGAGATTGCAATCACATTATAAGGTCTCAATTGAATCGATCGAGCAAATTCAAATTGATGTAACATGATGCCTATTAGTCCGAAAGTGCCATGGAGAGTGACAAAAGTCCACAAACCACCTAATTGGCACCAACGAGTAAAATTTTGTTGTGCTTTCGAGCCCCATAGTAGCAATAAAAAATGCACTAAACTATTAGCAGGGGTAGAAACTGAAGTGGTTAGGAAATTGCAACCTTCCAAATATGAATTATCCAATCCATGGTTATACCATAAAGGTACAAAGGTTGTACCTGTGAACCACCCTCCTAAAGTGAAATAGGAGCAAGGAAGAGCAATAGACAGGACCAACCCACAAAAACGAACTGGTCTCTTCGTAGCCAGTCATCCATAATATAAAATAAATCATTTTCTTCTTTGGTAAATCTACCAAGGGCTATAGTCATAGTGATCCTCCTATTTAACTACTTCAACCATTTTCAAACACCTCATATCATTATCTGAGTATATGAAGGTTTTATCGTCTATAGATGATTCCCCATCCACTACCCTTTTCCAAATTTTTAGTTTCGAAGATACAATACGGATCCTTCCTTTCTATTGTACCAAACCGACCTAGGCATCCTAGCTCACCTCAATTATTCTTTTCTATTCCTACGAACCATCTGATACCGGAATTGTCTTATGCCTTATCAATCAGATTCAATTTATGAAATAACTGACAAGAAGCAACCGGTCCCTTCTTTCCTTACCACTTGCTTTCTAGATCTATCTCCCCCTCCCTTCCATCAATTGATTTGATTGTTGGATCTTAGTGGTGATATTAAGAAAAGATCAACTATTTATGTTATGGATTCTCTCAATTTCTGTGTATATCTATGCAATTAATAGATTCCCCTAATTTATATTTCTCTGTATACTATATACTATATTAATGTAATATGATCTATACTACTAATAGTATGATCTATACTACTGATCTATACTACTATTTCTTTCTATACTACTGTTTATAAATAATCTAGTTATAATCAAATAAAGTAGTTATAGTTATTTATAGTTATATTAATAGTAATAATATTTTTTGTTACTGTTTAATTTTTTTATTTTTTTCTTCCTTGGATGAATCTCAAATTCTAGAGTATTTATTTTCACCCAAAGTATATGTTTTCAGGGGTTGAAGCAAAAAAAAAAAAAAGAAACTTTGTCTCCTCTTTCCTATAGGAAACTAGAAATAAAAATTCCTTTTCATGATTCAGGTTTATTCACCATTGGCGGAACTAAAATATCAGATGCATCAGTAAGGAATGGTGCTGCGTGAGTTCATGATCAGATATCTGTATATAAATTCTATATAGACATAACCTAGTCTTTTTTTTTCTAGAATCAGTCAAAGATATAGAAAAATAGATTGCTCTTGTAACTCATAATGAACGGTTTCAGTGGAGAAGAGAAAATAAATAGTGATTTATTCCTGTGGCATTCTTATGGGGCACCCAGGAGGAGGAAGAAGATTCAATCGACCCACAATATGTTGCATGGTCCAAGGAAATTACAGATCTGCTTGTACAATTTCATTTATATCGAATCTTGCTATCAGTCTTAGTATGAGAATAGCTGATATAGTCATGATTCAACAGGTCAGGTCCACTTACTTTTTTTCTCTATTTCTCATTTTTCCGCTGGATTTGATCCTGATTGGAACAAGAGAGAAGTATGAATACTTTGGTAATTGCTACTTGGGTATCTAGAATATCTATGTCCCAAGACAAAAAAATACGAATAACGAGAATATATCCCTTAGTAATGTAGTAGTCTTCCTAATGCGGGACATCCTATTATCATAATGAATGAACAGGTTTTCAACCCCATAACTCATTATAACTTTGACAGGCAGTTCCCTTTTTTATGCCATCTCTACCGAATGTGGAAAAATGACCATTGCAGCTTCATGCAAAAGCCCTTTATTGGATTTGAATTGATGACTTGTGCCTTACCATGGCGTTACTCTACCGCTAAGTTAAAAGAGCCTGTTTAATTCACAAATTTAGCCCACTAAGAATCTACTGGACATACCTATACAATTTTATCTTGTACAATTATATATTGTATATATTGTATACAATATATACAATTTACATATATAGATGGGGGCTCATTCAGGAACAATGAATAGTTAATTCAATTGAATACATATATAAATACATATTTGAAATGAATAGTAATATAACAGTCTATGTCTATTATATCTTAATGATGTATGAATCATTGAGTGAAAATTAGAATGAATGGGTTTGACTTTTTCTGTCGGGCAAGACATCCCTTATACTCCGTTATTTTGATTATGATTAGATTATAGAATTAATCTTTGTTATATAAGAATATATAATGTAATGAAAGGTTCCTGAATGAACAATAGAGAATTTTTCTTACATTAATATGTATATGGAATCACAAAAGCGACTTCCCCTAGGGGTAATAGGGTACAACGAAAGAAAAGTTGACCATGAATTATCAATACACCAACAACTTATTCTTCCTGGGTCGATGCTTGAGCGGTTAATGGGGATGGACTGTAATTTCGTTGGTGATATGTCTACGCTGGTTAAAATCCAGCTCAGCCCAAGAATTCGCCGATCCTTGAGGATGATATTAACCAATCCATACTCCAAAAATACATGATGATATGAAGGAATAAAGAGTCAACTTGATTCTATTTGTTCCTTCGTGTTCTCATGTTTCTAACAATCTGGATCTATGAATTATTTTCAGCCAATTCGAGAAATAAAATGAAAAGATGAAAAAAAGAGCCCTTTTTCATTGAAAGATGGATTGTCAGTCAATTTGGCAATAACCACAAGTTGCTTTGTTATTTATCCATCCATCTTCTCTTCTATCTATGTAGATATGTATATCAATATATCCGTTACAGGCATCAATTACAATCTATTTTGTTATATGATATATCTATATGGTTATGGTTCAATGAAATAAAATCAAAATACAAAATCAAAATAAACAATAAATAATGTAAGTTGTACACCTCTTTTTCTTGGGATTGTAGTTCAATTGGTCATAGCACTGCCCTGTCAAGGCGGAAGCTACAGATTCGAGCCCCATTAGTCCCACACTGACCTGGGATCCTATGAATCAATTGATTCATTGCTCCGCCTTCTACGAAGTGGAGGAGACAAAGAGCAGTGTCTAATTCCATGTGGAAGGATCCTTATTTCACATTTATCATCGGGCAAGGTAAGCTCAATTACTAACTGAATTGGGGACAATCTCTTTATCTCGCCCAAATTGCATGTTGGATTCTCAATTTATACATCTGAATTAAGGAAAGGAAGGAGGATACAAATACTAATAAAAGATCAATCAAAGATCCTATCTTTCTGTTATGGGGGTGGAGAATAGAAAATGGAACGAATAATCTTTTTTTCATTTTTCTCTGTCTTTCAAGAAGATTAGGTCATCACAAAAACTTAGCTTAGAACTTAATTCGTTTTCCAGTTCATTTCTACTGTTTGTATCTATGACGAATGGAATCCTGGTCAAACCTCATTCATATGATGTCATTCTATAAAGAATGAGGACGGCGGGTTATAGAAAGGAACGAAAAAGTAGAAAAATATGAGAAATTCAAAGGGATTCTTGGGTGGGGGTCAGGAATGCAATCTTTCGATTCAGTATGGATAAAAGATCTTCCTATGTTATACTATTCAATTCTTGACGATGAATTGATTTGATAGATCAGATATTGTTATTCATGATATTAGAATCTGATTCAGTATCATCAGGATTTAATTAATGCCATTGAATTTCAAAATTATGGAGAATGATTGATCATCTCTAAGGGATTAGATCCCAATTTCTTGCGAAGCAAAATAAAATTAAATTATGAGATTATGGAAGTAAATATACTTGCATTTATTGCTACTACGCTGTTCATTCTAGTTTCTACTGCTTTTTTACTTGTCATCTACGTAAAAATAGTCAATCAAAATGATTAATTTGAATGAAACTTGAGTTAGTCCAATTTTATTAGTTTATTTCTTTTAAAAGGATTCAATAAATGAAAGAAAGGGATGACAATTCCAAGTCTTAAATTAAGTGAGCAGATTGGATTGAATCCTCGGTGTATGTATCCAATAGATGAGATAGTATGATGGGGAGAACTATATGAACCTTTCTACTGTACTATCTATTGTATGAAGATATGAAATATGGACTTGATAGAGATCAATTTATAATCAACCTACATACATACATGTGGATGCAAATCCATAAATTCGTTATATTATATATATATATATATATAGTAAAGAAGAAGTAGGTAAAAAAGAATGTCGTATTTATTCACTATTGCTATAGGCCCCAAGATTACCTATTGTTTGTTGAGGTGAGGGAGTCCCAAGGAAAACCATCGGATTAATGGTAATCCCATAATTTCATGGATTTTAGTTATTACATATAATATAATCCTTTTTCTAACCCTCTCATATTCATATAAATATAAAAAGACAAAGAAATTCTTTGTCATTCTTTGTCCTTACATTATCTCAAACCACATAGGAACAATAGCAAATAGTTATGAATATAGCAAGAGAGTGGTAAAGAAACAATTAAACAAAACTAGAACTAGCTACTATACCGGTCCATCTTTTGATTTCATATTCATTTTGTTTGATTAACTCGAAGTTCCTTAAATACCTCTAACTTTTTTGAAATATCATGAACAATTCCTGTGGGTTGAACTCCTTTTTCAAGGAAATATAGAATAGTAGGAACATTTAAATAAGTTTGATTCTTTATCGGGTCGTAAAAGCCTACTTTTCGAAGATCTCTTCCCTCTCTTTAGGATCTGACATCAATTGCAATGATTCGATAGGTGGATCATTGGGATAAATCAATGGGCAATACCCCCTGGAAACATATAGGAAGTTTTCTCCTCATATGGCTCGAGAAAGAATGATTAAAATTTATGGATATAAATCTATAGCAAACAGATCCTTGAAATCATCAATTAAATTATGATTGAAGTCATCTTTTTTCCTTATTCCTTCCTTTAAAAATAAAAATATCATTCATCCTCATAACTCAAGTTGTGTAATTCTCAAAGGACTAAAAAAGAAATCCTTAAATAAATATTTATTGAGCAGTCTATAACCCCTTTTTTGTCTCGTCTGGAATATATTTCAATTTCTTACTCATTATGATCCAATCCACTTGATTGAGACAGTCATTGAAAATGGTGTCTTCTTGTTTTGGAGTCACTTATCCTTGAATCATTAGGTTTAGACATTACTTCGGTGAACTTTAATCTTCTGAAATGGTAGCAACATACCTTTTGGCTATTTCTTTATGTCAAAGAATCATAGGAATGATTCAATTCCATTAATTTCCATGTGATACACTTCTTTATCATCGAAATAGTCTCACCAATTACAGCAAATTTTTTCATTAAAAAGTTGGTCCAATTTGACCTTTTCTATATCGAAGACATACTTACAAAGTCGTTCCAAATTATTAATTGGCACTAACCCTAGATCCTGCCTCTGATAATCATTTATTCTCGAGCTCCATCATGTACTATTTTATTTACATTACAACCCAACATTGTGGAGTAATGGTGAAACAGAACAAAATATGTCGAGCCAAGAGCATCCTCATTGAAGATGATGGATGTCAAAATCCACAGCTGATCATGTCATTCAAGTCGCATGTTGCTTTCTACCACATCATTCCAAATGAAGTTTTACCATAACAAAAATTCCTATAATTCAGAATCAGTACGGGATTGATTCAATATGGAATTAAATCATGAATAGTCATTGATTGATCTTTTATTCTATTTTTTAATATTCTCCATGGACGCATATGTATATCTCACAAGTATCTAGTTTGCCCCCTGATTCTAGCATATGAATCATTTATTTCACCATTTATAAGAAAGACGAATAAACAAGAAGTTAGTTAACAACCTGATCATTTGTGACGATCATCCATGAATGAAATGAGCCAATTCTTGCTCGAACGACTAAGATAAACTAAAGATCTTTAATTGGATTTCCAATATCGAAAAAGAATGAGTTAGTAACTGATTAATCCATTCCAATGAACCGGAAAGGGCCAAAGTAGTTTGATGGTAAATGATAAATTAACTAGTCTCAGACTTCATTGAGTACCAAGGATTCATTAAAAATGGTTTCACATAAAAAAATCTTATACTTTGCCATCATTGCTATTGGTGGAAAGCAGTTCTTTGGTAAAGACTCAATTTGATCTTTGAATCAATCAGCAAGTCTGTGCAATCACAACAAATAGCTGTAATTATGGATATCTCCTAGACGTCAATTTGATCATTTTGATAATCATAATAACATGAAATTTAATTTTGCTGTTCCTTAAATCATCAACTGTCTAAACCAGATAAATGGGATGAGAAACAAAATCTAAAACTAATTTCAATTCTTTGTTCATGAGCATCAAACATAATAAAAAATTTTGTAAAAGTAAAAAAATGAATAAAAAAAAGACACAATAAAGTAAATAAGATAAAGTGAATGTCCTCGATTCATTCTTGAATCTGATTGAGAATATCAGAATCAAAGCAGCATGATCTTTTGGTATCCTTCGGGTTATGTTATATATACAGCTATTACCGCGGATATTTTAAGGCATCACAGAAATTTCTGACCGAAACCAAAGACTGTTTGTTGTTTGTTCTTACTGAAATAGAACAATAACAATACAAAAGGGTGGCATGCTTATTTTTGGCATATTCTACTTTTTTGCTTCCAGAGTCATTCGATAAAGTCAAGTAAATTAAATCCACGATTTTGCCTACCAATGGATTTACAATTTCATTACTCATCAGTTCACTAGAACCATATGCAAATTGGGTACAATACACTGCATCTATTCCTGTTGAACTTGATTGTCTATTGATAAAATCGGGAATAGCCACAGATATTGCAAGTGACACCTTCCATTGTTGATCAACACATCACATATCAAAAAAACATTTCATCTGGATTATGAATCATGCATACCCGGTCAACCAACAAAATAATCTTCTTTTCTTATAAGCTATATAAGTTGCGTGCTATACCAGTACCAGACACATATAAGTGCAAAACAAAACAGGTCCAGATCAATTTTTTATTCTCATTTTTTCATTTGAGTCCAGTCATAGGAACTCGAATCCCATTGATGGAATTGGTACCACAAACTCGAACACTCATTAGAATCCAAATAAAATGAATTCTAAATTGGGATAATTATTAAATGAGATACAATTACCATATTTGCTTTACCATTAATTAAAAGTTGGAAGATAGAAGAGGTTTCTTTCAGATTTCGACTCAAAATGGATCATGCAGGAATCAGAATTTTCTAGATTCAAGTATAAAGCTTCTTTTGACTAACTAACTCCAATATGAACGGTACGAACATAGACTAGATAATCCAATTTTGAATTAAATAAAAAAAATACCTTTTCAATGGATCTATGTCTATGATGCCCACATGTCTATACCAAAATCATGGATTTTTTGTACGTTCGCCAGTCATTGAAGTTGAATTACGTTTGTAGGAAACAGAATAGAAAGGTAAAGTCTAATAAAAAAAGAATCATTAACATTAAAATCCAAACTAGAAAGAAAAAATAGAAATAAAGAATAGATTACTATTACATTGTATCCAACAAATGATTAAAGAGAACAAATAACATTTGTTAAGTTAAGATGGAATTAATCTGGGACGGAAGGATTCAAACCTTTGAGTAACAAGACCAAAACCTGTTGCCCTACCGCTTGGCCATGCCCCATTTATGTTTCTATTCAAACACGAATATGCGTTAATATTGGTATCGGGCGTTTGTCAATTCCAGCCCAGTATCTATGGAAGAAAGAAGTTGTTGCTGAGATTTGACACGTGTAGATCCGGAATAAAACTAAATTCATTGATCATTACATATAAGTAATAAGATAATTAAGATATTGGATGAAAGTATGATTCAGTATAATTCAGTTTGACAATTAAAGCATCTTTGATTGGGGGAATTCAAAGAAAGAAGGACTTTTTTACCTAGCCTCTTTCTTGATTTTTTCCCTTCAAGAAATAACTCAATGAAAATGATATTATTCTAAAAGCAAAATATTTGTTATGCATAATATCTTTAGTTTAATCTGTATCTGTCTTAATTCTACCCTTCAGCCGAGTGGTTTTTTCTTTGCAAAGTTGCCCAAGGCTTATGCTTTTTTGAACCCAATCGTGGATTTTATGCCGGTCATACCTGTGCCCTTTTTTTCTCTTAGACTTTGTGTGGCAAGATGCTGTAAGTTTTCGATGAGATTCTTGATACTGTTCTAGAAAGATTCACGACTTATTCAAAAAAAAAATTACCAGTTTTACCAAGAAAGATGAAATAAGTCATAAGACAAGAACCCTCGATTCAAACATTAAACATTCTTCAATAGACTCAGTGAATCTGGATCACCTCAATTCCTCGTTCTGATCCTCCATCCATGGAGCACATATGGTATTCTGAGCCCCCTCAATGCAATATCTACAAATTGCGTTGTATGTATGACAAGATTATTTTGGTAACGAAGGAATCAAAGCCTTATTTTATTGAAATACAAATGACTTGAATTCCTGTTAATTCCTTTCTTTTCTAAAAACCACTTCGTTTCTTGGTGTCAAAAAATGAGATGGTACAAAGGTTGAGAATCTATTCCCTTTTTCTCCCCCAATAGGTCTTGGAGATTTGTAATGCTTACTCTCAAACTGTTCGGTTATACGGTGGTGATATTCTTTGTTTCGCTCTTCATCTTCAGATTCCTATCTAATGACCTAGGACGTAATTCTGGACGCGAAGAATAAAGAATAATAGATTTGTTCTTTCCTTCCTTTGTTTAGTTTCTAAATCTACTTAACTTCAAATTCTATCTATTCCATACATTTCATTTATTTTAATGAAATCATCAATCCAACCAAACCAAAGGGACTTGAGGTCTGTAGAATGAAAAAATAAATATCAAGTGAGCATTGGAAACGGAGAGAGAGGGATTCAAACCATCGGTACGAATAGCTCGTACAACAAATTAGCAATCTGCCACTTTAGTCCACTCAGCCATCTCTCCAATTTGAAAAAAAAAAATAATTCATATGTGACACGACATGTGAAGTAAACATTAATATTTCTTTTTCTTTATTTTATATATATATATATATATATATATATATATAGTATAAACAATCCTATTTATACAACCATTCAAAAGAGGTATCTCTAAAAGAAAAGAGGAAAAAAAGATCCCTCTTTGATTTTATTTCATTCAAAATGTTCTTCTTTTGTTCTCCGGGCCTGGCTAGGCACTGGCCAAGCCATTCCCCCCTTTTCAACCTAACCTAAAATGAGAAATTGGAAAACTCAATATGTTATTGAGTTGATGCAGCAACAAGATCTATTTCAATTTCTATGATATGAAGGAAAATTATTATATTGTTATTTCCTTATTTTTTCTTTGATTCATCGTTGCTTTTTTTTTTATTGGAATGGGAAAAGGGTATGTATGTTCCCTCAAGTACTCAAGAAACAAGCTTTGTTTTCTTTAAATAAATGCTTGACTTGAACAAAAAAAAATGGAACTATAACTTAACTATATATGTTATTGCACAAAACTTATTTTTCTGCTCCAACCTCACCGATTCTATCGGACCTCTGAGTAACGACTTCTATAGCAAAACAAAAAGGTTTTTTATTTATCCTCTTGCCCTATTTCATCAAGTATCCCCGGAGACAGGGCATGTCATCAGTCTAATAATGACATTATCTTGTTCAAGCCTCGTCTCCTTGTTTGACAAATGGGCCATTCCTATACAATAATCACAATGCAGCATGTATAGTTTGGTGGTAAAAGTGTGATTTGTTCTGTTACCAACTGAAATAGTTAAGGGTTCTTTCGGTTTGATACATTCATATTCCGATCAAAAACTTTATTTTTTATAAAGGTTTAACCCTTTCCTATCAATGCCACAATTGGGGAAGAATATAATTTTCGCGATTTGCATCCAAAAACTGAGATTATGGAATTGTGAAGCATAATTTTTTGAGTTTTCCAATTAAAATTAGATAAGTATGAGTAAAAGATCCATGGATGAAGATACAAAAGTGTATTTCTAATTGTAAATAGATATTTGATTTTTGTAAAGGGGAGATTGAAGCCAAATAGCTATTAAACAATGACTCCGGTTTACCAGGGCCATCGCATATATTGTTTCAGCTCAGTAGAAATAAGATTTGTTTCCTAAGGATTCATGTCAGTAGAAATAGGGAACGAAGTAACTAGAAGGGTTTTTATAATACTCCTCCTCTAGAGGATCATCTAGAAAGCAAGTACCTTTGGATACATTTAGATAAAAAAGCTGACATAGGTGTTACGGATCGGATTTTTCTTATTCCAATTTGCGATGACTTCCTTCTTTTATTTCCATACCGTTCCATTTCCATACTAATATCATACATAGTCAATTTTTTCGTTTAGGTTACTTTACGCCCTAAATCAGGGAATATATCCTTTATTACATAAAGGAGCTGAATGAAACCAAAGTTTCATGTTCAGTTTTGAATTAGAGACGTTAATAGTGAAGAATCGACGTTGACTATAACCCCTAGCCGTCCAAGCTAATGATGCGGGTTCCATTCCCGCTACCCGCTCGATATGAATCATAATACATCCATCATTGATTTGAATATGCATCCTTATTCCCTAAGACACATACAATCTGATTGTTTTTGTTTTTATCCAAATAGGGAATGGAAAGGAGGAATCAAAAACAAGAGAATCGGGATAAGAAGCATCCATTGTCTAATGGATAGGACAGAGATCTTCTAAACCTTTGGTATAGGTTCAAATCCTATTGGAGGCAATTTATTTACATCTATTTTGTTTGGATTGCTATTCCAAGAAACATGTTTGGAATGATTCGAGCAAGAGCCATTTCTTTTCTCAACAATTTATGTCGTACTAAGAGACTCTACCAAATGAAATAACCAATTTCTTTATGTTTGTTCCTGAAGTAGAAATAGTTCCATCTGCTCTTGAATAGCCTCTTTCAAAAGGGCTTCTGCTTGCTCAGTGAATACCTTGGTAGAAGATATGATTTCTTGTAACTGAGGCTTATTTGTTCTTAAATGGATCTGTAACTGCACAATAAATTTCTTTACCTATCCAATTTCCAATTGATCAAGATATCCATTCATTCCGGTATAAATAGTAACTATCTGTTCATCCATTGCGAGAGGGGATGATTGGGATTGTTTGAGCAACTCCCATAGTCATTGACCTCTTGCCTATTGATTCTACATAGCTTTATCTAGATTGGAAGCGAATTGCGCAAAGGCTTCTAACTCTGCAAATTTAGCCAATTCTAATTTTAATTTGTCAGCTACTTGTTTCATGGTTTTAATTTGAGCTACGGATCCTACTCTGGAGACAAAAATACCCACATTAATGGGAATATAAGCCAAAATGCCCCCAGATTGAATCTCAACTATTGGTAAAGCAGTCATACTTCCTTTGCCTAAATGAGAACTAAGTTTAGTGGCTCTTTCCAAAAGGCAGGAATGCAAATAAAAAATGTCTCTTGGATAAGCTTCGCAACCAAGTGGTATTCTTAATAGAAGGGACATTTGGCAATAAGCTTGTGCTTGTTTGGAGAGATCATCATAAATTATTAAGGTATGTCATTGACGGTACATAAAATATCAGCCAGAGCGGCTCCTGTATAAGGAACGAGGTATTGTAATGTAGCAGGCGAATCTGCTGTTTCCGCTTCAACAATGGTGTATTCCATTGCTCCCCGTTCCTGAAAAGTAGTACTGCCTAATTCATGGAAGATGCTTTTTGACCAATAGTTACATAAACACATATTACATTTTGACCTTTTTGATTGAGAATAATATATGTAGCTACTACTGTTTTACTAGTTGACCTTTTGATTGAGAATAGTATCTATAGCTACTGTTGTTTTACCAGTTTGTTTGTCTCCAATATAATTAATTCTCACTGACCGCATCCTATACGGATCATTGAATCAATAGCAATAAGCCCCTGTTCGAAGAGGCTCATATACAAAACGTCTCAAAATAATGCCTGGAGCAGGAAACTCAATTAACTGATATTCAGAAGCTAAAATTTCACCCCTCCAATCAATAGGTTTAGCTAGGGCATTTCTCACATGACCCAAATAAGCCTTACCAGCATTTGTACAATTCATCTTGTTGCTTTCATGAACCTACCCTCTTGTATCATCAAACTTTCACCCATTAATACAATGCCAACATTATTTGGTTCCAAATTCAGAGCAATACCTATCATACCCTCTTCAAACTCTACTAATTCACCTGCCATTACTTCATCAAGACCATGAATACGAGCTATGTCATCGCCCACTTGAAGTACAGTACAAATGTTCACAATCTTTACTTCTCTATTATCTTGCTCAATCTGTTCACAGATAATATTACTAATTTCTTCCGCTCAAATGGTTACCATTAGTATCTCTTAATTCTTTATAGGAAGCAAAAAAGGAGAAAATAATACCTATCCTATAGTAGAAGGACTAATTGCTTATTTCTTTCATGGCCCCAAGTATGCCAATATTAGCACCAATGGTGTGTAAATGTAACTCGCTTTTGAAACAATTACTCTGAGTTCCTAGAGCCCCTTGTAAGGCTTGTTGGAAAACTCGTTGTTGGACCTGATTAATCACTCTTTGTTGTTCGAAATGAATGCTTTCGTTTTTGTAATTTTCTAATCGTTCCAAATTCTGATAAGTGGCATTAATCAAATTTATTTTTTCTTGTTCTATCTCGGAGTATCCATTCACTCAAAACTCTTCCACTTCACTTTCCACTTTCCGTAAGCGAGCATGTGCCTTTTGAAGCTGCTCAATGACTCCTCCGCAAAGTTCTTCTGAATTGCGAATAGTACTCAAAATTCTATGCTTTCGATTATCCAATAAATCACTTAATGAAAGTAGATTATCTCCCAATCAATTCCACAACTTCCACGATCTCTTCCCGTACCGAACATGAATCTTTCGATTCATTTGGCTCTCACGCTTATTTAAATTACTTATACTTATGGGACATTCCCATATCTATTTCTTAATGAGCCTACCCTCTCTTCTCCGTTCCTATTCCAGGATATAAAAACTGATACAAGAAACAAAATTTTTCACTTGGTCAAATTACCATTTGCCATTCACTATGTTTCTAAACTCGTTTTCAAAAGCATTTTAAAACTTGAAGGCTTCTTCACCATAACAAAATTTGAACCTATTTAGGCACCAAGCACCAAGAGTCTAGGAGAACTAGGACCAACTAGGGTTGATGTCATTTTGTCCAAAGACCATTTTACCCTTTAGAAAACCTCAAGAACTCTGGTAGCAGTTTAGGACAAGGTTAAATAGGGTAATTCTAAGCTCTACAGGTCTCTAGGGTTGTTAAAATCAGCTCAACAACCTTTTTGACCATCTCAAGTCAGTTCACCCTAGCTCAAGTAAGCTCAATAGAACCTAAAACTATAAGCCTACCCAACCTGAGGATAAGCTTACCTTAATGAGAAAATAGTATTATTTCATTTACCTTAAGTTAGAAAACCCAAATTTTAGTTCCAGACTGACTCCAAGTTTTCACTGAGTCACTTGAACTGGTTTCACATGAAAACCTTTCAAAATAAAGGCTGAACCTATTTAGGCACCAAACACCTAGAGTCTAGCAGTACTAGTCTACTACTATCAAATGATCATTTTGCCCTTGAGCCTCAAAAAATCTTAAGAACTCTAGTAATGATTTAAGCCAAGCTCAAGTTGGGTAATTCTCAGCTCCACAAGTCCCCTGGGGTAGATAAAATCATCTCACCAGCTCTTTTGGAGCTGCAAAGTCAATTCACCTAGCTCTAGTCTGATCATTGGAAACTAAAACTAATTTTTTTAACTTAATTGTATGTCGTTAAGCCCAATCGAGCTCATGATAGACTTATGCCAGTGCAAAAATAGAATTATTTCACTTACTTTGAGTTACAAAACCTGAATTTTAGTTCTAGACTTATTCCACTTGTTACTCTCTCCTATTTAGCATGGCTTGAGATGAATTTCAGTTCAACCAGGTTGAGTTAGCTTAGCTTGAACCAAGCTTGGGGTGTATTCGTCATGTTTAAATCTATCTTTCCTAAGTTCAGTTTGAGTTTATTCATCATAGTTTGAATTCAATTTCAGTTCTTAATCTTCTAGCTCACTTCTTTCTCTTTGCTCGCTATATTTTGAGGGTTTGAGCTGAATTTTAGCTCAACCGAGTAGATTGAGCTCAAGCCAATCCATCTTCATGTTTGTCAAGTTTGAATCTATATTTCCTCAGTTTTGTTTGAGTTCCATTATTCTTGGTTTATGTGCAATTCTGCTTCCATGTTTTTGAAGCTCACTTCTTTCTCCCTCTTCACATCATTTTTAGGGTTTGAGTTGAATTTCAGCCCAATAGAGTAAGTAAGATCAGACCCTAAGCTGAATTTTCAGGCTTTGAGCTCGGTTTGAGTATATTAATCATGGTTTGGGTTCAAATTAGTTTCCTAGGTTTTTGTAACTCCTTCCCAGTACTTGCTACACTATGTAATCATTGTTCAGCTCATTTCAACCAAATCATATCAAAAGTTTTTTGGTCATTCATCTTTATCAACAAGTAGATGATCTAAGCATCTCTAGATCCACCAATGAAAATTCCAATGTTAACATGAGCTATGAGAAAAAATTTGATGGAATCGAGGGTGTCAAAGTTAAAAAAAAAAACAAACTTTGATGATCGAATGGACATTGGGACCTAATGAAACATGTGCGAAAACAATGATCTAAACTAGCACGATCTAAGCATACATGACACTACAAAATGAACATTGAGGACTCAGATAGGGGCAAGGATAGTTGTTCTTTTGGGTTAGTACTCAAGAGTGCTAGGTAGGCATAAAGCTTGATTTGAGTTAAGAAGTTATATGACCTATGAACTATTGTATGGTTATGTCTATTAAAGTGTTTTGGATTCGAGTAAGTAAACCCGAGGGTGTTCTACACCTAGTAACATAAGACTAACTAGTCTAGGAGCTACTGTTCCAAAACTCGTTATAAGGGTTCAATAGAAAGTTTGACATACATGACATTGCACATGATAGAACTATGCATAAATATCAAAATGTCAGGGCTTCGCATTAGCCTGTGGGGTGGTGAGATATTTTTCCCATAGGTGAAGGTTGGACTAAAAAATATACATGAAAAGGTCAGAAGATAAAATTTAAAGAGCCAAAATGGTCTAAATATAAGAAAAATGAAAATCAAAAAAAGAAAACAAGCAAAAAGAAAGTATTTGCCTAAAAAGAAAAGGCCTGCTTAGGTCAAAATTTTAAACAAGAGCAATGAATTCTCTAGTAACCATGATACACCAAGATAGTGGCAGATTCTTTACAAGGCTCTCTATGAAATTGAAAACAATTTCTCCAAGCTGATGTCACAAGAATGAAAGGAAATTCACCCTAGAGAACTCAATATCATTGATTAGAGAAAATTCCAACTCTGGGAAGCATACAAAGTGACAAAGGTATGTATTTAGTGGATACAAAATTGATTAAAGATTGATGTCAAACAAGAGACTTTCCCAAAGAGAATGCTCAAGAAGTTCACCCACCAAGGACATCTTTTCAAACAAGCTTTGCCCAAACATTCATGAACAAGTATTGTACAAACATATTATGTTTTTGAACAAGCATCTTTCAAACAATGTCTGATTCAAACAAGCATTTCCGCTATGTCTGTGCAATTTCCTGAACTGGAGCTTTTTTTTATGATATCTTGAACAAGCACAAACACCTTTCACAGGATTTTGAAGATCAAGAACTTTCTTTTATACTGGGGCATTTATTTAAAATATTTCAAAATTTGGTGTGTTTTATCTTTGCTACTAGGCACAACTTTCTCTAGCTCAATAGAAAAAAAAGGTATTTGTGAACACTCAAAATTTTTATATCATATCAAGATGACTATTTTACCCTTCAAATCTTCAAATCAAGTTTTCACAATGATTTCAACGATAGGGGCCCGTTCATCAAGGTGGAACTCTAATAACTTCATTCAGGAACCAAGAACCTAGACTCAAAACATCTAGGTCATTGCCATCATGTCAAATGACCATTTTGCCTTTAAATCTTAGAAAATTTTAAGAAACCTAGTAAAGATTTAGACCAAACTCAAATAGGATAATTCTTGGCTCTACAAGTCTCTAAGGGTAGTTAAAATTAACTCACCAGCTCTTGTGACATGCTTTAACAAGCTCATCCCAGCTCAAGTCAGCTCACTGAAAAAAATGCATTTTTTAGCTTGACTATATACTCTTAAGTGCAACCTAGTTCAAGGTAGGATTACCTTAGTAGAAAGAAAATATTATTTCATTCATTCTATGGCAGAGTGTAGAGTAAGCTCCGTTACTTTGAGTTATCAAGCCCAAATTTAAATTTCAGAGTAACTCATAGGTTTCCACTAGGTCCCTCTCTCTCCCATGGCAAGGTGTAAGCTGAATTTTGGCTTAGCTAGGTTGAGTCAGCTGAAACTGAGCCAAAATCATGTTTATCATGCTTAAAATCTAACGTCCCTCATTTTGGCTTGAGTTCATTAATCCTGATTTGAGTTTAATTCAGCTTTGAATGTCCTGGAACCCACTTACTCTCCTGTTTTTCAGGGGCATGAGCTGAGTTTGAGTTCAGCCCGATGGAGTAAGTTATCATGTTTATCATGTTTAAATCTATCTTCCTTTGACTCAGTTTGAGTTCATGCATTCTAGTTTGTGTTCAATTCAGTTCTGAATGTCCGAGAGACCGCTCTCTCTTATGGTTTTCAAGGGTCTGAGTTAAATTAGAATCCAGCCCTATATAGTAAGGTAAAATCAAGCTAGGATCATATTTGTCATATGTAGATCCATTTTCTCTTAGTTTGGTTTGAGTTCCTCCATCCCAATTTGAGTTCAATTCAGTTCCCCATTTTCTGAAACTCATTTGTAGTACTTGCTACACTCTACAGTCTCTGTCACACTCATTACATCCAAATCATAATAAAAATCTCAATCTTTCATCGTATCATTATTGGTCGATCTAAGTACCCCCAATTCTACTAGTGAAAATTCCAATGATAACCTTTTTTTTCAAACCCTCCCAGTTTTCCTTTATAAATTTGACATTTTGAAGCTAGTGATTTTAGAAAAATCAAATTTTAGAGCAATTTAAGAGATATGTTTCAATGAGATTTTAATCAGGGCAGGCTTTTGTGTAAACCTGTAGGATGGTCCAATCAATTTAAGAAATCTCATTCGAAGTTCTGGAATCACATACGTAGGAGTCATTTCCTTTTCAATCACATTTTTCTGCATAACTCAGGTTATATATCTTACATATACATAAGTTTATTGGTTTCCTTGATTTATAGAGCTCCAAGTTGAACCAAATTCATGATTTGGGGAAAAACATTCAGTTTCTTTTGATCCATATTTTCCACTGGAACCTCTGATTATATGTCATAAATACCTAAGATCATCCGGCTTATCATTGTCAGATCTTCAAAGCTCTAGTTTGAAAATCCTTCCCTCATTTTACATACACAACAATGATACAGGTGTCAACCCAAGGGTAAAATAGTCATTTATTTTTAAATTTCTTACCCATGCCCAAGGGCAAAAGAGCCATTTCATCTTCAAAACTATCATTTTATACTTAGGTTATATGTCACATATACTTAAGTTTATAATATTTTTGAGCACAATCATAATCTTTCCATCAACATTTTTAAATCCGTGAACTATTTTCATCATGACTTCTTATCTAGAATTATGATCCAAATCTCCTATCATATCCAAGATCCATTTTCTAGAGCTTTATCTAGATTTAGGCCTCAAACTAAAACTTAGAACCATATCAAGAATCCATTTTCTAGAACTTTTTCAGGATTTAGATATTGATTTGAATATTAGAACCATGTCCCGATCCAAGATCCATATACATCAGATGTTCATACATGAAACAAATGTCATACTCGATTTTATGCTTTATGCCAGTTGTTAACATACACATATGGACATGAATTGTGTATAATTTTCTACCAACCAGTTAGGTTCATACGAAATTGAATTTGGTGATTGTATGGCTCCATAACAAATATTTTTCAGTTTGACATCTAATTTAATATATGGTTTGATGTGTGCCTTCTCTTCATTATGTTTGCATCAAATTTTCACTCCATGAAACATGTCAATGTAAAAAATTTCTCATGAACCATTCAGAACTTAGCAAAGGTCAGTCTGCTTTAGACCAAATTGATTTTCATAAAAAATTGGCTCTAGAATGAACAAAATATGGTAAAAATTCAAGTTTTAACACATGGTTTTTCATGCCACATGATGAGGGGAGCACTCCTCCCCACTCTCCCTACACTCCTTGCTCTCTTGCTTGTTGAGTACAACAAATTTGGAGAAAACCCAAATGACTACCCAAGCTTAAAAGTGAGTAAAATTTTAAGAGTCTTACTAAATTCTTGGATCGGAGCTGTAGTAGCACTCACACAAGAATTAAATTAGACTCAAGCAGAGGTCATGGAAGCAGGCTCAGTCCAGGTCTTCAACAGTTCAAGTACTTTCTTTTCCCTTCTTCTTTTCTTTATTTTCAGTTCAAATCTTCTCTTTTCCAGTTTTCTTTCAGTAGCGTGTCTTAGGTTTTCCTTTTCTACTTTAGCACAGGTAGTTTATGTTATTTTGCTTTAGTTCTTAGTTTAATTTCCATTAAGCATGCATAGGTTTTAGAATTTCTAACTTTATTAGAATTAGAATTTTAATTTTTTCAATCTATAGGCTAGGAATGTGGGGTCAGTTTATGCCCTTCCTTTCCCTCTCTCTCCCCCTCTCTCTTTCTCTCTCTCTCTCTCTCTCTCTCTCACACACACACACCGAGAGACTCTCTCGTTAGTAATTAAATTTTGGTTTATGTTCTTGTTTTAATGCATGTTCAACTATGTAGTTTCCCTTCTACATGATGATGGCATATCTAGGATCATGCATTTAAATTTGATTTTATGTTTGCACTTACACATAGGATGCATGTAGAAACTAAGTCTGATTGGCTAGTATCATGCCAAGTGACAGTAGTCCTAGCATGAGAACATCCAAATTTAGTCTCTACATGAACTCACTTTCAAATAGATAGGTTTTCAAATGCACATCTTCAAAACCAAACTTCTTTTAAAACCTATGTTTTCTAAAAACCCTAAGTTCATGCATGGTCAAGATCTAAAGCTAGAGTTAAACCATGTCCAAGTCTTCCAAGGAGTAACCTAAACCGGCTCTAGAACCCATTGAAAGTAAGTCATAAACCCTAGATCTAAGACTCCTTGGCTGGCCCCTATAAAATCTCTCAATGCTTTATTAAGATCTAGCATTGAGTCCGCTACAAGGAACCATGATTTGATCAAGTATTAGCTAGGTTAACTGGACTCCAATCCAACCATAAGTCCTTAGTCAAGTCAACCCCTACTATGAAACCCTCATTAGTTCAAGCTTAGTGAAACCTATATCCAAATCAATTGAACATCCAATAGGCATTTTGGATCTTATGGTGAATCAGATCCAAGATCTTAATAAGATGATATTAGACGTCAGATTTAGATTCGGGTTTCATAACAATATTAGAATTGACTATGGATCATAGATTACAACTATTAGATCTCAAATTCAATCTTTGAATCTCAGTTTAGATGATTTGGATCAAACGTCAAGGATTTGGATCTTTTATTATGAATTTTGGATCTTAGATATCACATTACAAGTCCAAATCATAAATCTGATCTAAAATCTAGTCGATTCTTAGGTAATCCATAGAGCCGAAATCCCCATTATAAGTTTGAAACAAGAAATTTGGATTTTAAATCAAGTAGATCATGAATTGAGTTTGCATTTTTTAAGGTCAGGTTCCATATTTCCTAAACCTCAAAGACCAAACCTTGACCATGCATAATCTAGTTGCATGCGTAGACTTAGATTCATTTGCACAAGCTAATGATGAATCAAGGCATGGCCTCAATCCCTTCAGACAAGTACAAGTTCATGAATCCTAAATTCTAGTAGTTCACATAGATTCCATTACTTTTTAAAACGTAGGCCATGTTTGACAACATTTTTACTTAGGAACTCAGAGCATTAAATTTAGTCATTGATCTGATCTCCCATGGTAAAGGTGCTAGAAATGATCAAACATCATACCAACATGGAAAACAGAGGCGAGTACAAGTAATTTTTATTCATGCACCAATGTTAAATAGTCTATATGCAAAGTTCAGAAATCTTGCATGTAAACAGGTCTAAGAAAATGGGAGCCATGAACCGTAGAACCTAGAGGAGTCTATGCCATGTCATAGACATCACAAATTTCTCATAAGTCAAGATGACTATTTTGCCCTTCACAATGTGCTTTCAAACTAATTTCAACGCAAAATTTCAATAGTTGGGGGCTATTTATCAAAATGAAACTCTAACAACTTCATTACGGAAAATGGACCTAGAATCATATCACCTAGGTTGCTGGCCATCCTGAAATAGACAATTTTGCCTCTGTAACTGGCCATTTTTAGCCTAAAATCATGAATTTCACCTAGGAACTCCAAGAATTGCCTAACACATAATTCTCATCTTTACAATTGTAAGCACCCCAAAATTTTCCACCATATCAATTAACCTTTTTTCCCTTAAGTGTCAAAAAAATCTGAGAAACCGTGATAGTGAATTAGAACCGACTCAAATAGAGTAATTCTTAGCTCTACAACTCTCCAAGGATAGTTGAAATTTGCTCACCAGCTCTTTTGACCAGCTCAGATCAGCTCACCCTAGCTCAAATCAGCTCACCAAAATTGATTGTGTATCGTTAAGTCCAACCAAGTTCAAGTTAGGTTTACCTTAGTGGAAAGAAAGTACTATTTCACTTATTTTGAATTACCAAGATCCATTTCTATAACTTTCTATGAATTACAATCATTCTCATATCAACATCCATGCGTATTTTCTAGAATTTACTCAAAACCATATCCTAATCCAAGATCTAAATGCATAAAATGTTTGTAGATTGGGAAAATGTCATGCTTGATTTCATACACTATATCAAATGTGAAATCCTACAGCTAGTCATGATTCATGGAGAATGGTGAGCTAAGCACTTTGTTTAGACGAAATCAAAATTTGTATTTGTAACATTCTTCTGTTTCAAGAAATTGTAAGACATAATGTTTTTTATTTTTTAACTTATGGTTTGCTTGAGAGAAGGGCTCCTCCCCCAAAAAAGTTTAGTCATGTATCGATGGAGGAGGAGAGAATTTCCTCTATCCCCACCCTATAAAAAGAGTTGCCCCTCCCTTTTAGACACACCCATCTCCTTTGAGAAATTCCACTTAAATACTGGGACAAACTCAAGGCTTAAAACAAATTTTAATGTCTTTGTCTAATCTTGATTTTAGTCACAATAGTGGGCAATCAAGCTGATTGACTAAGGCCACAAGGAGTTCTCTGAACCCATGGGTCAGCTTGGGAGCAGGTGTGGGTCAAGTAAATTTCTTTCTCCCTCTTTTTTTCTTTTTGCATTTTAATCTTTACTTTTCCATTTCCTTAGATAGCATGCTTTATGTTTTTCTTTTTCTACTTAACATGTTTAGGTTAGTTTATTTTTAGTTTGCATGCTTATTTTAGTTTATTTTCATTTTAGTGCCTAGGTTAGTTTATTTTCATTTAAGAATGTTATAGTTCAACTATTTCATGCTTTGTAGATATATTTAATTTAAATGTCTCCTTGGTTAAGTATATGGGGCATGTAACACATTACTATCTCTCTCTTGTTATTTATAATGTTTCAAACTTTAATTCACATGTCTGCTTTAAAAATTCATGCATACCATCATATAATTTTTTTTTTTTTTTCATTATAGCATATTAGGATCATGCATATGCATCTTTTTTTAATTATGCACATAGATCTAGGACCTTGTTACCAGCCAAACTTGATTGAATAGTATCATGCCATGCAGCAAAAGTTCTATTTGGAGAAAGCTCAGCTCAACCTAGGCTCCATATGGGATTACTCTAAAAAACTTAGTTCCAAATGCACATTTTCTAAATTCCAAACCTATTTGATTTTCCAAAACCTAACTTCAAACATGGTTGAGATTTAGTCTAGGACTAAACCCAATTTGAGTCTTCTAGGACCTAGCTCAGATTGGTCCTAGGACCCACTACCACTTGATGTGATTCAACCTAAAACTTTAAAAGCTTGGCTCAATTTACCATCTCCATTAGATTCACCAGTGTCTAGTCCCAAACCGAACATTGGGCCAACTACTTGGATTCACTGCCTAAACCTACTTGAACTGATTTTACATTGATTCAGATTCAAATCTTAGTCTAGTTGATCCAACCCTAGTCAATCTTGGACTTAAACTTAGAACTCAGTTAAGATGTCGCTGCTTTGACCTAAGCTTACAACTCAGTCAAGTAAGAGTTCATTTTGACTAGACCTTTATTTAATTCTCTAAGTAACTTTGTCCAATTTTGGCAGAGCCTTAGCTAGGTTTACCCCAAGCCACTAAGTTCTAGTCATGAGAATTCAAAATGATCAAGGTCAATTGGATCAAACCTCACTACTTGAACAAATGAACACAAATCTTAAGACTCGAATTTGGATTTAATCTTAGATTGAATATAGATACTGAATCAAATCCTTAAACTTTGGACCTATAACTTAGACTTGGATCATGGATCTCATAACTAGATCAGGATAACTTTGGATCTTAAACTCGGACCTCAAACCCTATCAAAATTTCAAAATGGACATAGATCAACCTAGTTTAAATTTGGATCAAGAACTATTTAGTACTAGATCTTTGATTTGATTGGATCTGGATTTACTAAGTTCAAATTTGAATTATGAATCATATGTTGGATCTTGATATTAGATTTCAAGTCTTTGATTTGGATCTTAAAAGTTATTAGATTTTGGATTTTAGATCTTTTAGGTCCACCTCCTAACACTCTAGAAACCAGGTCGCATCTATGCTTAGGGCTGAACACGAGCCGAGTCGAGCCCGAGCTCAGTCAGCTCGAACTCGGCTCGACTAAATAAGACATGAGCTCGACTCGACTCGAACTCGATTATATCTCGACTATCCTGGCTCGAACTTGACTCAATAGTCAATGGTCGAGCTCGAGCTTGGCTCGATTAAGCTCGATTAAGCTCGTTTACTTGCATCCTAACTTGTTGAGCTCGAGCTCGAGCTCGACTACGGCTCGAATACGTGAAGCTCGATAAGGCTCGAACTCGTGAGCTCGATTAATATTACTCATTTCTGTAGTTTTTCAAGAATAGTTTCTTTTTAATGGTAGGCAGCCACGGCGAATGGACGAAGAAAATAATGACAGAGACCAAGACAGAAAAATGTCGTAAGTAGAACAAAGATATCTCGCTGTAATTGCAGTGAATACAAAGCTCATAGCAAAGATAGATGAAAGCATTCAAATTATTGCATAAACCAATAAAAAGGTGCACTTTTAAAAGCCCACCAACACCAAGATTGCATTCAAGCACCAGATTGCAAGATTGAAAAATCACATCAGGTGACTCCACATCCTGTAATTGCTTAACTTGTAACCAAAACAAAATACTCTCCTAAGATTAAAAAGCTTATTACTGATATTGACAATCCTTTATTGAAAAGGTGATCAGATTAGAAGGTCATAACACATGAAATCAGCAATTATGCCAACTTACCAAATCATGCAATGAGATTCAAAAAAAGCACAAGGAGTATGAGAAAAAATGGAACAATAACATGAAACGCCTAAAACATCCAAGTGCTGTTACCAGTTACTACATAGCTGAAACATTCATTTCATGGAGCATCGTGATTTTATTCCTTGTGGAGCTTGTTGTCCTGCTCAAAGATCCTCTCCAACGCCTTCACCTGATCCACCATCAGACGCCTCTTCTTCGCCGCAATCTGGCCTCCTTCTTCACCACAGTCTTCCTCGTCTGCAAAACCATCCATCAAAGTCTGGAAATTCCTTCCATAGCTGCTTCCAACTCTTCCTCCTCCTCCATCCTTTTGTTCTGCATATAATTCATACCAACCAAGGAGAAAAAGCACTCAGATGACTCACAGACTAGTGTCAATCACATCACAGACATACTGTTTAGGAAAGAAAACAGAAGCAACAAACGGAAAAGCTACCAACCTGAATTTGGACAGACAGGGAGCAAGCCTCCCAAAGAGCCTCAGCTTCCCATTCTTTTCATGGCTGTGGAAAAGATATATATGGGTGTATATAGTATATATAGTATGTGTTTTATATATGGTCCTGGGGTACATTACAAACCCTGTAAATCAGGCCCAACGGATCATAAAGTCAACAGGCCGACTGCCTTAACAAGTGCAAAACAGTAATTTTGGACAACTAATCCAAAACTAGAATTCTCACACTTCAAGGAAACAGAATTACATTAAAGAAGGGCACCAAACAAAGGCACCCATGCCATAGAACTTACAAACATTAAGTAAGATGAAAGCAGCTCGTTGTTGGAACTAGCCAATGGCTAGTCGGCTGATACAAAGGCAGCACAAAATAGGGAACAAAAATACAAGAAAAGAATAGAAAAATACATACCCTTTTGAAGCAAGTACTACATAATCTTCCATGACATAACATGTTTTTTTGAGATTTAACAAACTAGAAAAAAATGCAGGAGAAAAAAAAATGTTTGTTGCCATGACATAACATAATCTTCCATGACATAATCTTCCTGCTATTAACATGTTTGTTCAGCCCTTAAGAAACGAGAGAAACTCCGTACCTGCAGGAGAAAAAGAAAAATTGCTTACTGATTATTTTGGTTGATGAATTTTGCATTAGAAGCCCAATCCAAGAGGAACTTAAAACACTAAATCCAACCAACATGTTGACAAGTTGTCGTCTTACAGTAGAAAACTAATACTGGAATTGCTGGAAACCTAATAATAGCAGGAATCATCTGCAGAAATAGAGATTCTCATCTAGCAGGATATGAAAGATGATTCAAGAGTTAAAGCTTTCTAAGCTTTCAACAAGAAAGAATGCAACAATAATAACTCACCCCACTACGAACTTTCTTTAATAGCTTAACTCCACCATCAAGAAGTTTTCCATCTGAAACAGACACTAGAAAAATAAGCAAATGAATAAAACCAGTACACAGAAAAAGATCAAGAAAAACTACAAGAGGCAACTGAAACTGACACTAGAGTCACATTAGATCAAGAAAAAGAAGAAAACAAAACAACAAAAAAAAAAAGCATTACCAAGAGGCAACTTGAATCATTCTAATGATATATATTCACTTGATTCATCCTCAACCTGAAAGAAATACATATAGTCAATTAACAAATGATTCACAAAATATTTAATGAATACAATTTATTCAAAATATACTTACTTGTGTTACAACTTCATGCATTGGATCACCATCATTCTTTACCCAATTACCCAAACAAACCAAAGCTTCAACTGTTTTTGGCACCAATGAACTACGACTATCATTAACAATTCGACCTCCTGAAAGCTTTTTCTGAAGCAACAGAAGTTATTGGAATTGACAACAAATCACGTGCCATTTGTGAAAGAATTCGATACTTAGATTCCTTATCCTTCCACCATTGCAAAATATTGAAAGAAAAAGCATCACCATTATTATCATGCTTAATCAATCCGTCCTCCAAATATGTGTCTATCTCAGATTTAGTGACATGAAAAGCAACATTTTCAGCTTTACCTAACAAGATTTATTCCACATTGTGGGGTGTCTCGACTCTCTCGACTTTGAATACTAGAGGAATTAATTGATGCAGTAGAAATATTGACATCCACTTCATTTCTTTGAATGTAACTTTGATATATATCTTATAAAGATTGTTTTACCATTTGCATTTGTTCTTCCCTTTCTTCTCTTGATTGGTAAATTCTTGAAAAGACAAATTCTGATAATGTGAGTTTCACGCGTGGATCTAATATGGATGCAATAATCATTATCAAGTTACAGGATTTCCAATATTTATTAAATTTCTCCTTCATTTTCACTGCCATTGCCTTCATAAACCCACCTTCATTTTCAACTTTTTCCTGCAATATTGCTTGAACTCTCCAAATTTCAAGAAAATATAAGTTTGTTGTTGCATAAGATGACCCAGAAAATAGGGTCGACACTGAATAAAAAACTTGAAGAAAATCACATATCACTGCAATTTTTTCCCAATCCTCGGGTCCAAGCAACCATACCAAACCTGGGTCTTCCATGCTATATCTTGCAAAAGCATCTTTATATAAAAGAGCTCTTTCCAACATAAAATATGTTGAATTCCATCGAGTTGGTACATCTAACACTAACTTCTTTGACGTTGAAAGATCCAACTCTCTAGCTGCAGCTGCAAAACCATGGAGTCTTGAAGGTGACACTTTGATATATTT